>NW_026515767.1:600000-895381 GCF_025882075.1 Dioszegia hungarica | reverse complement strand
GTGCGGACGAGCTTAATGTGGTACTTGGCGAGGACAGACTGAAACTGCCCCTTGAACTCTGTTCCTCGATCAACAGTACATTGTCCTATCAATCCTATCCTTGGGATCACTTGTCCCAAGAACCAATTGGCTACAGTCTCTGCCTTCTGGTTAGGCAGGGCTGCTCCTTCACACCACCCCGTCAGGCTGTCTCTTGCGAGAATTAGCACAGTAGGGACTCCTGGCGGCATGTCTCTTCTCCGCGCCACCTTGGTGCAGTCGATGTGGATCTGACCGAAGAGGGTGGGGACTTCGGGGCTAGTGAGTTCCCCTTCATATCTCTGGTAGTCTCTGTGCTGACATTCAGCGCAAGACCTGATGTGCTCCTCGACATCCTTCACCTGATTAGGCCAGTAAAACCTGCTCCACACCTTGGCATAGGTAGCGGCTCGACCTTTGTGGCCTGCTCCCTCATGGAGGCTGTCTAGGATGGCCAGCTGCCTATTCCTTTCGACTATGAGCTCTCTTGGTAAGCCATTCTTGCTATTCAGCTTGTAGATCTTCCCCTTCAAGAGGGTGTATCCCAAAGCTCTGGAGAAGAACCTCCTTCTTGCCTTCTCATTCAGTCCGGCTGGAGTGCGCTGATACTTCAGAAAAGCGAACAGCTCCCCCCACTCCCCAACATATGGAGTGCCGACCCCGGTACTCTCCTCGTCATCATCATCATCCCCGTCGCTGCCAGTGCCGTCGGTCTCGACGTCACCCACATTGCATCGGATATTGATGGGTTCTTCGAGGTCCTCGTCGCTGGAGTCTTCCTCTTGCCTACTACGCCTCGACAGCGCGTCTGGGACTTTATGCTTTACTCCAGGTACGTGCTTCCACACAATGTCATGAGATAGGATGCTCATGCACCATCTAGACTCTGCCGCCGACGAGTGGCTCGGAGCGCTCACCATCTGCTTGAGGGACGAACAGTCGTGCTCAAGGACGATTCGGCACCCGTGTATCCATATCCTCAGCGCGAGCAAGCCGACGAAGACGCCGAATAGCTCAAGCTTGGATTGTGAGTACCTTCTTTGTACCTCATTAAAGTACTTGCTGACGAATCTAGCAGGGCTCCCACCCCGTTCTCGTCGACTTGGGCTAGCTCTGCGCCAACACCACTTTGACTTGCGTCTATGGCAACTATGATGGGGTGAGTCTTCAGATACTCGGGATCATACTTGATGGGCCTGATGTATCCACTTGAGAGGATCTTGCTGATGACCTCAGCCATCGCTCCTCCTTCGGCCTCTTATGCCCGAAGCTCGCAAGAGCGGAGAGCCCTGGTCGGAGATGAGAGATGATAAAGTTAACCCACCTAACCATCCCGGTGCGGCTGACACTACTCAAAACAATGGGATCGGGAATGCTGACTCAGGCGCAGATCAGAAGGTCCAGTCTGGACTAAGCATCCTCGAAAGATACAAGCGCGAGAAAGCGGAAGAGCTTGTCGCCGCTGAAGCCAAAGCCGCGGCCAACCTCGCCGCTATTCAGCAGAGGGCGGACAAGGCCAAAGCGGAGGAGGAAAGGAAGAGGAAGGAGTGGGGTTGCCCGTTCTGCATTTCAATGGTGCTTACCGGGGGACCTCCTGCTCTCCAATTTCAACCGTCCGAGTTACACCCGGAAGGAACCACCTGCCATTTCGAGCCCCACTTCCATGCGAATGGAGGGACCGTTTTGCGCAACCCCAAGGACTTCCGGAAGAACCGCTACTTCCGGAATGACAAGGAGCTGATGGTCTTGAGCCCTTTTTGGAACAAGAACGGATGCCGCCGGGGAATCGTCGAGGTGGAATGGCTCAGGCACGAGCTGATGGACATCGTCCGGAAAGTCGACCTGGCCAACGTCAACCAGTGGGCCGAGTCCACGGAGATCAACGAGCATGGTCTGGACTGTCAGGCGATCATGGCGGTGGATCACCAGGCGCTGGCGTTGGAGGAGCACGAGACGATGGATGGAGTGCTAGGCCTCTATGGGTACAAGGTGGTTTACGACCCTGTCGCCGCGCCGAAGGAGGAGGTCAAGAAGGTGCCCATTGTTCAAGAGAGCATGGAGAACAAACTGAAGAGGTCGAGGGAGTCACTGCCCATTCCTGACATCAGAGGCGGGTACAAGGGGAGGAACTGGAAACCCCCTCACGAGCGGTTCCAGAAGAAGAGCAAAGACCCAGCCTAAAGGCACCCAAGGATTGTTAAATGGTAGCAATAGATGCCAGCCAGAGTATGCAATAGGTACCCTGGTCCTTATTCAACTGACTATGGTCACAATTCAATAACTGACGAAGCACTGACTAGCTAAAAGCTGTCAACGCCAGATCAGACACCTCGAGAGGCGGAGCGAGCCAATCCCAGCTGGACTCGCCGTACTCGAACAAGCGTCAAGCACACTAAGCCAAATGGATGGTCTGTTGGCAGTAACGACTAGGAGTACTTCAACCATGAGTAGATGGAAAGGAAGAGCCCCTAGATCCAGTACCGCATCAGTCTGCGACCGAGAGCGGCGAAGCGGAATCAGTTTGCGCACAGCCTTTGAGCTGTTCGACATCGAGGTCGTTGCTAATGGAGAGCCTGCCCTTGCGAGGTATGGTACATTGGTAGGCAGCCGAAAGAGCGCTTTCCCTCGATGGGAGACATTCAGGGTGATGGGGTCATCACCGCAAGTGAGAGGGGGTTGTGGGGAAAGCGCAGGCTTGATACAATTCCGCCACACAACGAGGAATGAGGAGGTCCGTGCACAGCACACAGGCGAGGCTGACGAGAGCCATGGATGGCTAAGCGTTGGATAGATCGTCAATCACCGTACATAGCACTAGCCACATACATGTTCATGTAGCTCTTGCTCTGTCTCACCTGCAGCTTGGCCATTCGACACTCGGTGCTACTCCCATCGACATCTATACGGCTCGGCACACTCCTCGTATCCCTCTCATACCCCTCTGTTGAAGTTTGGAAGGTAGAAGTACAAAAGCAGAATGAAGATGCATTGGACACGATCAGGTCTACTTATATAGTCCTGCTGGCGTCGCTGCGTCGCGACACCGACGCGACGACACGACGCCGACGAGTCGCTGGGACGTCGCTAGACGACGTCTCACGTCTCTATGTGCTATAGGATACTTGGGTGGCGGCGTTGCCTCGCCGCCACTCAGCGCCGTCAGTCCGACACTAATGTAAAGTGTCCGGACACCCGGACAGACAATTCTGTCCGGCCCGTACAGTGACTATCCCGGATATTCACCTAGCGCTATCTCAGATCTAGTCGGCGCCGGCGCGGCGCCGCGACGCCGTGACGTCGCTGCAACGTCGCAAGGACATCCAGCGACGTGCTCCTGTTCTGAGATCTGTCGGCGCAGTCGCCCAGCGACGCGCCGCTATGCTCCTACAGCCAACACTCCCCCTCGTGACCATATGCTCTTGTCCTGGGTCAGGGGTATAAATACCGCCCTGACGCCCGCCCCTGGGTGTCTCAAACTTGTTACCCACTTGTCCTGAATATACCAAGCCACACACCCAACACCCACACACCATGTCCAACCAATCCTCCAGCAACCCTGATCACGCCGGTGTCCCTTTCCCTGACTGGTACAACGATGCCATCCATGCTGAGATCGCGGAGTTCGTGAGTCGTCCGCCTTTGATTGATTGACTGGTGCTGACGTCCAGCTTGCCAGCTTCGACGAGCCTGAGCAGCCGCGCCCTGCTTCTCCCCAGCCGGACACGCCGGGCCTCACTTACGCCCAGTACGCTCGTATGCTCTCGGACGTCCATGGTTCGCGGTTCAACTCGCCCGTCCCCATTCCTTGGAACAACGGTACGGTCTCCCCTTCGCAGATCTTTGCGTGGATGGCATCGTTGTACCAGTCAGGGAAAGGGACACCGGCGTGATCAGGGTTGCTGGAGGATTGGTTGGACATGGTGTGTGGGTGTTGGGTGTGTGGCTTGGTATATTCAGGACAAGTGGGTAACAAGTTTGAGACACCCAGGGGCGGGCGTCAGGGCGGTATTTATACCCCTGACCCAGGACAAGAGCATATGGTCACGAGGGGGAGTGTTGGCTGTAGGAGCATAGCGGCGCGTCGCTGGGCGACTGCGCCGACAGATCTCAGAACAGGAGCACGTCGCTGGATGTCCTTGCGACGTCGCAGCGACGTCACGGCGTCGCGGCGCCGCGCCGGCGCCGACTAGATCTGAGATAGCGCTAGGTGAATATCCGGGATAGTCACTGTACGGGCCGGACAGAATTGTCTGTCCGGGTGTCCGGACACTTTACATTAGTGTCGGACTGACGGCGCTGAGTGGCGGCGAGGCAACGCCGCCACCCAAGTATCCTGTAGCACATAGAGACGTGAGACGTCGTCTAGCGACGTCCCAGCGACTCGTCGGCGTCGTGTCGTCGCGTCGGTGTCGCGACGCAGCGACGCCAGCAGGACTATATAAGTAGACCTGATCGTGTCCAATGCATCTTTATTCTGCTTTTGTGCTTCTACCGCCTCTTACGTCCCTTCCAACGCGGGCTCGTCCACCTCGTCGGACTCTACTGTGGTTCCCGTTGTCATCCACCCGGTGATAGCGACGTCCCAGCGACTCGTCGGCGTCGTGTCGTCGCGTCGGTGTCGCGACGCAGCGACGCCAGCAGGACTATATAAGTAGACCTGATCGTGTCCAATGCATCTTCATTCTGCTTTTGTACTTCTACCTTCCAAACTTCAACAGATTAGAACCCTCTCCTGTGCGCCAGTCCTCCCTGGTTCACCTCGATCTCCTCTCTTTCGCTAGCCATCACCCGGCTTCCACCCTTTTTCACCACAACGTGAGGGGTTATCAAGGGAGCCAGAACCTGCCCTGCGCGGGAGCCCGCCGAGTCTCCATGCGCTCGGAGCCAAGGCAAAGGATGGGGTAAAGTCAGACTTCAGAGGGGGGCTAGAGTACGAGGGGCAAGTAGTGAAAGGACCGGACAGCATGACGCGGGATATACCGATGCGCGTGCCCCGGAGCCTGGATACAGTGCGGTGTGACCATCGCACGAAATGATCCGGGACCATGGAAAAGGCTACGTCTATACTTGTATCCCTCCAGGCTTCGAAAGGGATCGGTGAGGTGCCTCTATCCTGATGGGCAAAGGGAGAATGATGTGCGTTGTGGATCAACGTGAAACGAATGGGTCAGAGGCATCAGCAACAATGGGTGCGTGTAACATCAGGGCTCAAGAGAAGACATCTATCTCCGTCTAATCGGAACTCAGAAAGCGCCCAACCATCTCTAGGAAAGTGCCTCGTTGACGAGGCTATCGATGTTCTTGTAGAAGAGGTCGATCTTGCTCATGAGACTCTCCGCAAGCTGAAGCTTTTCGGCAGGCGTGTTGTCAGCAAAGTCAGGATCCCAGAAGCTCTTGATGGGGCTGGATGTCGCTCCCAGCGAGTCGCAGGGGGCTTGCTCGCTCTCAGTCGCGTAGGTCCCCAAATCAGCGCCCGGCAAGATTCCATTCTCCATTCTGAAGAGCCCCCAAATGCTCTCAATCAGGTTGGACTGCTTCTTGTCCAGGTCCATGCCGGTCTCCGCTCTCTTGTCAGGTTTGGTATCGAGGTACCTTTTCAGACCGGGAATGGTGCTTCTGCGTCAGTCAGCGGGGACCTGCTATGGTACGCACTCCTTCAGTGCGAGCCAAATGCTGGTGATGTTGTCAGTGACCTTGTCGCGCCGGGATGCCTTGACATCGCTCTCACCAATCGCATCTCGCATCCGAAGGAGGGAGTGCCGTGAATCTTCGGGCCAGTACGACAGGTACAGGTCTTCCGTCCAAGTGTGGCTTGGTGTGGGGTGGCCAGAAGCGCCACCGTCTGTTGGTAGATGACAGCATCCCTCAAATACCTTGTGGCATTCTCCTTCAAGCTCTGTGACAACCTCGAGGCTATGATCTCAGCGAACGCACCGCAGAGTCGTGCTGATCGTCGACTGGTGCTGATATTTCTGAACTCACATCGCACACGTCTCCTCTTCCGACAAGGCGGCAGCGTGAGCGATTGCTTCGACGGCCTTCGCGACCCTGTACCCGCGCCACGGCGCCACGATCCTGGTCTGAGTTAGCCTCGACGGCAATTGACATGTGGGGGTCGTGCTAGTCGCGAGGACTACTTACTCTTCAGGGATATCCTTGTTCCCCAGTAGAAGGCACAATTCTTCCGACATCTTTGGGCTTGAGCTTTTCGGGCACACATCATCCATCAGAGAGACAAAAATGCCTCGAAGCGCCATCGCGGTCTCCATGCCCGTTCGGTAGCCTTTTTTACGTCAGTAGCGGCCTGCGTACAGATCCAACGTTTACTCACGCTGCGCCCGTGAGTCCTCTGTCAATCTGGGGTGGAAGTCTTCTCTGACACGATCGTTGGTAGTCACTGAAATTAGTGCATATTGGCGGCGAGGGAACTGGTGCAAGCGCGACCTCACCGTCCATACTGCAAAGTTCAAATGAGTATCGGTAGAGTGAGAATTGGGATAGGAGGAAGGGATATATGTAGTGAAGAGAGTGAGAATGAGCGGGCCGATAGAAAGGTCGGTAGTCCATCCTGCGTTCCGAAATGGCGAGCTACGTGTGACTCAGGGCAGAGATGAAGGGATCGAAGGCAAGCAGCGTATCAGCTGTGAGCCTCAAAGGAATGACCGATGGCGTGATATCTCCGCAGCGATCTTCTCGATTGTTCCATATACTACGTTCGGCGACTCCTGCATGCGCCTTCCGATGGTTGCAAAGCTCGGGCGGACAATCAGGCGTCGAGGCTCCTAGGGGTGAATGAGTCCAGTAACGGTCAGCTCGAGCCTGAAGACACCGCTAGGATGGTTTGTTAGTGTGAATGAAGTCTGGGCGGATAAGCTTTAGTCTGGGGCGCAGAAGCTCTAGACTCATGTTGTATTGGTCAGTGTGGATCGCTGTCGTCCTCTCAGGTGTCAGTATTTCACTCAATGTCGTCCCTCCTGAGTCCGCAGGCGCCCGGTGGCTTCAGTACAAGTTAGGAACTGCCAAATCCCGCGATCCTCTCTCTTTCCTGCGTTAGACGTTCAATCTTTAGCCATGAACCGCTCGCGTCGCGTCCGAGACCCTCCTCGAGCTGACATCTGGATGACTTTACGATCCACTATCTACACCTCCTGCCTCAACCTACTCCGACTGCGACTCCCACCATACTCTCCCGTCCCCGAATCATCCCTCACCCTCCCCAACCTTCCCCCCGATCCCGCCCCCGCGCCCGTGGGCGTCGCACTCCGACTCGTACTCCCACTCCCTTCTCTCCTGTCCCTCCCCCTTTCCGCTCCACCTCCAGCCGGAGCAGCCAACGCCTCGCCATAGCTGGGAGGTACATCCCCCGCCTCGGTCTCCTGCCCGCTCATCAGCCGATCAAAGACAATGTTCCGCTCGAGGAGGGTATCGTCCCCTTCTTCCCGCCTCTGTCCGCTAGGTCCGGCAGTACCGTTCGTGTGCGGCGCGGGGAGGCCGTCAATCCGGGATGTACCTGCGCCGGGGTAGGGTGAACCGCCGCTGCCATTTCGGGTGGGCGCTGAGGGCCGAGAGGAAGCAGAAGCGGCAGTGTGCTTTGTCCCGTGGATGGAGCACATGCCTGATAAGGCCGACGTAGAGGAAGGCGAGTTAGACGAGTATGTAGGGAGCGAGTTCCACTGTGGATTGACACGGCAGTCGAGTATTTTGATCGGCGTTTCACTAGGATTTCAGCTGCGATTCTCCCCTTTCCGGTGTACACGGGCTGACTCACATGATGATATCAAACTGCTTTCTCTTTCCTTTACTATCCAGCGCGACATCATCCCCCCTCTCCACCCTAATAGTCACCTTCAACCAATGACTAACGCTCATATTGCTCTTCTCATGCTTGGCCGTAAACCTCACTTTGACCGCACAGTCCGGAACCTGTAATTCCGTCTCCATCGCCCATGGACCCAGGGGATCCATCATCCCCGCGTAGAGCGCGTCCTCGTCGTGCTCGCCCGCAAAGTTGGTGAACGCCGATGGGTTCGATAAGGCTGCGGCGCGGGCGAGGGGCGCGAGTGGGGATGTACGTGCCGCGTCAGAGGTCTCGGAGATGATGGGTAACAAAGGCTCAGAGGGGCGCGTGTCGAGTTGTTTGATGAAGAGGAGGGAGAAGCGGCGGGGGGTTTCGTGTCGGATCACTTTACGGTTTTGGGCAAAGTAGTCGGTCTTTTCTGGACGGGGTCAGCTCGTGCCATTCAGACGACAATCCGGAAGGGCGAACTGACCTTCCAAAACGCAGGTCAGGCGGTGGATCTTGCACTTCATCAATGGCATGATGCGCAGGCTGACGGGGCTGGTATCGTCAGCTGAGGACCGATTTGCATCTGTGCGGACCATGCCAACTCACATGATACCGCCAATAGGGAACGCCTTTCCACTAAGCGCAATCTGATATCTGCTGGATCAGCCAAGTCCCCCAGTTCCTCGACGCTGCTCGGCTTTAACTGTGACTAAACACACCTCATCTGCTCCTCCCACTGCCTCTCCACAATGACGTTCTCCGTCTCCTCCAGGTCATCCTCTTGCGGCGTGGCAATAAAGCACACCTCGACCTCTTCCGTCAGATTCGGTGTAAGCGCGCCGACGCGTACGACTGTCGCTTTCAGGCGGTACGTCACCGAGCCGAATTCGGCGTGGACGGTAGGCGGCGTCGAGACGGGGATAGGGAATGAGATGGGGTAGTTGTATGTCCCTGTCGATCAGCTTCCTCCCCTTACTTTACCCCCACAAGGCGGCAAGGAAGATAGGCATAACACACCCTTCCTGAACTCTCTCCAATTATGCTGATCCTCCCCTTCCTCCTCCACATCCACTCGCCCATCCCCCAGCCCCAATGCATCCGTCAACACCTTCATCCCCTTATTCCTCCCTCGTCCCCGACTCTCACTCCTCCCCCCTCTTCTCTCGTCGGCCATCACGCTCGTCCGCCTATCCATCGCCTGCCCCGGCCCCGGAGCGGGACTTTCCGTCCGCATCCGACTCCCACTCCTCTCCCTGCTCGTATTGATCCGCGCAGCCCCCCTCGATCCTCCGGGCGGCACAAAGTCCGGATCGCGCGTGAATGAGCCAGAACCACGGCGGATCGCGCTCCGCATAGACGGTTCAGAGGAGGGTACGGGCCCCGCATCCGGGTGGAAGAAGGAGGAAGAGGATGTCTGGCGGTGTGTCGAGCGAGAACGCGAGGTCGACTCGTCCCTCTCCCGAGCACCGAGCGAGGGTCTGTGTCCTGCAGGCAGAGGAGGAACGGGGATGTCGGTCGTACTTCCGTTCCGCGCGCGAGTGGAGGAGGATGCCGGCCCGGTAGATGATTGTCTTGTTCGGGACTTGGAAGACTGGCGGACCCGGTCCTTGACGTCCTGGCTCAGTCCGCGGAGTGTCGCGGCGAGGGAGAACCGACCTTTCCTCCCTCCGTCGATACCGTTCGGACCGCTGCTTTCTGCCCGAGGACCGGAAGTGGAGGAGGATGACGAGGTTGGAAGTGAAGGACGACCGTACGGTCCTCCGCTAGCGCCAGCGATATTGTTGATGGAAGGCGGGCGAGAAGCGGACGTCGATCCCTGCGCCAAAGGGGAAGTGGGCAGCTCGGGCGCTGCCCCGGCGGTAGGGTCGTTCGGGTCCGTATTGACCACGATAGTCGAAGGGCTCCCGAGCCGATTCTTCCGGCCTTGTCGGACTTCCTGTAGAGAAGTACTGGACGATGCGGCGCTGAGGTGCATGCTTCCTGGCCGAGAAGGGCGGCGAGAGTCTGGAGCGAAAAGACTCGGAGGACGCGATGATGCCGCAGACGCGGAAGGCCCGGTATCCCCCAGGCCGTACTGCGGTGACAGCTGAGCGGTAGTCGCTGCTTCCGAAGCAGGAGCCACCGCTAGGGTTGGGGCCGAGGCGGCATGGTCGGAACCGCTACCTTGCAAGGTATCTGTGGATGCGCGCGGCCGAACCGATCCTGGACGGGACGCAGCGTAGACCGATCCAGGCCTGGACGGAGCTGGCGAGTTGTGAGCGGTAGACACGGCCGATATGGCGGATATGGCCGAATGGGCATGATGGTACTCTTGTCGTCGTGCCGCGCTTTCCGCCTCTGTCTCTCCTTCGTGTCCCTCGGGAATATCCTCCTCGCCCTCTATCGCCGTCGCCCGCGTCGGAGGGGCAAAGCGGACTTCTCCGCCTGAGCTCTGGCGCCTGCCCCCCGATGGGCCCGCAGAGAGGATAGACCGGATGGCGTGGTGGTGGTCTTCGTCAATGTCGGTAGGTCTCCTTCCTTGCGGTTCCGCCTCCGACTCGTCCCCGTTCTCATCCATGACTCCTGGCGATTCCATCTCAAGCTCCGCGTCTGCTTCTTCAGACTCTGGCTCGGTAGCCTCCGCCACCTCTTCCGAAGCCATATGTATCGATCCGCTCCCAGACGGCCGACGATGAATCGCTTCGGCGCTGTTGTCTCGGTCGGACGGAGCGCGAGATGGGGCGGCAGACTGGATGGGGCTCAGAACGGTCTCCCGTGATGGTCGAGCGGTATCGTTCAAGCGGAGCGAGGACGGAGCGCGGCCTGCCGGACTCTGTGCACGAGGGGTGTAAGCCGGACTGGGCCCCCTCCGGTCTGAGCCCCGCACACCATCCAGCCCGCCTGGCTCTAGCGCCCCACTCCTCCCCCTCGAGCCTGATCCTGGACCTCCATCAAAGCTCGGCCGCCTTGACTCTCCACTCTGACTCCCATCCCAGCTTCCCATACCCGCCAACATCCCCGGCATCGCGCTCGCCGAACGAGGTATAACGCCCCGTTCCCGCTCCCTTCCTCTCGGCGACCGGATGGCCGTCCAGTCCTCCCCTCCATCCCCTGGGACTTCCTCATGATCGTGATCCGCGTCGTCCGAGGATTGTTCCGACTGCGCGATATACGCTCCGGGTCCGACGGACGCTGCGCGCCGGGTCGAGCGATCTCGGGACCGCGAACCCCTCCGTCGGGCGTCAAAGAAGGACGTCGAGTCGGAGATGATGGTGTGTTCTTCAAAAGTGTCCAGTCGGCGGGGTCCAATCCCTGTCTAGTCAGCTTCGGTGCTCTAGCTAGCTCTTATCGCGCAAGACATACCTTCTGGCCATTCCGTCCGGCTCACACCTTCAAGCTTGACGGCGATACTCCGTATCCTCGTCCCCTTTGTCAGTCGGAGCGTCAAGAGACCCCGCAGCATTGCCGGAGGCGCATCCGTGTCGATTCCGATGGGGCGACCGCGGAAGTCGAGACCGGTAGAGGGGCCGCGGAGGAAGACGACCGGCTCGGTCAGCCGGATCTGCAGCGGCTGGTTCGACTTGACCATCGCGCGTGGAGTTGAGATGGAGGCGGCTATGTGCAAGACTGGGTTGACTTGTACCTGCCCATCTGCACAACTGGGCGAGAGAAAGGAAGATGAGGGGATTTGCGGATTTGCGGACCTAATAGATAGCATGCGGCACGGTAAGGATTCCTAATACAAATTGCCCGATCGGGCAAAGCGGCGTTCCTTGTAATCACATTGGTCTCGGACCTTGCCGAGGGAAAGATAAGAATTGGCGCGTTTAAGCGAGGTCCGTGTGTGTTGACACCCTCACAGGTGGGTATGGGCGCAATAATGGTGGTATCTCTTGCCTCTCCATAGCCTAAGAAGCATCGCGAAGACCTCAGGATGGACGGCGAAGAGGACGGCCCAAGCGGCCTCAACTCGCTCTCCAAGTTCACCCTCTTCGAGACGAAGACGTATGCGCTTTCCCTGTTGTTAAGCTTGCCGCTTGGACCCCTTGTCCCTCCGTTCTTGCCCATTCCGCGCTCAGCTGATTCCTCAGGCGCTTCTACGTCGTAGCTTCCGCCGCATCCTCACATCGCGTCCTCAAGATCGACCGGACAGATCCTACAACGCTGGGCGTGACGGAAGATGCGACGGCGTATGATGATGCCCAGCTGGACCTGCTGTTGAGGATGGTGCAGGATGGGAATAAGAGCCAGGGGGGACTGGAGAAGGTGTTGGAGTTCCAGTAAGTCCGCATCGAGGGGAAGGCTCAGGATGGTAGAGTGGTCGGGCTGACGAGGTAGTGGGATTGTGGGATTTGTGAAATTCACAGCGGGGTGGTATTTGATCTTGGTGACTAAGCGATCTGTCGTCGGGCTGCTCGGGGGACACTATAGTGAGCCGTATGAATGTCGACGGTCCGTCAGCTGACTGGACAGTATATCACTGCGATGAGACGACCGTGAGCTGGCTATGATGGACTCCAATCCAAGGTCGAAGCTGACTAGTACAGCTCATTACCATCGGCAACAAAGCAGAGCGTACCAGCTTGGAGACCAAGTACATCCAGCTCCCACCACGACGATTGCTCGCGAAGCTGACTCCTCAGGATGGTCAATTCCTTCTCCCAAGTAGATCTCAGCAAGAACTTCTACATGTCGTACGCTTTGTCTCTCGGTCTGGCCTGAGTCGGCGACCCCGCAGAAGCTGACTCGCTAGCTACTCCTACGATATTACAAACTCCCTCCAGACAAATCTCACCGTCGCTCCCTCTGCGCGTCAGTGGAATACCCGCTTCATGTGGAACTATCATCTCCTGGCCCCCGCGTTCGAGCTGGACGTTCCGGAGGGGAGGAGCCGGTGGGTATTGCCTTTGATACATGGGTTTGTGGATCAAGCCAGTGAGTCAGCTGTCGCAGTTGTGTGAGCCTGTCTGAGCACGTGAGTAAGCTGATAAGGCAGAAATTAATGTCTTTACGCGGACGGTATACCTCACCCTGATTGCGAGGCGGTCGAGGCATTTCGCGGGCGCTCGGTTCTTGACGAGAGGAGCTAATGAGAGCGTGAGCTAAGGCGTCTGGACACGTCGTGGAGAACTGACCATACAGGGACACGTAGCAAACGAAGTGGAGACGGAGCAGATGTAGGTCTCAGCTGACTGCTCCCATATGCGCAGAGACAAGCTGATCTCTAAGCGTCTCGGAACCACTCGCTACGCCTTTCGGTCAGCGGAATCAGCAGTCCTTCCTCTACGCTGGGGCAGACACAGGATACGGCGCATACACTTCCTTCGTACAATACCGAGGAAGTATCCCGGTCAAGTGGATGCAAGAGTCCAATAGCGTTACCCCTCGGCCTCCTATCGAAAGTGAGCTCCTTTGGTCGTCTTCGCTTCTGAACAAGAGCTAGCAGCTGATACCGTAGTCACCGTCAAAGACCCCTTCTACTCCCCTGCCGCTCTCCACTTCAACGACCTCCTCCAACGATACGGTGCCCCCATCTTCATCTTGAACCTCATCAAGTCGCGCGAGTCGGTACCCCGAGAAAGCAAGCTTCTGGCCGAGTACGGGCAGTGCGTCGAGTATCTGAATCAGTTTTTGCCGAGGGGGAAGGAGATGCGGTATATCGCGTGGGATATGGCTCAGGCTGCCAAGAGGTGGGTTAACAACTCCAAAAGGAGACGAGAGCGAAGGGAAGGTGAGAGGAGATAATGATGCTGATGAACTAGTGGTCATCAAGACGTCATGGGTGTCCTGGAAGATATTTGTGAAGAGTCCCTCCAAGCCACGGGATTCTTTCACGGCGGTCCCGCCCGGCTCGATACGTCGTGAGTCGATCTCTTCTCGACAGCAGGGGATTGCCCTAGCGTTTGATAGAGGCATACCAAGAGCTGACTCCCGTAGCTTAGGATCACGCCGGACCGAGCCACTCCTCCAGCACGGTATCCTCCGAACCAATTGCGTCGACTGTCTGGACCGGACGAACGCTGCCCAATTCGCGATTGCGAAACGAGCCTTCGGACACCAGCTTTATGCGCTGGGACTGCTGGGATCGCCTTATTTGCCTTTTAGCTGTGATGCGGTGGATGTATTGACCGAGGTGAGCTGCTAGCCCCCCGACCGGTGATGATGATAGCTGACTTGTAGATGTATCATGACCACGGAGATAGTAAGCTACGCATAACGCTACCACATACATCGAGCTGACACATTAGCGCTCGCTTGGCAGTATACCGGAAGTGCCCTCGTCAACAGGGTTGATACCTATCGGCGCGTAAAGGCCGCTCAGTGGTCCTCACACTCGCGAGATCTCCTGGGTAGGCTAGGTCTCGCCCATCTAGAGGCTGCTCAGCTGACCCGTCCAGAAAATATCCGCCGTTTCTACAACAACAGCATGCTCGACGCCGACAAACAAGCAGCCATCAACCTCTTTCTCGGTGTGGAACTGTCGTCTCCTATGTCCATGTCGACCGCCCCGCCCCGACCGCACTATCGCCAATGGTTTGACCCGCGGAACCTCAACGAGCGGACGGTAGATGAGCTGGCGCCGCTCCACAGCGTTTACAAGGAATATTACAAACCTCATATCTTGTCGCAATTCCAGCGGTTGTATGCCTTGTAAGTATCACATCTCAACTAAAGCCAAACCAGAATGCAAAAGTCTAGAAGGGAAGAAAATGGGCTAATGGTATAGTACAATGAACTCTACAACGCGATTCCACGCCAAGCCCAAACCCGAAGCCTTCGCCTCTCCGTTCGAATCCCGAATAACCGATCCGCTCTCCCAGTCCCAGTCGTCCCTCTCTGGTCCATCCTCCTCGCCCTCCGTCCGCCGCTCCGCCCGGCGATGGGCACGCAAGTCCGCCCTCCCGTCCTCCGACACACCGGCATACGACGACGAGGACCCCGATGCCGCCTCTCCCCCTCCCCCACCTCACCCGTCCCATCCCTTAGAGACGCTGGTCGAGTCGCTGTACGCTCCTGGCGGTGAAGTAGAGGAGCAGAGGATGGGAGAATACGAGTGGTATATCCATTATCCGTCCGATCCGGCCAGTCACGCAGTGGAGATGATGGATGAGAAGGATTTGGGGTTGTATATGCGTCTGAGCCGATTAGCGGCGGGGGAGGAGGTGGAGCGGTTGTTGGGTGGTGGGAGTGGAGGCGGGGTGATGACTGCTATGCAGGCGGAAGGGGCGGGTGGTGGGGTGGGGGTCGGGGAGGGGAGGGGAGGGGGGATGGAAGAGGAAGAGAGAAGGGCGGGGTTCTATGAGGGGTGGTTGAGAGCTGCGGGGTGAGTTTGGGGTGTCGTTGTAGCTGTAAATACTGTCGTACTCACATGTAACGTGATCATTCGGGGTTTAGGGGGACGGGGAGTAGAATTGTGGAAGGGGTCTAGTGACTATGATACAGCGCGAGAGGAAAGGCTTTATCTCCGTGTTCGTGATTGATTGGCATGGTGGTATCGTTGTGTCGTGGTAGTATGGAAGTGTATGTCGTGTTGTAATCATCCGTGTCGTCCCCTCCCCAGCTTCCTCCTCCTCCTACCCATCCCCAGCCCCGCTCCCCCTGACTTCTGGGAGGACCTAGTGCGGCCCACCAGGCCACCTAGCCCCTCCCTCTCCCCGACTCAAAATCCACCCCCCCGCTATCATCGCCCCTACGACGATCAGGCCCGCAATCACCACGATCGGCCTCACTACCCCTCCTCCTTCGCCTTGCCCCTCCCTCTCCCCCTCCGCTTGCTCGGACCGGAGGAGAGGCTGAGACTCCGCCTCGCTAGGTGACCCGAACCGCCGAGAACTGGGGGATCGGGTGGGCCCATTCGGTGAAGAAGGCTGGGCGGCGGAGGGGTTCGTTTGCGGGTCGAAGCGGATGGATGACATCTTTGAGGCTGCTACTTGGATTGCAGGAAGTGAAGGACGGGGTGATATATAGTTGGTCAAAAGGTGTAAGATTAGATGGGCGGTACGGTATGTATGATAAGGTGAATGGACTCCGCAGACTTTGCTTTGGCTGGGCGCTTCTCTCATTGCGTCATCGTCATCCGATCTTCTTCAATCTGAAACACGACGCACGGATCTGCTGTGTCAGAAGTGCCACATTCGGCGATATCGCTAGAGATCTGGTGCGTGGCTTTGACTTTTCTGACCTTGCCAGCCAACGTTCCTCATTCCTCGATTCATACCTCTCTCTCTTTCCAACCTCTCTCAAGCAGAAACAGACCAGTCAAAATGTCCACCACTGAGCAGACCTACATCATGATCAAGTGAGCTACCACATGCCGGGATGCGGTCCCGCTCGGAGCTCTTTGGGCGAAGAGAGGGTGTGCGAAGGGTCCAAGCTGATCAGACAGGCCGGACGGTGTCCAGCGAGGGTGAGCTGACCGGCGCCTTGACTATGTCCGAGCCAGCATCTGACAGTAGGTAGACTCGTCGGCGAGATCATTGCCCGTTTCGAGAAGCGTGGCTACAAGGTAAGCTGCCACGACTGCCAGGAACGTTAGGTGCCCAAGCTCATAAGGTTTAGCTCGTCGCTCTCCAGATGATGACTCCTTCCAAGGTCAGCTTGAAGACGCTTGCTGGTCAGCAGTCGTTTCGGCAGCTGACTTGACCAGGAGCACCTCGAGAAGCACTACGAGGACCTCAAGGAGAAGAAGTTCTTCCCCGGTCTCATCAAGTACAGTGCGTCCAATGCTAGCTCCGTACACCACCCCCGTTGTGAACTGTGTAGCTGACTCAGGCAGTGCTTTCCGGCCCCGTCGTCGGTATGGTCTGGGAGGGTCTTGACGCCTGCTTGACCGGCCGGACCATGCTCGGTGCCACCAACCCCTTGTCGTCCGCTCCGGGTAAGCTTTGCTTTTCAGAAGGATGACAGGGTCAAGCTGACGTTCAGGTACCATCCGTGGTGACTACGCTCTCCAGGTCGGAATGGTCAGTTTATATTTTGCTGGCGCGTACACAGGCATGAGCTGACTGTACCAGAACGTTTGCCACGGTTCCGACGGTGTTGAGTCCGCCAAGAAGGAGATTGCCCTCTGGTTCCCGTAGGTCCTGCTCAGCTGTCCGAGACACGGACTCGTCGTCTGGGATAATAGCTGATCCCCAGCAACGGCATTGCCGAGTACAAGGCCGACAACCAAAAGTGGATCTACGAGGCTTAATCGGCGTTACTCGTTCCCACACCCTCATGCATTAGAGTACGGCACGCTAGCTCGATCAGACCTGAGCTGTCATCACCATATCGCAGCAATACCACCTTGCTGAAAAGCTGGTCTGGTACAGCTGCGATGGCTGACATCTCAGAAATGATCAAAATACTGACCGACCCGCCCATCATTCCTGCTGACACTACGGGAATATGACCATACGGTCGACTGCAGTCCCTTCCGCTAGTACATGCATTGACCTCACCCAGACCTCACCGGCACCGGTCACTCGAACTCCTCATTCCTCTGTCCGGGTATCCCCGCGCCGAGTCGTCACTTAAAGCTCCCAGTACTACTGCCTCGCCCGAATCTGCCGATCCCATCCCCAACACTACTTCCGAGGGGCTTAGAGCCAGAGCTGAGAGTCATCAGCACTACTGATGCGGGTTCACATCAACGGCGAAATGCTCACCTCGAGCTTGACCCAAAGACAAGCACTCAGCGATCGATCTCTAATCCTGCCGCCACCGCTGTACACCCCTTGAAGCTCTTGCTACCACCCCGGCAGGCCGGACAGGTTCTACCGTGCGCGATAAAGAGGAAGTGTAAGTCGAACTTGAGGTCAGAAGGAATCATGATCTCAAGGTGACTCTGTGTCTTCTCGCGAGTGGCGGTCGCCGGCCGCCATCCCCAAAGTCCCGTGATCCGATAAACGTGTGTGTCGACCGTGAATGGCTTCCGCTTCAGGCACCAGCCGAGGACCACCGATGCTGATTTCGTACCGACGTACTTGAAGCTGAGCAGCTCCTTCATCGCCTCCTCATCGCTCATCTTGAACATGCTGTCCATGTCCCACCCTCCATACCGCTCATTGACTTGGTCCAGGATCGTCATGATCATCATGGACTTCCGCACCTGCATGCCACCGCATCTTAAAACTCCCTCCAGCTTCTCCCGCCCGCCTCCTACGATAGCGTCATACGCGAATACCGAGCCATAGGCAGATACCATGCTAGCCATGGCTCGCTTGGCGTTGCTCCACCCGGTGGCCTGGCTGAGGATTGCGACTATGATGGAGTCGAGCACATGAGGGATGGACTCCGGAGTGAACTCGTCCTCAAATTCCTTGGCAACGTCCGCCGAGTGGAGTTTGGAGAGGACGGTGTGGGCGTCGGCGCATTGTTTTGGGGTGGGATGACCGAAGTCAGGAAAGGGGGATTGGTTGGTGTAGGGGGAGTAGGCCGAGTATTTCTTGTCTGCGAGGGCGGCGTCGTGCTTGTGGGGAGGTGGTGGTGATCCGGCCGGGGTGGCTTGGGTTTGGTTGACCTTTGAGGCGGCAGGTTGGTCCGGTGACCCGGGCCGACCCTCCCGCTTGACCCGCTTCCGCAGAGGTGGAGACGACGAGGCGGCTCGAGCACTTGCTTTGGCGGTTTGGGTGACTCGACGCATTATTGCCGTACAGTGTTATGCGCGATATATGACAGCTGGGTCCCCCCTCCTTAAGCTTTTCTTTCTCGTCCTAAATTACGAGTAAGTTTGACATCAAGTGGAGGCAGATCATCCGGGCATCGGTCATCCGCGCCGCGGAGTGGCGCCGCGGACGTCTGACGTCATAGCTCTCACCGATCCTCAGACACTAATAAGATCTTATGGGACATCCTCGCGGTAGTACGCGGGCAAGAGCACAAGCTACCTGACGTGACTCGAAGTGACTCACCCAAACGACAAGGGCGACGCCGCCGCCTTAACCCGCTACATCGAAGGTCGCGATTTTCATATATCATGTAGTAGTTACTGCCTTCCCCCCCCCCTTGCAAGCTGGCTCCACTGCATCAGGATTCCCCCTCCTCGTCCGCTGATCAACATGTCCGACATCCGTGTTGCACGCCTCCCCGCCGTTGGCAAACCCTTCTATACCGACAAGATCACCAAGCCCGCACCTGGAGTCAATGATGTGCTCGTCAAGGTCACCGCCTGCTCCATTGTCCCAAACACCAAGAACCTCGTTTCCAACCCCAATCCGCTGGAGGGGATGTCTCTTCCCGAGTTCCCCTGTATCTTTGGCCTGGACGTGTCGGGCACGGTGGAGGCTGTAGGAGAGCATGTGCTGGGCATCAAGCCTGGGGACAGGGTCTATGTGGACCCTTTCCTGACCTGCGGGACCTGCCAGGCATGTCGGCAAGGTGAGTCGCGCTCACGCTGATTTCGAGCACTCCACGTGTGGCTGACATCCAGGCCCGTCCACCCAAGGCTACTGCCCGGCCGGTGCTCTGCGTGGTTATTTCGCGCTCCTCCCCGAGGGCAAGCCTACGCTCAAGCGGTACCCGATCGGCGGTCTGTCGGAATACCTCCTTTCCCCGACACCAATATCGCCCTCATCCCCGACAACATTGACCTCCGCCTCGCGGCACGTTTCGGATACCTCGGTACCTCGTTCGCCGGTCTCAAGAAGGGCGGCATGGGCCCCGGCAAGACCCTTCTCGTCAATGGCGTCACTGGCACGCTCGGCTACGCGGCGGTCTCTATTGCCATTGGGCTCGGCTGTACTCGGATCCTCGGTATCGGTCGGAACCCGGACAAGCTCAAGCAGCTCAGCGAGTTTGGGAACGGCAGGGTGAAGGTGGTATCGTCAGAGGAGGAGAAGGATATTGCCGGCTGGGTCAAGTCACACACGGACGGACTGGGCGTGGATGCCATGTACGACTGTCTGGGGAATGGCGGGGATGGGAACATGACTATGGAGTTGATCAAGCTCGTCAAGGTCGGGGGAAAGGCCATCTTGGCAGCGGGCGGGGCGGAGGGCAGTCTCAACCAGACTTACACCGAGGCGATGAGCCACAGCTGTGCCATCCTCGGTACGATGTGGTTTACCAGCGCCGAGGTAGACGAGATGATAGCGCTCATCTCGGCGGGCGTCATCGACCTGTCATACATGGAGCATAAGTCCTTCTCGCTTGACCAGGTCAACGAAGCTATGGACTTCGTCGGTGACAGGCCGGGCGGCGCGGTGAATGTGATCATCCAACCCGGGTCGTAAAGTCAGTATTCTCGCATCTCCCCTGCTCTGCGCAAGCTCAATGCTGATGCTACTAGCTGTGCACTTGTGCAAGACAGACCGGCTCGGTAATCTTGTTGAACGTTTAGCCACAAAGGATAGAAGTCAGACAGCTTATGCCTATGAATGCTATTGGATTTGATAGCGGCCTCTGCTGTTAACGAGTTGTAGTCGGCATCGTCTGACTGACATGTGGGTTCAGTAACGGAAATACCGGCGCTAAGTCGATGCAAGCCGAGTCAGATTGGCGAGGAAGGGAGATCTGGGCGACCGGTCCGTGTTGAGAGCGGGTCTAGATGCGTGTCACTAGCAGCCAGCAGCATGCTGCATGCAGCGTGGAACGAGCTTGTTAGTGCTGCATCAGCGGTGTCAGCTCCAGTTCCGGTGTGGCGGACGCCCCGGACTGTGATCTATGTGGCGTAACCCATCGTACATGCACAACCTAGCGATCCGACATCATCGAGTCCGTATCCGCAAACGGCGCATACTCATAGTCCATTCTACCCGAGTCAGCTCGAGACCTTCTCCTCTGGTCACAACCTGAGTCCTTCGCCCTTCATCTTCCTAAAGCTCTACCGAGGCGATGGTATAACTCACGGTCTCCTCATCTGACTCGTCACCCACTCCTCATCCGTATCCTCCAGCGCATACCCCGGTCCGCCCAGATAACTCAGCGCCACAGGGAGGAACACCAGCCCATGTAGTGCCCCCGATAGGATCAGACTGAGCCACATCCGGAAATAGTAGATCTCGAGCAGTTTCGAGCGGGTGAGAGCGAGGACAGAAATTCCGATGAGCTTGGTCATTGTGATTCCTGAGAAGACCTGGCACGTCAGCTGGTAATACCCAAACAAGAGGAGGAACATAGCATACCGAAGGTCCGACATCCACCAGCGCCGCGAAAGCCCTATCGTCCTTCTCCCGCTTGCCCTCCTTCTCATACGCCACCCCGCTACCCGCACCCATAAATGCCCTCGCTATATGACTGCAGAACTCCACAGCTATACCCAAGGAGATGACGAGGTTGACCAAGGAGATAGCATTCAGGCTGATCCCCCAGAACCCCATCACTCCCGTCACGCTCGTCACCGCCAGCGCACACGTGAACGTCACGACTCCACCGGTTCGCCATGACCCCAGCAGCAGACTCGTAATCACGAGGATCGCGAGCAGCGCCAGCGAGACCACCTGGATGGCGATCGTGACAATATGCTCGTACTGGTCGAAAAAGACGTAGAAGAGCGAGTAGGGGAAGACCTTTGTCCCGGTGCGTCGAGAGATATCCTTGCTGATTCGCTGAGCGGCGGTGAGGGCGTCGATAAAGTCAGATTGGGATTTAAGGGGGGTATGGTACGTCCGGAAATGTGTGGCGGAGAGGGTCCGGTTGTCGGGAGCGATGCTGATGGCGTTGGAGTAAGGGGCCATTCCGCCCAAGGGACAGTTCTCGTCCGAGGGCGATTTGAGCCACTGGGTGAGGTACCGCATAAAATTGTCGTCGGTGGGTAGACCGTCCATCGTGATACTCCAGTCCTGCCCCTCGAAGCAGGGTCGGCAGGCCCGATCGCTATCCCGCGCGGTACAGAAGATCTCCGGGTTGGCTCGCCGGACGCGACAGCAGCTCTCAAAGGTGGGGTTGGTCCATTGCAGGAAGTCATCCACCCATGAGGCGGGCGGACTGGCGAGGAAGGATGATTCTGGGCGTTTCCGTTCGGCTTCCAGCGAGTTGGCGACCGAGAGCTCTTGGCAGGTGGTGAAGCGGCCACAGAGCTCTTGCTGGCCGATCCGGGATGTGGGCTCGTTGGTGACGACAAAGTAGACGGGTGGACCGACGTCCAGGTAAGCGTCGAGATCGTTGAAGTAGTTGACGAGGTAGGATTCGGCGGGTAGAGCGAGACGTTGATCTGAGGGTCAGTACCGGTCAAACGCGGTGAGAAGGGGACTTACCGAGACCGAGATTGATATGCTGTATCCCGATGATAGCCACCATGAAGATCCCGCCAAAGATCGCCAGCACCAAACGCTTCACCTCGTGGTGCAGCAGTATTGGCGCATACACTCGACGCATAAACTTGGCGACGATGCTCTCGCTGGGAGCAGCGGACCGCTCGTATAGCCCGACAGGTGGACGAAGGCGGACGCAGGGGAAGCAGTCGATCCTCATAGACTGAATGTCAGTTGGTGACCCCTTCAATCGCAGAGCTCTAGCTCACCTCTGCACGCTTCAGATCCAAAGCCATAGCAGACACAAAGATCGTGACCTGCATGACCGCTCCAAGGAACACACTCCCCGCCGCGTAGATAGCAAAGTTCCGTACCGCCGGCATGGGCACCAGTGCGCCCAGCGCGAACGCCACCGTCTCCGTGACCGAACTGAGCATGATACTCGGTCCCATCCTCGCCAAAGCCCGCGCTACCCGCTCCTCTGGTGGCAGATTCGGCGAAGACGGTTCCTCCTCGTCATCCTCGTCTACACCTTGGACGGGCAGCGGCGCATCCTGTGCGTGTAAGCTGTTCTGGCGGTCGAGCTCGTGTACCAGGATAAAGACGTTGTCGACGCCCACGGCGAGGACGAGGAAGGGGATGACTTCGGCGATGATAAGGGTGACGCGGATACCGAGGAAGGAGAAGAGACCGACAGAAGACGCTACGGCGATGAGGACGATGACGATCCCGAAGAGGCCGAGGGAGAATTTGGAGTTGACAGAGAGGAGGGTGGGGATGGCCGCCAGGGGTGATGAGGGAGGATGAGCGATAGAGTCGGGTGATGCGACGTGGAGGAGGACGCCGACCCGCTTGGTCAGGTACCAGAGATAGGCGAGAGTGCCGGAGATGACGGAAGGAGGGAGACCGCCGCCGAGGGTAAGGGAGATGTAGAGGAACATGACAAGGTAGGAAAGCACGACGATCTTAACGTCCGTATTGGTGCTCTTGTTGAGCTCCTCTTCGAGACTGACTCCTGTCGAGTACGAGATGTTGACACCGTCCTTGTGCAGAGCACCGAGGTACGCCTCGAGCTTCCGCTCCCATTGCTCAGCAGGGCGGACGCGGTCATCGTTGAAGTTGTTGACGACGTATGTGATGACCAGCGCCTTGGCATGGAGCCAATCCCCATTCGCCCCGCCGAGGATTAGCTTAGGGTCGAGTGGCTGGCCGAATGGCGGCAGGCATTCTCCTGGCCTGCCCGCACAGTCCGAGATCCTCTTCCGCCAATCATCTCCCCATTCCTCCATCTCCTCGCCCAGCCACGCCGAGACGGACTGGATTACACACGCCGTATCCGGCCCGCTCGGCTTGAAGCAGACGTCATCCAGCGTATATCCCTCCCCGTCCGACTTGAGCGCCGCGATGTCGCTCTCGACGCCCAGCCACCAGTCGAGGATGTCATATGTGACCGGTGTCCCGTCCGGAACGGTCACGAACACCTGCTCGGCGCGGTAGAATGGCCCAAAGTGTTCGTCAAAGAAGTGCTTCTCGAGCGCCGCTTCGCTATTGGGCGCGACCCATAGCCGGACCGG
Organism: Dioszegia hungarica; assembly: GCF_025882075.1. NCBI lineage: Eukaryota > Fungi > Basidiomycota > Tremellomycetes > Tremellales > Bulleribasidiaceae > Dioszegia > Dioszegia hungarica. Next base: position 871,850 of record NW_026515767.1, on the reverse strand, counting down.
TTCCGTCTCGATTTCAAAGTACCGCCAGCCAAGGTTGAGCACCGCGACGATCATGGCGGCGATCCCGAATGTTTCGAGGGGATGCGTCGCGCAGAAGAGTCCGAGGCGGTAAAAGAAGCGCCGCAGAGCAGCGTTGATCTTGTTCTGCTTGGGCTGCATATGATCCATCGGGTCGAGGAGAGTAGCCCCCCGACCCAGACGGAAGTGTATTGACCCGCTCGGTCCCGATTCCGCATCCGCCTCTCCCCGTCCGATCAGGCCGTCCAGGCCATTGACCCCACCGTCCGCACCGGGAGACATGGGCGGATCGACTAGTGCGAGCCGTTCGTACCGCCGTTGCCGATGCCGTATAGCCTGCTTGTACGAAAAATAGACGAGGCTGAAGAGGATGGCGACCGAGTAGACGATAAGAAGGGAGAAGGTGAGGCAAGATACCGCGCCAACGCGGCATTGGTCGCTAGAGGGAGGCGCGACGTAGGGTAGGGTAGGACAGATAGTAGGGCAGTCGACGCAGGCGCACCGAGAGTTGAGGTCGCCATCCGAGCATTTGAGCGGTTTCCGGGTATACCCCTCCCCGCCCTCTGGGAATGAGATCTGGAATGGACTTCCCAGACCTGGCCGCATATCTCCCATATACGCCAAGAACGCCGACGAGTTCTTCGCCCCTCCACCTATCAGATCCATCGCGAACCCGTTCGTCGCTCCAAACTGCACGCTCTTGCACGAGTCGTAGAACCCTTCCCTGAATTTATCGCTGACGCCATAATTGACCTCCTTGACCGCCTGCTTGCCCGATGTAGTCTTCAGGGTGGAAGAGACAGTGAGGAATTGCGATTGGTCGGGGGAGCAGGTAAAGTCGCAGTAGAAGAGGCGGAAATTGTTGATGCACGCGGGACAAGAAGCGATAAGCGGGGCAGCTTGCTGAGCCTTCTCGCCGAGGGTCCGGATCTGCTCGGCCGTGCAGCAGACGCTGTCGGGGATGGTGTAGGCGGGGCCGCAGACCGTGGCTAGAAGATCTCTGACTTCATCTGTGGTCTGACTGGATCAGCTCTGCTGATCAGACATCACGGCCGATCGCTCACCTTGTTGGCTGGACCATCATCCGGACAAGGGAGGTCCGCGCCGAACATGCTCGTTCTTCCGCAATTCCCCCGCATGGCACACCTTCCCGGCAACATGGTGGACTCCAAAGCCTCGCCTGTCATGATGCCGATAAGTGAGAGGCGGAGTGTCCGATACCGAGGTGATGTATAGGGGAAGAACGTCTAGATATAGCAGGGTGAGCGGTCGTTCAACGTTCAATGGCCAACAGGTCTCGCTATCTAATCGGGGATCGCCGCTCAAGCTCGGGTGGCGAGAACCTAGACGCCCCGGACTGGGCCCCGCATTTGCTCCCGATCTCGAGATCTCGCTCTCGATTTCAGAGAATAAGCGGTGAGGTCTTGGTGAGTCTTGGCTTCTACTTGTATCTCTATAAAGCCATCACATCGGACATCACACCTAGGCAGCAGGTCTGACCCACTGTATCCACCGACTGAGGAGAAGCAGCTGCAGCGCAGACACCGCCCACTATGCTTTAGTGAGCCCTCTCTTCTCTGTCGTCCCCGAAATTCTCTGACGTTCTCAGTATCGTCGGCCTCATTGTCCTCCTCTTCGCCATCATCATCATATACGTCGTCCGAATCTTCGCATCCTTTGTAACAGCTATCAAAGCCCACCGAGCCGCTAAACGCGATCCAGAGTCAGCGGACGATGGGCCGGTGAAGCGCCCTTCGCTGAGAGCTGTGGCGCGGGAAGTGACGCATACGATGTTCCCGCCAAGACAGCAGAGTCCACACGTGCCTGCACATAGGCGAAGCTCGGTCGAGCTGGCGAGGAGGGGATGGGTATCGACCGAGATGGCGGTGACTAGGGTAGAGACAAGGGATGGGGAATTGCCCACATATCGTGAGTCGCCTCTGAGGGGTAAGGCTGCAGGGTGACGCTAAACCCTATAGAGGAGAGTCATACCATGCCAAAACCACCGGCAGCGATCTACTCTGCCTCAGCAGTACATCAGTCAGCGGCGAGAACGGAGGCGGAACAGGCGTCAGCTCCGGTACCGGATTACTCAGCGGGCCAGGCGCCCCATCTACCGCCCCAATACCAGGAACAGCCTGTCATGCGTTCGTAGCAGTGATCATAGAGAATCTTGCTGTTGTAGTCCAGGAGGGGATGTATCTAGTTGAACTCGTCAGTATTCTCCTGGACGCAGGCCGGGCTCGTTGAGACAAGAAGGTCACGTGACATCCAAATCGGATCAAAGTTGATCCGCTCTCAGCAACTCCTCATTCCTCAGATAAAATTACCACTCGTCTTCACCCTCTGCACCCATCCCTGCCCCACCTCGCATTGTACTTGACCACCTCCAAGATGTCCAGCTCCACTCCGCCACAATGTCTCGTCCGTGGGTCTATCAGTGAGTTCCTTCCCTCCTCACCCCACTACCGCCTGTTACATCTTTGGCCTATACCGCAAGCTAATCGCGCGTCTCAGATATCGACGAATTCTTCCATCTCCCCCATATCGTCCGACCAGGAGAGACCATCTCCTCGTCCAAACTCTCTCGGGGAGCGGGCGGTAAGGGAGCGAATCAAGCGAATGCTGTGGCCAGGGCGGGAGGGAATGTAGTTATGGATGGGTGCATAGGGGAAGATGGGATTTGGGTCCGGGATGGGCTGGAGCGCGCTGGGGTGGATGTCGGGCGGGTCATGGTGGTACAGGAGCAGGTGAGTAACTAGTCATACCTCATCTCGAGGGGTGGAAGATCACATAACATAGTAGCCAGATGAGCTGACGAAGTAGATGACGGGAAGAGCTATCATACAGCTAGCCGAGGATGGCGAGAACAGTATCGGTGCGTGCCTGTCCCAATGTCTACATTCCGATCTATAACTCAAGAGACGATCTGATATCACAGTACTCCATAAAGGCGCCAATTATCACACACCCCCAAGTGACACGTCCCCATCATTATCCGGCATCACCCACCTCCTCCTCCAAAACGAGATCCCCCTCCCTTCTACCCTCGCCTACCTCCGCGCAGCCCACTCCGGCGGCGTGACATCCATCTTCAACCCCTCCCCTATGCTTTCCGGAGAAAAGCTGCGGCAGTTCCCATGGGCCTGTCTGAGCTGGTTGATCGTCAATGAAGGGGAGTTGACGGATCTTTTAAAGGAGACCGGTCTTGCTGTGCCATCAACAACGGGTAGTGCGCCGGCGTCAGCTCCGACGACAACTCCCGAGGCGCCGATCGCATCCGCCGCACGAGCCGAGATGCTCTTGTTCCGCCGATCCAACGCGGACTTGGGGCTGATATGTACCCTCGGAGCAAGGGGGATCCTGTACCTCCCCGCTGGATCCCAGACGGTGGGGTACCTCCCAGCTGCGACGGTGGTGAATGGGGTAGTGGATACCACAGGAGCTGGGGACTGTTTTGCGGGATACTTTGCGGCGGGGTTGATGAGGGACGAGGATCTAGAAACGACACTGAGGACTTGTCTGACGGTATGTTCACCCCTTGTTTGCGTCGAGGGGCGCGGGGTGCCAATGCGGTTGGGAGTGTATGGACCGAGCTGAGATCCCAGGCTTGCGCGATGTGCGTCGAGAAGGCCGGGGCTATGGAGAGTGTTCCATCTCGTGCTAAGGTGGAGGCGCGGATAGCATGAGCGTAGGAGAAATGGTAGGAATAGGCTGGATCGACCGCTCATCCCGGATACTTACTACTGACAGCCAGGACTGACGTATCATAATCACTGGGCCCCGCAGATCATTATGTGGGTATCAGGACGTATACATCTATAACTTACCGCTCAAGGCGCACGCCACTTCCAGCCAAGCACACTTGTGCACCTCTTGCAACATGCTTTGCGGCCGGAGCGCCTAGAACCCAACCTCGTCCTTTGACGTTCCTGCCCCTTCCCTGGCGCTGAGAGGGATCCAGCGGCCTATCACAGCGTGAAGCTTACTGACCGGTGACCACCTGTCTGTTACTCAAAGCGCCGAGTACCGCAATCAGATCGAGAATATCCCTGCGGCAAGATGCGCTCTACCCTTCCCCTCTTCCTCGCTCTGTTTCCCATCATGACCGCCTCCGCCTCCGTGGTGATGATCAGCGTCCAGGACTTGGACCTCTTGGAGAATCCATCCCACTTCAAGATCGCAGAGGTCGACTACGGCCCGACAGCTCTGACGTTCGAAGTCGACGGCGGTGGTCGCTTCACGCTATTCGGGACCGCCAGCCGGAACCGTACCGTAGTCCCACCCACCAAGTACAGTTCCGGGCCGGGCGAGTTCTTCTGGATGCCCAATGCCGGAGACGAGGGGAAGGTCAAGGTAAGCGCTACCGCCACTCCTGTATATAGAGAACTAGCAGTAGGCTGACTATGACAGTGCCGACTGAAGGGCGAGCTGCCGGCTGATATCAAATTTGACCCAGAGTACGAGGATCCGAAATGGATCATTGCGCTTCCCGGCGAGACCGCTCGTGGGCCATGCGAGGCCAAATGGGGCGTCTCAATCGAGTGTGACGAAAAGGTGGAATGTTACACGGGCTCGAAGCCTCAGCCGTGGGATGACGACTATGTGCCGCCTGCAGGCATGTTCGAAAACTTTGCCACGTGATACATTGCAGTCAGTATACCTGATAGCAACGTCTGACTACCTCATCTATACTGACCGGGGTCTTTCGGGTCTTGCTCGTCCTAGTATAGCTACCTCGTCAAGCATTCCTTTCTCACCAATTGCCTTGCTCAATGGTTCCAGCCCCTGGTCCACCTGACGCGCGTTTGCGCCGTACTCATCCTCCTTTGCGATAGGAGCGGCCCTCTCCTGAAGGGAGGTCCAGGGGGAGGATGGCATCCGTTGACTGACACCCTGCCCCGTGGCCGTGGGTCTGGGCCTAGACGTCGCAACTGTGGCCGCCATAAGATGATGATGATCGCTTGGCCTCGTCATCTACCAGATCATCGCAAGCGATCTGAGACTTCAGATCGAGCTCGAAACCATCGCAGCAAGATGCGCATTACCTCTTCCCTCCATGTCGCTCTGATCCCCATCTTGACCGCCTCCGCCTACAATGTGATGGTCAGTGTGCAAGACCTGAACTTCCCGGAGACTTTGTCGCTTTTCAAGGTCGCAGCCGTCGATTTCAACCCGACCGGCCTGTATTTCAAGGTCGATGGCCGTGGGATGTTCACTTTATCTGGGTCGGGCAATCGCGATCGAGTTGAGATCGCCAAGGATGGTCAATTCGGTTCTGGGCCTGGCGAGTTCTACTGGGTACCCAAGACTGGCGATGAGAGCAAAATAAGGGTATGTCAGCACGCCATGGAGCGATACTCATATTCGGGCTGGTGACTGATGATATAGTGCAAACTCAAGGGCGAGATATACCGTCAGACGCTGGGAAGGACCCAAAGTACAAGGACCCCAAGTGGGTTATCGCGCTGCCCGAAGAGACCGAGCGCGGTCCGTGCGAGCCCAAGTGGGGCATTTCCCTTGAGTGCGACGAGGAAGTGGAGTGTTACACTGGTTCGCGCCTTCAGCCCGGGGATGACGGCTACATTGTGCCCCCACGCTGATTGGCGTCATATTAAGGACAAATTCGAGCACATGCACAACGGTTGATGTGGTTGACAGCGATCACTGACTACCTGATCACTCTGATCTCATCTTCACGCCAGTCCTTCCAATAAACTTGCCGAGCTACTGCCATAGCGATCCATAGCATACTTACATCATAAGTTTTATCTCGTCGAGCGCTCCTTTCTTCCATCCTCCTTGCTCACGGGTGCCAAACCTCAAAGGGAGATGACGCAGCCGTCTCACGACATAGACTGCGCGGGCCTTGCTCATGTCTGCCCCTCCTCTCCTCGTTCTTCCTCGTCATACTGAGATCTATCGCCTCAGATTAAGATGGCATACAGCTACTCGACTTTACCAGGTTTCTTCCCCGACTACATGCCCGATGCTACAGTATGTCCTTCCCAAGCCTTTGTTCTGAAACGGTACTGACTACCCGTGTAGCCCGAGCAGGCTCTTACGCCTGTGTGCGGCGACTGGCCTGCGCTACGAGCCCTCTTCGCTGGTATGTCTCCTCCGGCTATTTGGTCCGCACGTTGCTCGTTGCCCCCCGGCTGACCATTTCTGCAGACGCACAAGCGAACTGTCCGCCGAATGTTGCCATCAAGCTTCTCCTCGTTGCACGACACTGTCAAGGTGAGTATATAGTCGCTGCCTACTGGTCGTACTGGCTGACGCACAAGGCGAGCACAACGCAATGGACGAGCTGCATATTCCAAAGAACCATGGGTTCACGCTTACGGAGCACCGCAAGGAGATGGGGAGGGTGAGCCTTACTTCTCCACACGATGTCTCAGCCTACTATAGCTTGGCCCTATACAGGTTGCGAGCTCGAGCAATTGCGACTTCCAGCGCTAAACCTGTAGATCGGCCGACACCACCCGCTCTTCGACCCTGGCCTCTCTCCCAAGGGACAGGATCAAGCCAAGGCTCTCGCGGAGGCCGTAAAGGATCAGACGATGAAAGGGATGCCGGTCCCCATGCAATTTGTCAGCCCCGCTAAGCGTGCGGTGGAGACGTGGCAAGCTACATGGGGCACCCCGCCGGCGGGCGCGGTAGGGCATTCTGGACCGATGGTCCTCGAGGTCAGCGACAGACTCGTCTTGGTCTTTTTCTGCTTGACCGCTCAGGAGTTGGCTGATTCGAGCAGGGTCTCCGTGAGAAGCTGCACGTCCACCTGTGCAACGCGCGCCGGCCCCTCTCGGTCCTCAAAGCCGATCATGCCCGTCTTATCTGCCCGCCTCAAATGGCCGAGCTGGATCCATGGTGGCAGCCCGGCGAGGACTGTCGGTATGAACGGTCGGATACCCAACCACCTGCCGAGCAGATGCAGCGAGAGCTTAGAGGCAGAGAGACTGAGGAGGAGATGTACAGCCGCGCCCAGACAGCGTTAGGAGAGATCATGCGGCACAGTGAGGGACAAGCTTGTGAGTGTCGCTTGCTCTACGAAGTCTGGATACAGGGGAGAGAAGAGAAAGTGCAAGCGCTGATTAGTAGACGTCAGCATCACGAGCCACTCGTACTTCCTCAAAGAGCTGTTCAAGGTCCTGGGCAGTCCGAGTCGGGAACTGAGGGAAGGCGAGATCTGTCCCCTGGTGGTCCGGGTGGAGACAAAGGCGTGAAAGGGATGGAGGTCCTTTTACGACGATGTATGTATGACCTTGAGATAAGGGTGTTAGGGGTCCTCACTCGAGCACGTGCACGTCAGAGCGCCGAGCAAGAGCATAGATCGCAATGCTTGACAGAGGTTCAGGCAAGCGGCAGCAGTAGGGACTGTCTGATCGGCCTTTCATCGGTCCATATGGGTAGTATAGGAGGCGGGTCATACACATACTTGAGCGCGCCTCTTGATCCTCTTACCTCGTCAAGCGTTCCTTTATCGCCAGTCCCCTTGCTCGCGATGCCGAGCTGGAAAGGTTCGTCTGAGCACGACATACGCTCCCAACGAAATTTCCCCCCCCAAGCCTCTTCATCACCTTCTTACCTTGATTATCTCTGCCGCTCCAAATCAGCATGTCGTTCAGCTACTCCACTTTACCAGGCTTCTTTCCTGAGTTCAAGCCCGACACGACAGTAAGCCTCTTTTCGCACTTGTCCCCGAACGGCGCTGATCCGCGATATAGCCTGAGCAGGCCCTCACGCCTTTGTGCGGCTCCTGGTCGGCGTTCCTAGGCCTTCTTGCGGGTACGTCAACTCGCTCCTTGGCTCTATCATTGGCCAATAGATGAACGCTGACGTCCCCCGCAGACGCACAAGCGAACTGCCCGCCGAACATCGCCATCAAGCTCCTCCTCGTCGCTCGACACTGTCAAGGTGAGCGAGACCCCAAACCCCTTTGGAGTATATAGCCTACATATATCCGACTCCACCCAGGGATGTTTAGTACAAGAGTCAGTACATCGAAGATGCAGGTGCGAGTCCTGTAATATCCGTGTCTCCTTTTAGTCGTACGTTCGATTTCCCAAGTGGCGGATATTACTTGAGACTTTTGCCGTTTGCGCGCCTAAGCGATCCACGCCCAGCGCGGTGGTGATAGGCCCGGCGGTAGGAAGGGGCGTTGAGAACCCCAGTCGAACACGAACGCCATGTGGATGAGCGTCCGGATGAAATTCCGCAAGGGATAATTCCGGCTATAAAGGTATTCCGGCAGTCCGATAGCGCTAGCAGACAGCCTATCTTGGGACTACGGAATAGGGGGAGCTTTGGAGTATATAGCCTACATATATCCGACTCCACCCAGGGATGTTTAGTACAAGAGTCAGTACATCGAAGATGCAGGTGCGAGTCCTGTAATATCCGTGTCTCCTTTTAGTCGTACGTTCGATTTCCCAAGAACCCAGGTATCTCCATTATTAGCTGACAAATGAGGCAGACACAACGCGATGGTAGAGCTGCACATACACGAGAAGCACCGGCTCACGCCCAAAGAGCACCGCACGGAGATGCGCAGGGTGAGCTCCAACATCCATGGCACATCGCTCATCCTGCTCGTCATCATGGGTCGGACGTAAGCGCTGATACTCAGATCGGGCGACACCATCCGCTCTTCGATCCCGGCCTTTCACCCAAAGGTCAGGCCCAAGCCAAGGCGCTCGTGAGGGTCGTTGACGCTGAGCGAGCCAAGGGCATCCCCCTCCCGAAGCACTTTGTCAGCCCTGCCAAGCGAGCAGTCGAGACATGGGAGGCTGTCTGGGGCGGCGCAGGGCTGGCCCGACCCGCCGGAGCCACGGCCGTCGAGGTGAGTAGTCAAGCTGGTCCAGGTCACTCCTTCTTGGTGGAGGTATATCAGTGGTCCATGCTCACCAGCAAGTCTCTACGTGAGAAACTCCACGTCCACCTCTGCAACGCCCGCCGTGCCCGTTCCCTTCTCAAAGCAGAGCACCCCCGCCTCATCTGCCCTTCCCAGATGCCCGAGTCGGACCCATGGTGGCAGCCCGGCCTGGACTGCCGGTATGATCTCTCCGATACACAGCCTCCCGCTGAGCTGATGCGGCGTGAGACGAGGGATCGGGAGACGGAGGAGGAGATGTACGTCCGGGCCGGGAAGGCATTGGGGGAGATCATGCGGGACAGTGAGGGGCAGGCCTCTAAGTTTTTCATTTCTCATCCGTAAGGATGAGCTACAGGTGGAGTGAGGACATGTAGATGGATGAGCTGATGAGCAGGCATCAGCATCACGAGCCACTCGTCCCTTCTCAACAAGTTCATCAAGGTGCTGCGGAGCCCGAGTCGCGAGTTGAGCGAGGGCGAGATCTTTCCTGTGGTGGTACGGGTGGAGACGATGTCGTAAGGCAGAGGACCCCTCTTGCCGATGTTGAATACCTTTGCGACCGTGTACTTCAGGAGCACCGCACAACGTAGCATCACCTCAGAGCGTAAGAGGTAACACATCGAACAGGTATCGATGCAGCAGAAATGCTGCGGGTAGCAGCGGGAGATAGGCGTGATGCCAGCCTGCCAAGATAGGCTCGGGAATGTCAGGGAAAAGCAGTCGCGTCGGTCGCAGACTGCGGTTTAAACCTTCCTCGCATCGCACAGCAACTGAAACACAACAACCTCTTTGCTTCTTTTCCTCATCGACCATACCCTCTTACCTACCTCACCGCATACATCGTGACTATCGGCTCGACGCCTTATACACACCACCAACAGATTACTATCCCCGAAACCGCGAGCAAAGGACCTCGTTTCCCCTCGCGTCCTCGTCTTAGGCTCGGTCAGCTCAGCTCGGTTCGGCCCTCGATCTCGATCTCCATAAATCTCGGACCAAAGCACTGCCTCACCGCTGGTCGGTCATCGCATAGCATCCTCTCATCTATCTAACGGATCGAAAAGAAGAATCACACCTCGATCGTCCCTCTACATCCTACATACCTTTCCTCGCCACCCCTCCTTGGTCACTTTACGCACAATGCATCTCCTCGCCGCCCTTACCCTCTTCTCATCCCTCTCCGCCTCGGTTCTCGGCGCGTCAGTCTGTAATGGCCAAGCAGCCTTATGCACGCGCAAGTACTCGACTGTGACGTTCATCGGGGCGCACAACTCTTATTCAGTTGGGCAGAACCTGGCGAACAACCAGAACAAAGATATTACATCACAATTGGTGAGCTGGCGCTTGTGTCAAACAGGAGAGAGCTTGGAGCTGATCTGGTAGAATGATGGGATCCGGACATTACAGTCGCAAGCGTGAGCTAACGGACTGAGCATATCGCGAGCCGAGACGTAGAAGCTGATCTTGCCAGACATACCGCTTCTGACGGGATACGGCTCTGCCATGGATCATGCGTGCGTTAGGCAACCGTCCGAGTACACACGGCTCAAGCTGACCCTTTCAGGCTCTGCAAGATGGTGGATTGCTCGTCAACTACTTGACGACCGTAACATCATGGGTCAAAGCCAACCCGAACGAGGGTAAGTTCTCGCCGCTATTGCCCCCTCCCGTCTCCTCCTCCAGACCTCACCCTTGATCAATCGTCGCGCCGGGCTGACATTCAGTCCTTACCCTCGTCATTGTCAACAGCGATAATCAACCCGCCTCTCGCTTCGCCTCAGCCTTCTCATCCGCCGGTCTGGACAGCTACGCCTTTGTCCCCTCATCCCCGCAAGCATCCTTGAACGACTGGCCTACACTGGGCTCGATGATTGACAGTGGAAAGCGGGTAGTCGTATTCTTGGACAATGGGGCGGATGCCTCGGTGGCACCATATCTCATTGATGAGTTTACGAATATGTGGGAGGATCCTTTCAGTTAGTTGTTTTCTTCTTGATCCTCGATCTGAATGAAGTGGAAGCTGATGGATCAGATGCTGTGGACCAGACATTCGGCTGTGCGGTCAACAGATCACAGGCTTCGCCTTCGTCCACCCTGATGCTGGTCAACCACTACCTTGACACCGTAAGTTAGCAGGATGGAATTGTAGTCACCAAGCTTATACCCCAGACCTACATGCTGGCCGGAACGCAGCTTTGGGTACCCGCACGGGACAAGCTGAACGTCACCAACGCCGCATCAGGGTACGGTAGTATCGGCGCGCACGTCGATAACTGCAAGGCTATCTGGGGGTGAGTTGCTCGTCTCTGTCGTCTGTCCTGAAGAAGAAGCTGACAAGGCAGCCGCAACCCCAACATCATCTTGCTCGACTACTACGACTCAAACTCCAACGCCCCCTTCGCGCTCGCCGCCCAGCTCAACGGCGTGTCCGCACCGACCAACACCGTCGTTCCGGCGTCTACCGCCGTCGTTTCTGGCTCCGGCGCGTCAGGTAGCTCAAAGGCATCAGGAACAGCGGCAGCGGCGAACGTCACGCAGAGCAAGTTGAATGGGGCGTCACGAGTCGGAGCGGGAGGTGCGGGTGTATGGGCAGCGGGTGCACTGGGAGCGGTGGGTGTGGTGCTGGGGGCGATGATGATATAAGGTGAAAATGGACGATGTGTGGCAGTATGGACAATACTAGTCTGATGTATCTATCTACAAATGTACGCTAGAGCACAGCTCAGACGGGGTCTCGCTGGCTATGAGACGCCAAACATCCGCCGCAGCTCGTCTCGCGAGTCAAGAGGGAGGGTGTCGAGGCATGACTTGATCGTTGGGTCGGTCCGGAATGTTAAAGGTGGACGGGGCGGTTGTGCTTGTTCTCCATTTGGGCGACGTTGCTGTACGGCCTGAGAGTTAGCTGGGCGTGATTCAGCAGACAGAGTCCCGCGCAAGTGACGCACGTTTGATGGAGCGGGGGACCAAGCTGGCGATGATGGGAATTGGGAACGACCAGGTGATGCTGCAAAGTCAGCCATGCTCAACTTCTCACACGGCTCAGCGACCAGAGCCTCGTCTTCTGTAGCCCCCTGATGTCATCGACGAGGACTTACCTATCCCGCCCATAGTCCCCTTCACACCAGGCAACCTCCAATTTCCCACTCCACCTCCATTCCCACCCGCTACCCCTCCCCCTTCTCTTCCGTCTCTCCCTTCTCTTCCTTCTCCGCTCCCCTCCCGACCCCCAGCTCTCGGCGTACTAGGCGAGGGCGGAAACTCCCGCATGCTCGTCCCAGTCACGTTCCGAGCCCGCAGCGTGGATGTGGGGATCTCATCGTCTGAACCCCCCTGGGCGCTTGTTTGCGAGTGCGAGTGCGCGTGGGACGGGGTCCGAGAGGGCGGGCGGGAGCGATTGCGGTTTTGATTTTGGATTTTGTTGGAGGATGATGATTCGATGGGGGAAGGGGGGGATTTGCGGGACGACATAGTGCAGGATGATGGTAAGTTGCAGAGCGAAGTAAGGATCTCATCAGATTAGAGGTTTTGGATGGTGAGAGCTGCCAGGACGAAGTCCGTGCGTTCGTTTCACTTTCAGCTGGCTGTCTTGTCGTTCTTAGTCCTCAACGAGTGAAACGATGGTACAAGCCAAGTCCATTGGGCCCTGGAGATCCCTCTGCATAATGTCTATTCTACACATCTAATCACGAGTATACTCCGACTGCCGAGCCTCCCATGTAATCCCAAAGTCACTTAGTCCAGCTTGAATGTCGCCGCCTTCCGATCATCCGACCACGCACGTCGATACTGTATAAGTCAGCGCATGGGATCCCGTCGCAGAACGCTAAGGAGAGTATAGCTCACCTCGAGGAGCAGTAAGAACATGTACACTCTCATATCTTCATATCTGCACGTCAGCGTCATCCCTCGAAGCAAAGCTCACCTCAAACGAGTCATCGCAAACTCCCTCCCTCTCGCTGCGATCTCCTCGGCCATCTTGTCTCGCTCAACAAGTACCACACGTCGTTTCTCGCTGATCTCTCCGGCACGTTCTTCGGGTGTACCGGTAAAGAAGGCCATGATGTCGTATAGGTCGTTGAAGGTGTATGAGCCGGGTATGTAATGGTACCAGGGGATAGCTTGCGGCTAAATGATCAGCTTCAGATCTGGGCAGGCTTTTTGATTCAGCTTACGGTCCACCACTCGGGCTGAAATATCAGCTGATTTCCTCTTGCAACGCATGAGGGGGAGCGTCAACTCACATAGAGCGTGATCTTGATGACCACGTTGTTCTTGGACAGCTCTTCCCGCCACCTTGTAGTCCACCCAAACCCATCGATATCCAGGCGAAACTTGTGCCTAAAAGACCAGTCAGCTATTATCCGTCCCCATCGTACTCAAAGTTCTGAAGAGGTGAGCCCGACTCACTTCAACTCGTACGCTTTATCAGCATAAGGCGCAAAGTCATATTCCGCATCCATGACCGCGTCGCATGCCTTATCCTGGGGACAAGTAGCGTTCGGTCGGCCATCTTCGGTATTGCAAAAGAAGACGTGTGCGTAGTGTCCGCCACACTGCGCCGTCAGCTTGATACCCTTGTCGCGGGACAGTGACCATCAGCTCACCGACCACGCTCGTTGCTATCGAAATCAGCTACACTCGTCTCGTACACGGCCGAACCTTCAGAACCCATGCTCACCGTGCTAATAAGCGACACATTCAAATACGTCTCCCTCAAGACCTCCCTCTCTCTCCACTCCCGTCGCACCCTCTCCTCCCGCTCCAGCAGGACCGGGCTCCCCCTCTCCTCCGCACTCATTCCCATCCCGCCCGCCATCTCCGCCTCCATTCGCTCTCGCCGCCCGCTCGCAAAGTCCGACAGGCGGAGTCGCTGCCCAGCGCGCCAGTCCCATTTATCGTAGTAGAAGGCGGAGTGGGCGTTGCCGCGCCACCAGAGACGGTGCTCGGTCTTGGCTGACCAGGGCATGTAGGGCGCGATGGCTGGAAGGTCAGCTATGCGCTCTTCTTGGCAGATCGGGAAGGACGCGATGACTGACCTTTGCGCCCGACGGTGGTGGGGCCGATGATCTCTCCTCCTCCTAATGGCTGAGTTGTCAGCTGGATACATTCCTGGATAGACCACGGAAGAGCTAGCTTACCGAGTTCAGAGATGCCAGGGGAAGTAAGCCCCGCACCGACGATTCCTCCTTCATGATCATCTCCCCATTCTGATCTATCAGCCTAACTTCGCGCATCTCCAAACGTGCACGACGTACCTGACGAAGGTGCTCCGGGTGTTTGCATGGATCGGCGTAGACCATAGGCTCATCGATAAAGCTTGCCTGCTGCGCGTTGTTTCGCTGAACCGCCGCAAGTACGTCTTGACCAAAGTCACGGTTGAGCGCAGGGTCGCAGGCGTTGCCCCTGACTGGTCAGCTTTGAGACAACACATGCAGAGATTAGCAACTCACCAGCCCTTCTTGGTCTCTTCTTCGGCTTCGAGGGCTAAGAGCTCTGACTCGTCCCAGACTGGCCTTCAGCGCATTCCCTCCGGTACCGACATCAGGTAAACGGAAGAAGCTCACCTTTCGCAGCATATGCGAGCTGCCGACTCTGGCTCAGAAGTTTGGCCGATGGCGGGTGATGTGACACGTCGTCCACCCAGACTGCGAGCAACATCGGTTCCTCCGGGTTCTGACTTGGCGGGAGCCTGTCTCCATCATCAAGAGAGAGATCTACCCATTCTCTGCACTAGGTTAGCTAAAGTCACCCATCCAGCGGGAACCAGATGATTCAACTGTCAACTCACGTATGCAGAGTCTTGAAGTGCGTGATCCCATCTTCGTGATCCACCGCCTTGACCTTCTCCTCCGGTGTCTCCGCCTCGGGAGTTGGTGGGGTGTGGGGTGGGGGGGTGGGTGTGGGGTGGGGTGGGTTGGGTGTGGTGGGGGGGTGTGGGTGTGGGTGTGGGGTTGGGGGGTGGGGGGGGGGGGGTGGGTTTGGGGGGGGTGGGTGGGGGTGGGGGGGTGGGTGGGGGGGGGGGTGTGGGGTGGGTGGGGGGTGGGGGGGGGGGGTGGTGGGGGGGGTGGGTGGGGTGGTGGGTGGGTGGGGTGGGGGGGTGGGGGTGGTGGGGGGGGTGTGGTGGGGTGGGGGTGGGGTGGGTGGGGGTGGGGGGTGGGTGGGGGGGTGGGGGGGTGGGTGGGGTGGGGGTGGGGGGGTGGGTGGGGTGTGGTGGGGGGTGGGGGTGGGGGGTGGTGTGGGTGGGTGGTGGGGGGTGGGGTGGGGGTGGGTGGGGGGGGGTGTGGGGTGGGTGGGGGGGTGGGGGGGTGGGGGGTGGTGGGGGGTGGTGGGGGTGGGGTGGGGGGGGGTGGGGGTGGTGGGGGGGGTGGGGGTGGGGGGGGTGGGGTGGGGGTGGGTGGGGGGGGGTGGTGGTGGGGGGGGTGGTGGGGTGGGTGGGTGGGTGGGGGGGGGGGGGGGGTGGGGGTGGGGGGGGGGGGGGGGGGGGGGTGGGGGGGTGGGGGGGGGTGGGGGGGGGGGGGGGGTGGGGTGGGGGTGGGGGGGGGGTGGGTGGGGGGGGGGGGGTGGGGTGGGGGGGGTGGGGGGGGTGGGGGGTGGGGGGGGGTGGGGGGGGGGGGGTGTGGGGGGGGTGGGGGGTGGGGTGGGGGGGGGGTGGGGGGTGGGGGGGGGGGTGGGTGGGGGGGTGGGGGGGTGGGGGGGTGGTGGGGGGTGGGGGGGTGGGGGGTGGTGTGGGGGGGGGGGGTGGGGGGTGGGGGGGGGGGGGTGGGGGTGGGGGGGGTGGGGTGGGGGGGGTGGTGGGGGTGGGGGGGGTGGGGGGGGGGGGGTGGTGGGGGGGGGGTGGGGGGGGGGTGGGGGGGGGGTGGGGGGGTGGGGTGGGGGGGGGTGGGGGTGGGGTGGTGGGTGTGGGGGGTGGGGTGGGGGGGTGGGGGGTGGGGGGTGGGGGTGGGGGGTGGGGTGGGGGGTGGGGGGGTGGTGGGGGTGGGGGGGGTGGGGTGGGTGGGGGGTGGGGGTGGGGGGGGTGGGGGTGGGGTGGGGGGGTGGTGGGGTGGGGGGGGTGGGGGTGGGGGGGGTGGGGGTGGGGGGTGGTGGTGGGGGGTGGGGGTGGGGGGGGGTGGGGGTGTGGGGGGGTGGGGGGTGGGGGGGTGGGTGGTGGGGGGGTGGGGGGGGTGGGGTGTGGGGGGGGGGGGGTGGGGGGGGTGGGGGTGGTGGTGTGGGGGGGGGTGGGGTGGGGGGTGGTGGGGTGGGTGGGGGGTGGGGGTGGGGGTGTGGGGGGGGTGGGGGGTGGGTGGGGGGTGGGGTGGGGTGGGTGGGGTGGGTGTGGGGGGTGGGGGTGGGGGGGGTGGGGTGGGGGGTGGGGGTGTGGGTGGGGGGGTGTGGGGTGGGGGGTGGGTGGGGGGGGGTGGGGTGGGGTGGTGGGGTGGGGTGGGTGGGGGTGGGGTTGGTGGGGGTGGGTGGGGTGGGTGGGGGTGGTGTGGGGGGGTGGTGTGGGGTGGGGTGGTGGGGGTGGGGGTGTGGGGGGGTGGGTGGGGGGTGGGGGGTGGTGTGGTGGGGGTGGGGGGTGGGTGGTGGTGGGGGGTGGGTGGGTGGTGGGTTGTGGGTGGGTGGGGGTGGGGTGTGGGGGGTGGGTGTGGGGGTGGGTGGGTGGGGTTGGGGGTGGTGGTGGGGGTGGGTGGTTGTGGGGTGGGGTGGTGTGGGGTGGTGGTGTGTGGGGTGTTGTGGGGGGGTGGGGTGGGTGGTGGGGGTGGGGGTGGGGGGGGTGTGTGGGTGGTTGGGTGGTTGTGGTGGTGGTGTGTGGTTGTGGTGGGGTGGGGTGTTGGGGGTGGGGTGTGGGTGGTTGGGTTGTGGTGTGGTGGTGTGGGTGGGTGGTTGTGGGTGTGGTGGGGGTGGGTGTTGGTGTGGGTGGTGTTGTGGGTTGGGGGTGGTGTGGTGGGTGTGTGGTGTTGGGGGTGGGGTGGGGTGTGGGTGGGGGTGTGTGGGGTGTGGGTGGTGGGGTGTGGGTGGTGTGGGTGTGGTGGTGGGGGTGGGTGGGTGTGGGGTGGGGTGGTGTTGGGTGGTGGGGTGGGGGGTGGTGGGGTGTGGGTGGTGTGGGTGGGGGGTGTGTGGGGTGTGTGGGTGTGGGTGGTGTGGTGGGGTGGGTGGGGTGGGGGGTGGTGGTGGGTGGTGGGGGTGGGGGGTGGGGTGGTGGTGGGGGTGGTGGTGTGGGTGTGGGGGGGTGGGTGGGGTGGGTGGGTTGGTGTGGGGGGTGGGTGTTGGGTGGGGGTGGTGGGGTGGGGGGGGGTGTGTTGGGGGGTGGTGGGTGGGGTGGGTGGTTGGGGGTGGGTGTGGTGGGGGTGGTGTGGGGTGGGTGGGTGTGGGGTGGGTGGGTGGGGGGTGGTGTGGGGTGGTGGTGGGGTGGGGGGGGTGGTGGGGTTGGGTGGGGGGGGTGGGGTGTGTGTGGGGTGGGGTGGGTGTGTGTGGGGTGGGGGGTGGTGGGGTGGGTGTGTGTGGGGGTGGGGGTGGGTGGGGTGGTTGTGGGGGTGGGTTGGGTGGTGTGGGTGTGGTGTGGGGTGGGTGGGTGGGTTGGTGGGTGTTGGTGGTTGGGGTGGGGGTGGGTGTGTGTGGTTGTGGGTGTGTTTGGGTGGGGTGTGTTGTGTTGTGGTGGTGTGTTGGGTGTGTGGTGTGGGTGGTGGGGTGGTGGGTGGTGTTGGGTGTGGTGTGGTGGGTGGTGTTGTGGGTGGGTTGTGTTGGTGTTGTGGTTGTGGTGTTGGTTGTGGGGTGTTGGTGTGTGTGGTGGGTGGTGGGTTGGTGTTGGTGGTGGTGGTGTGTGGTGGTTGGGTGGGGTGGGTTTGGGTGGTGTGGTGGTGGGGGTGGGTGGTGGTGTGTGGTGGTTGGTGTGGGGGTTGGTGGGTGTGGTGTGGTGTGTGTGGTTGTGGGTGGTGTGTGGGGTGTGGTGTGTTGTGGGTGGGTGTGGTTTGTGTGGTGGGTTGGTGGTGTGGTTGGTGGTGTGGTGTGTGGTGGTGGTTGTGGTGTGGTTGGGTTGTGGTGTTTTGGTGTGGTGTGTGTGGTTGTGGTGGTGTGGGGTGGTGTTTGTGTGGTGTGTTTGTTGTGTGGTTGTGGTGTTGGTTGTGGTGTTTGTGGTGTTGGTGGTGTGTGTTGGTGTTGGTGGTGGTTGGGTGTGGTGTGTTGGTGGGTGGTGTGGGTTGTGTTGTGGGTGGTTGTGGTTGTGTTGTGGTTGGTGTTGTGTGGTTTGTGGTTGGTTGTGTGGGTGTGTTGGTGTTTGTTGTGGTGGGTGTGTTGTGGTGTGGTTTTGGTGTGTGTTGTGTTTTTGTTTGGTGTTGTGGTTGTTTGTGTTGTTTTGTGTTGTGGTTGTTGTTGTGTTTGTTGTGTGTGTTTTGGTTTGTTTGTTGTGTGTTTTGTTGTTTTTTGTGTTGTTTGGTGTTGTGGTTGTGTTTTTGTGGTTGTTTGTTTTGTGTTGTTTGTTGGTGTTTTGTTGGTTGTTTTGTGTTGTTGTTTTGTGGTTTGTTTTTGTTGTTTTGTTGGTTGTTTTGTTTGTTTTGTTGTTTGGTTTGTTGTGTGTTTGTGTTTTTTTGTTGTGTTTGGTTGTTTTGTGTTTGTTGTTGTTTTGGTGTTTGTTGTGTTGTTGTTTTGTTTGGTTTTGTGTTGTTTGTTGGTGTTTTGTGTTGTTTGTGTGTGGGTTGTTTTTGTGTTGTGGTTTTGTGTTTTTGTTTGTGTTGTTTTGTGTTTGTTGTGTGTTGTTTGTGTTTGGTTTGTTTGTGTTGTTGTTTTGGTGTGGTTTGTGTTGTTTGGTGTTTTTGTTGTGTTTGTTTTTGTGTTTGTTGTGTGTTTTGTTTGTTGTTGTGTTTTGTTTGTTTTGTTGTTTGTGGTGTTGTTGTGGTTTTGTTTGTTTTGTTTGGTTGTGTGTTTTTGTTTGTGGTGTTGTTGTTTGTTGTTGGTTGGTTGGTGGGTGTTTGGTTTGTTGTGGTGTGGTGGGTTGTGGGGTTGGTGGTTTGTTGGTTGGTGTTGTTTTGGTTGTGTTTGGTTGTTTGTTGTGTGTTTGTGGGTTTGTTGTTGTGTTTTGTTTGTTGGTTGTTTTTTGGTTGTGTTTTTGGTGGTTGGTTTGGTGTGGGTGGTGTTGTGGGTGGGGTGGTGGGTTGTGGGGTGTGTTTGTGGTGGGGTGTTGGGTTGTGGGTGTGTGTGGTGTTGGTTGTGTTGGGTTGTTTGGTGGTGTTGTGGGTGTTGGGTGGTTGTGGTTTTGGTGGGTGGGTTTGTTTGTTGTTGGGGTGTGGGGGGTGTGGTTTGTGGTGGTTGGGTGTTGTGGGGTTGGGGTGTGTGTGGTTGTGTGGTGGGTGGGTTGGGGTGGGTGTGGTGTGTTTTGGTGGTGTTGTTGTGGTGGGTGTGTTTGGTGTTGTGGTTTTGGTTGGGTGGGTGTTGGGGTGGTGTTGTGTGGGTGTTGGTGTGGTGTGTTGGGTGGTTGTGTGGGTTTGTGGTGGGTGTTGGGTTGTGTTGTGTTTGTGGTGGGTTGTTGGTGTTGTGGTGTGGTGTGGTTGTTTGGTGTTGTGTTGGGTGGTTTGTTGGGTTGTTGTGGTGGGGTGTGTTGGGTGGTTTTGTGGGTGTTGTGGGGTTTGTTGTGGTGTTGGTGTTGGGTGTTTGTGTTGTTGTGGTGTTTGTGGTTTGTGTGGTGGGGTTTGTGGTGGTGTTGGTTTGTTGGTGTGGTGTTGTTTGTGGTGTGTTTGGTTGTTTGTTTTGTGGTTGTGGTGTTTTGTGGTGTGTTGGTGTGTTGTGTGGTGTTTGGTTGGGTGGGTTGTGGGGTGTGGTGTTTGGTGGTGTGGTTGTGGTTTGTGGTGTTTTGGTTGTTGGGTGTGGTGTGTTGTTTGTTGTTGTTTGTTTGTTTTGGTGTGGTGGTTTGTTGGGTTGGTGTTTGGTTTGTTTTTGGTTGTTTGGGTTGGTGTTTTGTTGGGTGGGTTGTTTTTTGTTTTGGTTTTTTGTTGTTTTTTGTTTGTTTTTGTTTGGTGTGGGGGTGTTTTGTTGTTTTTTGTTGTTTTGTTTTTTGTGTTGTTGGTTTTTGTGTTTTTGTTTTTTTGTTTTTTTGGTGGTTTGGTTGTTTTTGGTTTTGTTTTGGTTTTTGTTGGTTGTTTTTGTTTTGTTGTTTTGGTTGTTGTGTTTTTGTTTTGTTTTTGTTTTTTTTGTTGTTTTTTGTTTTTTGTTTTTTTTTGTTTGTTTTTTTTTTGTGTTGTGTTTTTGTTGTTTTTTTTTTTGTGTTTTTTTTTTTTTTTGTTTTTTTTTTTTTTTGTTTTTTTTTTTGTTTTGGTTTTTGTTTTTTTTTGAGGGGGGGGTTTTTTGGGTTGTGTTATAATTTTAATATTATATAATAACTAATGATTTTACTTATATTTTTTTACAAATACTATTTTTTTAAATAATTACTTAATATTTAATATAAATAAATTATAGTTTAAAAATTATTATTTTATAATTTTTTTAAATTATAATATTTAAATTACATTTAGATATATTTTTTAAATATTTTATAAACTGGATCCCGAAGATACCTCGTCCCTTGACGAGATCCCGAGCGCGTTGTCGGAGGAGCGGGGCCGGAGGGACAAAGAACGGGATGAAGCCGAGTCTGTGCGCGAGCGGGAAGTAGGGGACGGTACGGCGGGTACATCAAGGCTGATGGCGAGCTTGTACCTTATCTGTCAGCTTCTATCCGAAAGACCAGAACACCAGAAACAAGAAGAGGACATACCACTCGTCGAATCCTTCTGGTGGGTCCATTCCATATGCCGCCCTATAATCCCTCACTGCGTCCCCCAACGTCTGGACCCCTCCTTCTTCCTCTCCAGCTCCGCGGCCTTCTTCTTCCCTGCTCAATCATCACTTCTATCGGGTGTCTCTCGCTCCGTCCCAGCGATCGACATACGCCACGCCGTCGAGGCATCGGATCTTGAGCTTCCCGAAGCCTAAACGAGAAGTAACGTGGTGCCATGGTCGTTGGAGGGCTAGAGGTGGTTGCGGGGCAACGAGGAAACCGAAAGTGATGGAGAGGTGGAGGAGTGAAAGGGCCTGAGAGGGCGATAAAGAGGGTGAGGCGATTACTGCGTTGATACACATGCAAGTGAGTAGGAGTAGGAGGTCATGCTGGGGCGATGAATGTGAGCTGATTGTCAGTATCCCAGGGACGAAGGACGACGATGGGGTGATAAGTGATATAAAATAAGATATATGAATAATAAAATTGATCTAAGATTAAGATTAAAAGTAAGATGAAAAAACATGGGCAATCGAGGAAGCTGTAGTCCGCTGCGAAAAGCTGCTGAACGTTTCTAAGGGAAGAGATCTACTGCAAAAGGGGAGGCGCTCTCTCTCACCTCTCCCTCCCTCCGGCCTCCCCCCGCTTCCTCCTCGCGGGGCGCCCTCTCTCGGCTCAGCCGCCCCTCTCTCGGCTGGCTGCGCCATCGCCTCCCCTCCCTCTCCTCCCTGGGCATCATCCCGCTCCGGGCTTTGCTCTCCTCTTGCTGCTCGGGCCTCTCCTCATGGCTCTCCCCTCTCCCTCTAGCGCTCCCCTGCTTGCTTGCTCTCATCTGGCTCCTTGCTCTCCTCCGGGCTTGCTCGGCCCTATTCTTCTCATTCCACCTCTTTCCCCTCCTCCTGCCCCTTCCTACCCCCCCCTGCTCTGCTCTTCCCTGGGCTTCCCTCCCTGGCTCCTCTCTCCTCTCTCGTGCTCGAGACTCCTCGCTCTCTCGTCGCTCTCTCTCTGGCCCTCTCTCCTCTCGTCTCCCTCGCTCGCCCTCCCTCCTCAGGAATGTGTGTCTGTGTTTGTGTGTTCCGCTTCTCGGAAGCGAGTTAATTAAGATGAAGGAAAGGGGGCCGTGCGGCTGTTGTGGTGGTGTCCGGGATGAACCTTATCAGCATTGCCGCCGATGGGTTCCCAGACCCGATGGGAGCTGGAGAATCGTCTATCAGCTTTTCTCAAGGCGACTGACCGCGCTTCAGACCCGTCCCATCGATGTGGCTTCGTGGGATCCCGGATATCGTTGGGAGTTCAGTCAGCGAGCCTGAGGTGGGCCAAAACAAACAAACAAGACAAAATGACCGCTTAGTGGTAGCGCGAAAAATTAAGGGTCAACCTTCTCTATCGCAGATATTGATTTAGATTCGACCCAGCTAGGCTGTTTGCTCGCCACAGGGGGTGGTATCGGCTGGCGGCAAATGTGTGCTTCACTTGGCTCGATGGGATAGATGATGATGTCGATGGGCACATTGTTGAGGAGAGTAGAGTGAGTAGGTAGTAGGGTAGTAGGTGTAGTATTGAGAGGAGATGCGAGGAGGAGGGTGACTAAGGCGCCAGGGGGCCAGGGCAACGGTTGAGCGGCGTTGGTGGGCCTCACCATGCACAAGTTGACCAATAGGTGAATAAGAAGGTTACCGTGCTGCAGGACCGCGGCCGCGCGACACAGGAGTGTTGAAACACGCCGACCGATCCCAAAGAGGGGAAGGGGAAAGTCTATCGGTTCGATTAGGGCCATTAGGATTTATCATTAGGAATCTGGCTGTTGTACATAATAGCTCACCACTACATTCATGCTCAGCAACATCGTCGAGTACGAACGATGCGCGCTGGGACTAAAAGACTTTGCACAAATCGCCCGGGACGAACTGCCGCGCCGCCCCCACCCCTATCGGGCTTTTCCTCCTTTTATCTTTTTTTTTTTTTTTTTTCTTTTTTTTTTCTTTCTCTTTTTTTTTTTTCTTCTTCTCTCTTTTTTTTCCTCTGTCCCTCTTTTCGCTTCTTTTCTTTTTTTTTTTTTTTTTTTTTTCCTCCTTTCTCTTTTTTTTTTTTTTTTGTCTTTTTCTCTTTTTTTTTTTTTTCTTTTTTTTTATTTTCTTTTTTTTTGTTTCCCTTTTCTTTTTCTTTTTTTTCTTTTTTCTTTTTCTTCTTTTTTCTTCTTCTATTTCTTCTTCTTACTCTTCCCTTTTATCTTCTTTGCTTTCTTCTATCATTGGCCTTCTTTCGGTACCTTTCTTTTATCTTTGTCCTTTTTTGCCTTCTTTTTCTTTCCTCTACTTCTCTCTTTTCTCTTTTCTCTGTCTCTTTTCCTGCTTGTTTTCTTCTCTCTTCTTCTTCTCTCTTTTCTTTTCCTTCTTCTTTTCTCCTTTTTCTTCTATTTTCTTTCTCTTCTTTCTTCCTTTTTCCCCTTCTTTTTTTCCTTTCTCTTTCCCGTTCGTCTTTTTTACTTTTTCCTTTTACTTTACTTTTTTTCTTCTTTTCTTTTTCCTTTCTTTTTCCCTCTCTTTCTTTTCTTCTTTTTTTCTTTTTTTTCCTTTTTTTTCATTTTTTTTTTTTTTTTTTTTTGTTTCTTTCTTTTTTTTTTTTTTTTTCTTTTTTCTTTCCTCCCTTTTTTTTTTTCTCTTCCTTTTTTTTTCCTCTTCTTTTTCTTTTCTTTCTCTCTTTTTTTTCCTCTTTTTTTCTTCTTCTTTTTTTCTCCCTTTCTGTTTCTTCTTTTTTTCTCCCTTTCTTTTTTTCTTATTTTTCTCCTAACACATCTTTGATATACACCAGCCCCACGTAGGCAGCACGTTGTTCCCGGACTGGCCGCGAAGCCCATCAATTATCGGAATCGACATCTTGTTTGCCCGCCGATCGCATCATGGAGGCCACGCAAGCGCTCACCAGCACGGCTATACCTACGCATACGAGCCTCGGATCGACCGGATGGTGTTTCCGAATTCAACAAGCACAAGCTGGATTCAGGGGGCCAGTGGCAGGTAAGGAGACAGAGGAACGGGACCCGCTAGGGAGGGCGGATTTATATTGTATTTATTATTATCTCAACAACAACAAGACGGGTGGGCGGCTTGGGCGAAAATAATAAAAATAGAAAATAAACAAAAATCGAAAATATCGAAAAATTAATAAAAAAATCAAAGAATCAACCCGGCTTTTAGAAGAGACCGCGCTGAGGAGGGATGTCCGTTGAGGGATGTGAGTATGGGCGAGCTAGCTTGAAGTGATGATTGAATAACGAGGGGTCTTGCAGGACGGAGCATGAGAGCAAGGGGCGTTATTATTCTTATGAGAGAAAAAATAAAACAAATGTCAGACTTTATATCCTCAAGGGTGGCTGTGTTGCTCTCAGAGGAGATCCAGGCCGGTGGAGGAGGGGGAAGCGGATCTTGAACAGGGTCAAATATGGGAGCTGGTCGATGACGTGAGGTTCCGTTACGTCGCCCTAGTACTCGTAGTACAGGCGAGGCAAGTCAGATCATGATCGCTTTTTATCGCTTATATGAGTCGAATTATACACCACGTTCTTCCTTCTCTCAAAAGTTTCGGATTCTAATATCCTACTGACAGTCTAAACTTTATCTATTATTAACTGTGTGTTTTTATAGCATTTTTCAAAATTTATACGCCAACCAACTCGCGTCCTAATGGGAGACCTGCTCCCTGGGCGCCAATTACTAAAGTACCGCCCCGTCCCTATGTTATCTAATAATATGCTCTCTCCGGCCCCCACCAAGCTACCGCTTGTGATCTCCGCCTCAGAAGTATAGTATAGTCCGGTTTCTTCTTCCTCTCTCCTTTCTCTGTCTCAAGAACGGCGCCAAGAATCCCAAATACCCTTCCAGGCTCCGCTCTCGATGGACCGCTTTACTCAGCCTCCAACCCCCAAATCTATCCGCGATCGGTCTCCGCTATATCCTTCACCTTGATCCCTTTTCCGCAACCCGCATGATACACCGTTCCCGCTTTCTCCTTTCGCCATGGCCTCTCAAGTACATACAAGCCTCGCCGCATCCTTTACATGGACAACAGCTGACCAGGTTTCCCCTGTTCTCCTTTCGGGGGTTATACCGAGACCCCCTTGTCCTTCGCCGCTTCCACAAGCCGCCGCGACAAATTATGGTATCGCCCTCCCCGTGGACCTGGAGGAGGGAGCCGGGATGACATGGCCTCCTTCTCTCTTCTCCTCTTTCTTCTAAAACACCCTGAACCACCCTCGGCCTGACTCGGCGAGCTGCATGACCGCTAGCCTATTCGCTGGTCCGACGGTGGATGATCAAGACGCGGGGCTCGTCTTCGGTGAGTGTGGACACGGCGTGAATGTAAAACGATGGAATGGGTGGGGCTTGTTGTGCCCTTCAGACGGCCCCATGGTTTGATGGAATGCGAGGTAATAGGTTATGTTTGTTCTGCCACCTGGGAGTCCACTGATGGTGTTCCGGTAAGCCGTTCGGCAAGGATTGGCCGTCTGACCGTTGCCGAGGGTTTTCTGGAACAAAGGTATGGCATATATTCGGGTCGTTCACGAGGGCGTTAGGGATAGGTACAGCGCCCGTTTTATTGGGAGAGGGATCTTGTCGGACGCGGATGAGGATTTTTATTATTTGGAATTTTTTTTTAGTGCGGGCGACGGGCCACGGTGACTTTGTGTCTCGGCCCAGCGAGGAGTCACAGCGAGGGAGGGGGTGGTTGTGATGTGTGAGCCGAGCCGAACCGTGGGCGGAAGTGAGAAGGACGGATGTGCGATCTCGTATGCATAATCAGGGTTGGTTTCACGAGTCTTTTCTCGGTCTTCGTCTTTTGTTTCCGGTTGGTGCCGAATGTAATGTAAGCTCTAGAGATTGTGATCTGTATGAGTCCGACGAGTATGATGGACAAGAGTACCACTCTGGTTCAGGTCTAACGTGATGGTAGGTATTGCTTCGATAAATTCTCATTCTCCCCCCCCTCCCTTTCTCCTCCCCCCTCCCCTCCCCTGGGCCCCCCTTTTCCCCCCCTCTCCCCCCCCTTTTCCCTCGCTTCCCCTTCTTTTTCTCCTTTTTTTCTCTTGCGCTCCCCTTTTTCCTTTTCTTTCCTTCACTCCTCTTCCCCCCTTCCGCGGGCCGGGGTGGGGGGGGCGGGGTTGGGGGGGGGTGTGTAGGGAGGGCGCGGGGTTGGTGGGGGGGGTTGGGCGCGGGGGGGGGAAGCCAGGGGGGCGGGGGGGGGGGGGGTGCGGTGCGGCGGTGGGAGGCGGGGACTGGGATTTGCGGGACGGGGGGGGCGGGGGGGTTCCGTGTGCGGGGGGCGTGTGGGGCTGGAGTTTGGGGGGGGGGGTTCTGGCCGGGGGGGCATGGGGCGGGGGGGCTGGCGGAGGGGGGGGGGCTGGATGGGCTGTAATCGTTGCGACTTACTGTCAGCTCTAGCGCTTGTGATCTGTATGAGTCCTGACTGAGTACTGACAGTACACTCTTTCAGGTCTACGATGAGGTGCTTTCGATAATTAGATGCGCAAACATAACGTGAGAGACCCACGACCCTCTGCCCGTGCCTTGGGCGATCCGGCGCGATATCTCTCTTCTTCGCTCCTTTGAGTTGAGATGGCTGCAGTAACCCCTTCCTTTCTGAATGGGAGGGGCGAGACCCGGAAGGTCTGAGCTCAGCGCATGTCAAACGGAGAGTTACGGCCCGTCTGTCAAGGATGAAGGCTTGGTGTGAGGCTTTCAGACCTGGCCGCACTCGGCCCTCTTTGGCGGCCGTGATTCATGGTCAGTAGTCAAGGGGAAGAATTAGCACAAGAATCAGAATTAACACATCTAGAACTGCCTACAAACTGTACTGAAAGTCCGGATCTTCCCTATCTGTCAGATCTCCCTTTATCCTCCTCCCATCTACCCCTTCCGCCATCATCTTTCCAACCTCCTTCCCCTTGATCCTCCTCCTCAACACCTGTCGGAGCACCAACGCCACCCCCACCCAAACCACATACAAACCCAGATGTATCCTCAAACTCCCCAAATACCTCGGCGCCCACTCTTCCCTGAACAACAGCGGTGCCACCCCGCACCCGACCGCCCAGCCCGTATAGACGATCGCGAAGCTCACCGACTTCTTGGTCGAGCCGGCGGTGTTCCGCGCAATGAGGGCAGTGAGGGATGGACCCGTGGCGGAGAAGGCTTGCATAAAGTATATGGCGAGCATAAGGAGGGGGCGGGTGTGTGGGGAGGGCGGGACGTTTAGGAGAAGGATGGTGCCGAGGATATTGGGGATGGTTAGGGAGATGAGACATAGGAGGGTCTGGCCTGTTTTGTTGATGAGCCATCTAAAGCATCAGTGGGCTCCTCACAAGGACGAGTCTGATAACTACTCACGCCACGAGGAAGTACAGGCAGATGATCTCAAAAGCCAAAGGCATCCCCAAGAGCTGACTGGTATTCACGCTAAATCCCAATCCGCGATTTATGATCAGCCCGCTGAAGGTCGTGAACCCGCTCCAGATCAGACATTGGACCACCATGAGCGTGAAGAGAAGCCAGGTGATCGGATCGGTGAGTGACTCGACGCACTGCGCGCGGTTGAAATGCGCGCGGGCAGGCATGTGGTCGACTCCTGTTCGGCGGGCGAGGGCGGATTTGTCGGAGGGAGAAGCCCAGGTGGCCGTGTTTGGCGAGACTGGGAGGAGGGCAAAGACGATGACTGATGGAATCAGCTCTCCCCTTGGCCGCTCGTGAGTCACTCAAGCAGTGACTGACACGAAGAGACGAAGGATATGAGCGCAATGGCCGCTGTCATCCATTGCCATCCTGCCATACCGTACGGTCTTGACTGAACATGGTAGAATATCCATGCCAGCGCATAGGATAGAACTCCTGCTAGACCAAACATCGACTGGTAGATCGTGATGACCGAGGTCTGCTCGGCGGACGTGTACCATTGTGTTGTGACTGCTAGTCAGCACCTGCTCTCCTCGCTTCTGACGAAGACTGTCTATGTAGACGTACTCGTAAGTAGACATGGCCCAAAGCTACTCTCAAATACCCCCAAGAGAGCACGAATGAACATGACCCGCTTGATGTCCAACGTGAACGCCAGGAGAAGGACGAGGCCAGACCAGATGAACATGCTTCCTCCCAGAACCCGGCTCGCCGAATATCTACGTATGAACTGGTTTGCCTAGGCTGTCAGCGCTTGATGACCGATGTCCAGCTTGGCTCCCGGCCCCCACCAGTGTCAGCGGAATGCGAAGCCAGAAGGGCCGAAGGACGCCTAGTAGAACATACGATAGGTTCCCCAATCACCACTCCCGCCCAGAAAGCCGTACTCGTCGCCGCATAACTATCGCTATCCGCCCCCACATCCTCCATCCATCCCATGATGACCGCGGTACCCAGCGTGCCCTTGTCCAGCGCTTGCACGCTAGCTCGTCAGCTACAGCTTTCGCTCCTTTGTGTTTGCTTATCAGTGAGAAAACATCAATTACAGATAGGACAGTGCCATGATTGGCAGTACACTGCCATTAGCAACGAGTCTCCCATGGCCGATTCCTAGTCAAGCAGAACGGGAACGTACTATCGGTTGACCATTCCCCGAAGGCGTTCATGCTCTTCTGGAGAGAAAGCATCGATATGACGTCTTGATGGACTGGGAGCGAGATCGGTGGTACAGATAGAAGGCTCAGACACGATGTCGTCTCCCTTCAGGCCCCCTCCAGCGAGAAGAGCCGCCCGCTCGTCCGCGCCGCTGCCATCCCCAGGACGTCCGTCTCGCGGCGACATTCTCGATTTTGCGGTCCACAAATGAGTGGACGAGAGAGATGGGCGAACGCTCCAGCGATCTCGTGATGACCGTCCATTGTCATATCGTTTGAAGAGGGTCTGTTTTGCCCTTATCACGATCGCAACAGCACGCGCGTGGGCCACCTCGGATTTCGGATATACTGAAACCGGCGCCGGTCGGGCCGGTCCTGGCCTCATCAGCGATCAGCCGCCACCGAGCTGGTCCAGCTTCATCGGGGTTGTGTACTGCTACCGAAGGCCGCTGTTGACGCTGGATCTAGTTCAACGTTCAGAGTCCATTGATATGCATTGTCCATGAGTGTCTCCGCCAGGGAGACACCCAGTACTATAAGTCCCCTTCTCTCCTCCCCTCCATGTCAGCGCTTAGATGGCCTGCCCCTGCTGCCCATCCTCCTCCGTCACATTGCACACCCTCAGCTGGCTTCCTCTGCGCTCACCCCCGCTACTCCCAGTCCGGATCATAGGGCTGCCCATCTGGTTGATGTACGGGATAGACCCGCGCCTCGTTCCGGGCTCGTACCGAGTGGCCGGGGAGGCCGAGGCCGAGGCGGGCGTAGGGCTAGCAGGCGATGACGGGGCGGTATAAAAGGTAGGAGCCGATCCGCGCCTGTCAAAGTTCCCAGCGAGCTGCCTGGCACCGTGACCGATAGGCGAGGATACGGACCGAGGGGACTGTTGCGCCTGCATCTGCAGCTCCCGGGGAGGGGTCACGGGGACTTCGTACGAGGTGCGACGGCCAGTCTTGGGATTGATGGATGTGATGCTGCTCGGCGAGCTGGGTCGGGCGCCTCCGCCTCCAGTTCCAGCAGAGGTAGGAGACTGCTGGGTCTGGAAGTCGAGGTACGGGAGGGCCGGAGCGGGAGAGACGGGCGAGCTGGACCGCCTGCCTTGGGGCTCAAAGTGGACTTGGGCATGACGGTCCGCAAAGGGGTTTCCACCTGCCACGAATTGGGTATTGATTCGCGGTGGGGTAGATGGGGCTTGGTGTGAGGTCTGATGGGACCGGAGGGGGGAGGTAGGGGAGATGGAGCGGAATGCGGGCCGGTTGTCCAGGTCTTGTTGGAGCATGTTCCAGTCGAGGCCTTCATCGACCGGAGGGGCCGCCGAGGGGGAGACGGGGCGATGAGGGGGCGTAGAGGGGTTCATGATTGGGTAGACGGGCTCAGGCATGCTGTCACCCTGAACGGCGGGCGTAGGGGGTACGGTAGGTGGCAGGACGACGAGCGAGGGGATAAGCGGCTGTTGTCCGTCCCATTGAGGCGTACCGAACCGGGGTGACTCCGCATCCGCCGAGGTGATGGTAACGAGCAGAGGGGCCGGCATGTCCGCTGTGGTGATATTGTAGGTTTGACCGTTGTATGCGATACCCGACGCCATGGGGAGGGGCACAGGCATAGGTACCGAGTCGACATACCGCGCCTCGGGAGGGGATCCGGTAGCGGAGAATGAGGACCGGCGGGACGAGGGCTGGAATCCGGTCTGAGGGGTAGATCCACGCCGAGAATCAACCTCGCCCAGTCCGAAATCAATTTCCTCCCACTTCATCGACTTTTCATTGTACTTGCCCTTCTTGCCCTTCCCAGCGGTGATATGGCGCATCTCATCATGGGACGAGCGACGCCGGAAGCGGCCGACCAGACCGACCATGTTGGACTTGAAGTCGGACAAGAGGGAGGCGTCCTCCTTCTCGTCCAGAGCCGAGTCGGGACCGAAGGGGTAGTGCTGGGTCCGGCTCTGGCTCCTCCCGCTGCCGTTGAGAGGCGAGTGGAAGTCCCCGCCGTCCTCTTGGGACGAGAAGGAAAAGTGGCGCGCCATCCGCCGTTTCTTGGCGATCCGCATCTTGCGCCGGATAAAGAAGACGAGGATGGGGATGCCGATGACCGAGAGGATGACGACGGGGGCGACGATTGATGCGAGGCGCGAGGAAGAGGTGCCCATGCTAGCGTTGACGGGCACGGAGCCGCCGCCGGTCGATGTCGACTCGGTGGAGGGGGTGACGTACGCCTGGAGCATGTCGTTTTTCCACGCGCTCTTCCATGACCAGGCAGAAGCGGAGGGGTCCCGCATGTCCAGGAAGAACATGTCGGAGCGGGGCGAGCCGGTCCCGGACATTCCAAAGGCGGAGATCATGACGCCGGTAGGGGTCATGATGGCCGAGTGGTACGAGACGGAGGATGACTGCGGGGGCTGGAGAGTGGAGGGGATGGTCCACTGCCACGAGGTGGTGTTGAGGAGAGCGAGGAGGGAGGTCGAGAGGTCCGAGCCTCGGTCGTCTCGCGCTCCGCCGTGGAGGACGAGCAGGTCCAAGTTGGGGTGGGCGACGAGACTCGCACCGACCCGACCGACGGGGATGTTTCCGCCGAGCTTCTGAGACGCCCAGCCCGCCCCGTTGGTCCATACGCCGGCGGTATCAAGGGCGACGAGAGCGCCAGTACTGGTCTGGCCGCTAAGGAGGTACATCTTCTTTCCGTCCGAGGAGGTCGTCATAGCAAAGTCGGACACGGCGAGGGACGAGCCCGTGAGGTTGCCAGGGAGATCATGGGTGGAATCGACGGAGGAGGTCGAGAGGGGGAGGTTTAGAGTGTCGACAGCGGGGAAGGCAGTGGTGTACGAGGCTGTTCGTCAGCTAGATACCCAGCAGGAGGGGTCGGTACTCACCACACGAGTACTGATCCGCTACACCGCCGACCAACATCAACTTCCCCGAATCCTTCATCACCCCCATGCCCGCCCCTCTACGCCGAACCAAGCCTTCCGGACTCGCATGCACCCAGCTCCCATTCCCCTTCAGATCGAGCGTGTGCGTCAAGGCGTCGGTGCCGCAGTCCGATGTCATTCCGCCAACAACGACCAGGTCCTTGCCGTCTGGAGTGAGCGCTACCGAGGCGAAAGCATGCGGAGGGAGGTTGACGCTAGGTCCGACCGTCCAAGAGGGGTTGGTACCGTTCAACTAAGCCGTCAGCACCGCTTTATTTGACGTCAAGCGGACATACCGGATAGATCAAAACATCATTCGTCACCTGCACTCCAGGCGAGAGGACCTGTCCACCGACCACATACATGGCGTCCTGGCTGGGGACGTAGACAGCATCGTGGCCCCACCGCGCAGCGGGCGACCAGGCAGAGATGAGAGGGAGAAGAGGGAGGAGGGCGAAGAGAGCGGCGAGTTGCCCAGACATCGTGCGACTAGCGCTTCGAGCGAGCTAGAGGAGAAGATTGGTCGGAGCCTCGTCGAGAGGTGTGTGCTGGCCTGCAGCGGTAAGGAGTGAGAAGGAGTGAGAAGTGGTCAGAACAGAGCGAGATGCGATGGAAAGATTCAGTCAATCTCCTTGCCTTCGACGACCTCCGACGACGAAGTGGACAATTCTGCCTGTTCTGGCAGTTCACTGATGTTGACCCATCAGTTGAGCGATGGCTTGAGCGGCCATCAGCCTCTGCACCCGATGTACCAACTGGTGAGGTAGGTCATCAAGGCAGGACAATCTTATCTCTTTCGTAACCGAGACCTTCCCTTTCGGGAAGTTTCAGCCACGTGAAGGCATTTCCCGACACCATTTGTCGATTTTATCCGGCCAGCTTTGAGCGGCGGGTCCCGCCCATTCCTGCTGCTTGGTGTCACCGCTGAATTGAAATTTCAAGGCACCTATAATCCACAGTGAGCTGCCTCTACTTTACCTTACCAGCCACCTTACCCACCTAACATGTCCGACCCAACACCCGAAAACACCGCCGCCGCTGGCACTGCCGCACCTCAGGACGTCGAGATGAGCGAGTCTACCGCCCCTTCCGCCGAGGCTGAGGCGTCTACCTCTACCGAGACCAAGCCGGAGATCAAGCAGGAGAAGGATGTCATCGTATTCGACGAGCCCCTGCCTACTGTCGAGGGCAAGTCGGCGGAGGAAGTGCAGATCCTCTTGAACGGTGCTTCCAAGCAGAGTGAGTTGCAGTCGTTTTTGTGAGATCAGGTCGGGAGGCGGTGGGTGGTAGAGTGAGATCCGAATTCAACACAAAAGATCAAGTCGGAAAGGGGTATGAGAGCAGGTGTGAGGACCGAGAGTGTACGATGGATGGAGATGGTGCAGATGGTGGAGATGGGTGCTTTGGGGCCGCATTCCAAGGCGTTTAAGGTTCGCACGTATGGGGATTGGGGGTATGATCTGATCCAGAGTCGACCATCTCCTGTAGTGGGCGTGGCTAACTTTCAGTCAACTTCTACTTCTCCGACGCCAACCTTCCCATCGACCGATACCTCTTCTCCCTCACATGCTGCAACGACCCCATGTACGGCTGGGTCCCCATCAAAACCCTCATCTCCTTTGCGCGCATGCGGGATCCGTACCAGGGCCTCGGCGTACCCTTCGTCGCGTACGCTCTCAGGCAGACGATCTCGAAGGAGGGGCCAAACCCACTTTTGAGCGTCAGCGAGGATGGAGAGAACGTGAGGCGGATCAAGCCGATGGAGAAGGATACCGCTGGAGCTTGGGCGCGGAGCGTGTATGTGGTGAGTTTACATCTCCTTTTTTGCTCATATCCACCTCGGCGTCATGACGGGGATGTGACGATCCGACTTGAAGGCGTTGGCCAGTCTTTTTGGCTCTCCCTGATCGAACCTCTGCAGCTTTGTAGTCATGAGGTGTTCATCAAGGCCAGGGGAGAAAGCTGATCTGGCAGAAAGGATTCGGGGAGGAGGTCAAGGAAGGTCAGGAGACCCAGACGAAGATCCTGCAGTACTTTGAGCAATTTGGCGAAATCAACGCGGTCCGGATGAGGCGGGAGGACAAGGAGGGGTCGGGCGCGGGGGGCAAGGGCAAGGGAGCGTTCAAGGTAAGCTAGTCTTTGCTGTCGGAAGGAGTTAATAGCTGACGCGTAGGGGTCGGTCTTTGTCGAGTTTGCCACGCAGCAAAAGGCGGAGGCGTTCCTCGCGAAGGAGTCTATCGAGAAGTACCTCCCCGATGGACCCGAGATGATCAAGATGTCGAAGTAAGCTCAGCGTACGATACTCCAAGTGTCAGCTGACTCGCAGGCAACAATACGTCGACATGAAGACCGAGGAGCGCAAGGCGAAGGGCTTGCCTATCGACAACTTTTCCAACCCAGCTGGAAAGCCCGTCGACGCTGCCAACAGCAAGGCTGTGGACGGTGGCGACGGCGTGAAGCCCCGCAACAACGCCGGGAGGAACAACAGGGGAGGACAGGAGAAGTTCAACGCGTTCCGTGAGCTCGACAAGCTGCGCAAGGGTCAGACCGCCAACCTCGCCCCCATCCCCGATGAGGTGGCTATTGTCGGCAAGGCGATTCCCGTTTCTGTTGAGAGCCTCAAGCGGAGGAGGGATGATGGGGATGGGGATGACCGTCAGGCTAAGAGGCAACAGACGACTGAGGTGAGCCATACTTCCTTCACGCAGAGAAAACCAAGCTAATGGACTAGCCGTTCGAGCTCGAGTACCTGGGCGCTATGCTCAAGTGCGACCGCGCGACCGGCAAGGTCCTCGATCCCTCCAGGATCCCATTTCAGCCCAAGTCGGCTTTGAAGTTCACGGGTGCGGGCGAGAAGGCAGATTGGAAGGATCTCAAGGTCAGCTATGAATGGCGGAGCTTTGAACCGGGCATTAGCTGACTTCCCAGGCCCAGATCATGGGTCCCGGAGGTATCACCGAGCCCTTCCTCGCTGCGCCGCCCAAGGAGCAGGGGGGCCGTCTTGCCAAGAAGGACAACGGGTCTTTTACCGACGTGGAGTTGGAGAAGCTGAGGGATGCGAAGCTCACCTATGGTGGTGTACAGGTTACTTGGGACCACATGACCAGTACGTTTCGTCGATCCGAAATGGGGTAGGGACAGAGCTGATTATCAGCCGAGGAGCTCCAGGACTTCTGGGCCACCCGCGCCAGCTTCCAAGGTGGCGTCATCGCCAAGAAGCTCAAGGAGAAGGAGGACGAGGCGAACGAGGCGTTCAAGGCCCAGTCGGCCAAGAACAACGAGCGGGACGTCAACAAGCACCACGGTGGTGGTGGGCGCGGTCGAGGCGGGCGGGGTGGCGGTGGTCGCGGTGGCGGAAGGGGTGGCGGTGGACGGGGAGGTCGAGGAGGAAGGGGCGGACGGGGCGGTAACAGGGATAGGGAGAGGAACGAGGGTGGTGGTGGTGGGGTGCCACCTACGCTTGCGTCGGGATGAGCGAGGAGTGATCCGGGAGGCGGATACCGCTGGATGGGGACTCGACGGGTACCGGAAGACCGGGAGGTCTGGGCTGCTGCTTCTTGTTTTCACGTATCGGTAACGAATGAAGATGCATGCTGGTTCTCTGTACTGACGGGTCTTTGGTCTTTGAGCTTTATGTCAAGGGGCGATCGGAAGGGAAGCGATCCCTCTCAAACCAGCCATGGTTAGCTCTTTGACTGAGTGTGCCCTTTGTTCACCGTTCTATCCTTTGCGATACGTTCCTTCTCCCCGCACTCACATATATCTCGATCGCTTGGTCGCTCAGTGGCGTCATAGTGGCTGAGGACAGAGGAGGACGGAGGCCCTCCTTTCTTTCCTTGCAATATAGCCTGACCACCAAAGGAGAAATACCCCTCGGGCTAAGCTGATACATCTACGGGCTTATCGTGACGGTGCTCACACTCGTGCAGACCGGTCGAGCGTGGCACCTTGACCTACCTTGACCCTTGTGCTACAGCTGCCATTCTCGGGGATCTTACTCGGGCGCTTGTCATCTCCGGGCGTGACGTAACTCGGCCATCAGTCGGACGCCGGCTCCGAGCTCAGCTGAATCATCTCCGAGCTGCTACATCCGAGAGCCAGAGCTATATAAAGGCCCAGCACCACGCTGGCCATCCTCTCTATCCGCAGCACATATGAGCCGCAATCTAGCCAGTGCCATTCCCAGACCTCATCACACCTCTCAAGCCTCAGCGTACGCTCATCGCCCCAGACAAGTCTTGTGAGTCAGCCCCGCTTCGCCTGACATCTGCCCGAGTCTCCGTCGCACCATGCACCTGCAGACCCACATCTTACTAGTAGCACCATGAACAAACAACCCAGCACTCTCACCACCATCTGCCTCACCACGGCAGTGGCTGCTGCCTCGCCATCAACTTCATTGGCGCCCGCTTTCTCCTCGCCCCCAACGTCGCCGCGGAGGGGTTCGGCGTAGCCGTTGACGACGCTCGAGCCTTCACAGCCATCAAGGGTATCCGGGACATCACGTCCGGTATCGTGCCCCTTGTGGTGTGGCGCGTGGCGGGCCAGTCGGCATCCGGATGGGCGATGACGGCGGCGGCGGTGACGCCTATCGGCGATGCACTGGTGGTGATCAGTCGAGGTGGAAGCTGGGGGACGGCATTGGGTATACATGGGGCGACGGCAGCTGTGTTGATTGCGACTGGGCAGTACTTGGCCAAGTAGTACGGTCGGGCTAGTCAGGTCAGGTCTGGCGAACAGCTGGACTTGAGATTGTACCTATGTAGCGCGGTCGAGAGCGACGATCCACTCTCACGGTCTCATTTAGGTCCGAGGAGCAGGACGTCACAGGAGGTACATACGCGAGTATAGGCAGCCCCATCATCAGTCGATTGATCAGCTAGGCAGCCTCCGCCTCTACAGATGCACTCCGCCAAAGCTTGACCATGATCCAATTTCAGAGTTGAAACGCCGCAAATGTCCGAATCAAATCGACGTCGTCTCGCATTAGCCCGTTTGTAACACAAATATTTGTCCTCTTCGGGTAATCCTTAATAGAATCATCTCGTGATCAGCTCGCTCTGTCTGCTCTGCTTCGCTCAGCCTACTCTGGTAATTTACCTCGCGTCGCCTCTATATATGCCAGTGCCATCTAGAGCGAACAGAGACGAGGGCTTCCCGCCGAGCGGAAGACGAAGCAAGATAGCCATCCCCAGTCTCATGCTCACGAAGTCTTCTTTTTGTCCCCGAAACCTCATTCCTCGCTCACACACGCGCTGTCCTCACCTCGCTCCATCCGCACAAAAGCTCTTCTTTGTCCTCGCTGAATACATCTGCCCATATCTCCTCTCGCCTGGCCTTACTGATTCCTCTGTAGACTATTGACCATACTTATCGCTGTTACCCTCCAATATGGCACCGCAAGTCAAAGGGATGAAAGTCCGCTTCGAGCAGGACCCGAATAACCCCCATGCGCCGCCCAGGCGGATCATCGAGAAGGCTGGATTCTGGGAACGCCTTGTCGGAGTGAAGAATGAACAGGTGAGCCCCTATCGAGCCTGCACCTCTAGAGTCCTTGATTCTGACTCCATAGCCGCCGTACCTCCCCCTGCCTCCGGTCGGCTACCTCCCTCCCGCCCCTTCCGGCCACTCCACAGCGCCTCGTCCTCTGTCCAGTACGATCTCCCCCGCTCAGGCCGCCATCACAGCCACCAATCACCCGAGCCTGACCGCCGCGCTCCGTCCCACCCCTTTCCCGCTCGATTTCAAGTATCTCCCTCGGTCGGAACGGCACGCGTGGGAGAAGCAGCGGAAGGAAGAGATCAAGTATCTGCATGGGCTGGATAAAGAGCAGAGGGCGGCGATGAAGGCTGAGGAGGCAAGGAAGGGGCGGGAGGAGAAGGAAGCGAGGGATCGGGCGAAGCAGGAGTTGAAGTGAGTGAGTCTGTACGCGATGGGGAAGAGTACGCTGACGAGTCAGAGCGCGGAACTCGGCAATGAAGCTGGAGAAGAAGTTGGGATATCGACCGATGCCGCAGTATATCCCTGCCCCGACTGATCGACCTCTTCCACCGCTCTCGGCAGGTATGGAGAGTACCGCGCCGAACAATGCGCTTGGCCAGCCAACATCCTGGATGCTCCTTCCTACGCTGGAGCAATTTGGACTCAGGCGGCCATTCGATGCACCGGGTCAGCCGGGGAAGGTGGATATTGGGGGGACAGAGTGGCCGATGATGAGCCGGACAATGACGCATGTATGTACAGCTATAAGGAGACAACGTCTGTAGCTGATCAGGGCAGGCATTGCAGGTGATGGGCCGGGAAGAACGTGTCCGACTAGACCAGGTACGCTGCTCCATCACCACAGCACATCTTCCTTGTATCGGTGTGCTGATACTACAGGCCGGTCATACATGGTCCCCAGCCTGGTACCGAGATTGACCAACGTTCCATACGAATCAAGATCTTCCGCCTCATTCCGTCATCCGCTTCAACACCTCCCCAATCTCATCCTCGATAACCCCAATCAACCGCCCATACCCCTTATGTTTCTCTTTATCAAACATGCTCATGTGCGCCTCGACCTGGTCCGCCGCTGAATCGTGGACGAATGGTTTCCAGCTTTCTTTGGTGGGGTGGTGGATCGTAGGGAGGGAGACGAAGGTGCGATCTTTAGGATGGAGGGGTGGGGATGCTTTGACGATACTGTATATGCTGTACCCTCAGCTCTGCTCTTGTACGGTACACATGCATACCATCTCGCAGGGTGACAAATCAGAGACTCACTTGACAAAGTATATTCCGTCCCTTTGGAACCCATCAATCCCCTTCATACGCTTCGCGATGTCCCCGACACTCCAACAGCTAGACATGAACTCCATGTGCGCCTTGGCCCACCTCCAATTCTTCTTTTGCTGCTCCTTCTTTTGGGCGTTGGTGATGGTGCCGCCGGGCTCGGAGGACGAGGCATCCATGGTGGGTATCGGGGAGGTGGGGCGTTCGTCTTCTGAGGGGGCGTCGCGATGGGAGGGATCAGGGGAGGGGGAGTGGGATGCTGTTGGGGTTGTATCAGATGGGGGACTGACACCTTTCGTCT
This sequence comes from Dioszegia hungarica, assembly GCF_025882075.1. NCBI lineage: Eukaryota > Fungi > Basidiomycota > Tremellomycetes > Tremellales > Bulleribasidiaceae > Dioszegia > Dioszegia hungarica. The sequence continues at coordinate 833,649 of NW_026515767.1, read as the reverse complement.
TTGGATCGGAGGTGAACGATGGTAGATCAGAGGGAGTAGCGCCGTCACCTGACACGACGAGATTCGGTTGTGGTTGATCTGGATGCGCATCTCCGCCGTTGCCAACATCCGCTGGGTCGAATATAGATTGGACCGATCCTGTGAAGGCCCGGTCCGCTTCCTGCTTGGACGGGTTGGCCGGATGAGAAGATGCTGCTCGCGAAGGGTCGGGCCGCTGCGTTGACCGACGAGGAGGCAGCGGGGGCGGTATAGAGGTAGACGGAGCAGTCTCGAGGACCTCCGGAGGGGACTCAGCCTGTGTGTCGTGATCTGGCGACCCCACCTGAATGGTCTTCTCGCCATCCTCCCCTGTACTATCCGTCTTTTCTCCCTTCGCTCCCTTGTCGTCTTTGGTTCCCTCGCTCTTCCCTTCTTCCTCCTTCCCATCCTCCGCCTCGTCGACAGCCGCTTGGTTATCCGTCTTCTCCCCCTTCTCCCCCTTCTCCCCCTGATCGCTGTCCGCATCCCCGTCCTTCTCTTCGTTCTCCTCCCCATCCGCCGCCTTCTTCTCCTCATTCTTCGCCTTCTTCTCCGCAGCCTTCCGTTCCTTCTCTTTCCGCTTCTCCTCCTGCTTCTCCCGCTTCTCCTGTTCCTTGATCTCCTTCTTGACCCGCTTCTCCTCTTCCTTCTTTTCCTTCGCCTCCCGCTTCTCCCGCTCCTTCCGCTCCTTCTCCAACCGTTTCTTCTCAACCTTCTCCGCCTTCTCCTGCAACGTCAACTCATCCCCCTCCCCCTCCTCGTCCTTCTGCCCACTAATAGCCCTCCTCAACCCCTTCAGCCCTCCGCCTCTCGCTGCGCTTGTCCAGTCCCAGTCGGAACTGCTGACCTGGCCAGGTAAGGCGAGGACGGTCGAAAAGCTCCTGCCGAGCCGACCTTCGGGATCGAGAAAGCCGGTGCCAGAACCTGGCGAACCGGGTATGGGTGGTGATTTAAGCGCTTGGGGGTTGATGCCGATCTTGTTGAGGCCGGTACGCAGGAATTTGGGGGAGTTTTCGAAAAAGGCGCCGGTGTCGAGAAGGGCTTTGTCGATATACGCGTCGAGCTGCTCGATACCATATGACTATACATCAGTTGCCAGTGTCACTTAATGAACGGTTGGGACTGACTACTAAAGCCTGCTTGGTTAGCTTGGGTAGACGCTCAGAGTTTGCGTTCGAGGAAGCTTACGGGATGGATACCGATAAACTTGTCTCGGTCAGCTTTCGCTCTATATCCAGAACCGCTAGCTCACCGGAGTATCTATTGCTATGTATGTCAGCTACAAGCCGGATTCCAGGACTTCAAAAACCATCTAGCTTGACATACCGATCACTCCCCTCACGTCCGCTAGATTCTTGCCAGGCTTCGCCTTGATCTCGTCCCGGACCGCTTTGGCCGCATCAGCTACAAGCATACCGCCCATGCTACATTATCAGCTTGGCATACTTCCCCAGTATTAGACAATGTAGCTCACGAGTGTCCAAATAGGATCACACTGGTATGTACCGCATGACCTGTGCTGTCCACCTTCTGCTGCTCCAGGTCGTTAACGTATTTGTACAGCCATTGTACAAAGGCAGCGGTGGCCACTTCCTACGCGCTATCAGCTACAAGCGCTACTTGCATAATCACTAAGAGGGAACCCGGTAGCTTACAATCTCTCCGACTGTGCGGTACTTTGGGTATATGATACTTATGACATCATATGTCGTGAACCGCTTCTTTGCCGCCTCGCCAACGTCTACAAGCATCAGCGATCAAGACCGAGCCAAACAGCGCGAAAATCCTCGCCAGCTGACCATGTGGAAAGTCTTGGAAAGTGGCTTGGTTGCCCTTGAACCTGCTTTAATCAGCCTTGCTGTCTCGGAAGGCGAGTGGGAGGAACGAGGACTGACCCGTGCACCCATACGAGCAGCAGAAGCTGCTCCACCGCTGCTGGGCTATGAACAGATCCTGACGGCGACATGTCGTCTTCTATAGCGCCCTCGTTGGTGCGCTGTGTGATGAAGCGCTGATGTTATAGGAGGTACAATGTGAATGCACCGCTTCACCTCCGGTCTCGCTCAACCTTGCCTTGCGCTGAGGAATGTGTGGCGGAGGCGTTTCGGCCTTGTCCGATGCCGTAATCACACGTTCCTGACCTTAATTTTTGCTTCCGCCCCAAACTCATCGTCATCGACGTCATAAGCAGGCCACGTTGCATCAACAAACTCTACAACACACAGATACAGAGATCTCCCAGGCACTCAAGCGATTACACCTCAACACCTCAAAGCTCCAGCTACTATGCCCATGGCTCTTGGCCCATATCGATACTTCCAGGTGGCTCAGTACCTCGTCAAGAGCTGGGCGGAGCAAGTGCCCCGGACAGCCGCGGCCTGGAAGGGCAAGGGGAGAGCTGAGCCGCTCATCCGGGCTCCTCTGGTGAGGACGAGGAGGGAGGATGGGCTACTCCGGGCGGCCGTGCAGGATGGTACGCCTGCAAAGGTGACGGAGGGAGGAAACGCTGTCGCCGGCCCGTCGAAACATAAGGGAAGCTACGAAGAGCCCGAATCATCCCCATCCCCAAAACCGGAGCCCGGACCGCCTTCCCCTCGACAACCGCTCAAGCCGGATGCGGACCTGCCCAAGCAGCCGTCCCAGATATACGCGTTGATGAATGATGGGCGGCTCTTGCAACCAAAGACGTTGAAGCCGCCGAGGGAGGTTGTGGTACTTTGCCATGGTGAGCTAGCCTGAGTGGAACGCAATGACGTAGCTCACAGTCAGGACTGTATGGATTCTCAACGGCAACGCCAATACCGCTCTTCCCTTCGCTGAAGCTACACTACTGGGCGTCTGTACTGGAAGTCCTGCGGGATCAGATGGGAGTGAAGGTGCTCGTCGTCGGTGTCAAGGGGTAAGCTCAAGCTCTAAAGCAATGGCTGAGCTGACCCGCAGGACCGGCTCCGTCAAGGAACGCGCGGAACAAATGGACAAGTTCCTGAAAGACCAGCTTCCCCGGGGGACAGGCGTAAACTTTGTCGCGCACTCGATGGGCGGACTCGACTGTCGGTATCTCATCTCCAATATCAAACCCACAGCCTACACCCCCGTTTCCCTCACTACCATCGGCACCCCACACCACGGCTCGCCATTCATGGACTGGTGCGCTGCCAACATCGGTGTTGGTTCCCCCTCCGCCACCGAAGTAGCCATGAAGGGCGCCGAGGCCGTCGCCAAGGCTCTCCCATACTCGCTCAAAGCTCCCCTCCTCGGCCGCGCCCCCGGATCGTCGAAAAAAGACACCTCTAAAGGCTTCACCACCTCCCTCACTTCCTACCTCCTCAACATCTTTGACTCGCCCGCCTACGCGAACCTCACTACCTCGTTCGCGAGGGACCACTTCAACCCTGCCAACCCCGACTCACCGGACGTCAAGTACATGTCGGTCGCTGGGCGGGTATCGAAACTGTCGGTTCTTCACCCGCTGTGGTTCCCCAAGCTCGTGCTCGATGCGGCGGCGGAGAATGGGTACGGCGAGGACTCGCCCGGCGGGATCAAGGGGTATTTGGGGAATGATGGGCTGGTCTCGGTTCATTCGGCGCAGTGGGGAGAGTTCCTGGGTGTGGTGGATGAGACGCACCACTGGGAGTTGAGAGGGGAGGGGGGATTGTTCCCGAATACCTCTTCCCTGAAGGATGCGGATAACGAAGAGGAGAGCTCGGCGAACAAGGAGGATAGGGAAGGGTGGCTGGGATGGGACTGGCAAGGGGATTTCGGGAATGGCGTATCGGAGCACCTCGATTCAGCCAAGAATATCGCCAAGTCGACGGTATCGACCGCGGCCACTGCAGTCGCCAAAGTCACGCCTGATGCTGTGACCAAGGCGACGTCGTCGGCGACGTCCTGGGATCTGGCGCAGGTCGGCCAGGTGCTGGATTGGGTGACGGACCTGGTTCCGGGCGGAGATAATGTCGAGACCAAGAAGAAACAGCTGGCGGATGCAAAGAGGGAAAAGGAGAGGGATGATGAGCGGAGAGAAGTGGCCAAGGGGGAAGGGATCAGTGTGGCCCAGCAGAAGGAGAAGGAACGAGCGAAGAAGAAGAGGGAGAAGTTTGAGTTGAAGAGGTTTTATGGAGGGTTGATGTTGAAGTTGAGGGATGAGGGGTTTTGAGCGAAGGGACCGGGAGGGGGAGGAGAGGACAATCTTATACACGGTATCTTTAGGATGTAGATTGTTGGGCTATCAAAGGCCAAAGCAGGGAGCGGCACAGACATCAGTGGATCCGGTGGATCACCTCCACCTCCACCGGGTCCGAGCGGACTCGTCAACCATGCACCGAAGCTTCGAATATCGCCTGCTTTCCTACTTCATCCTTCTTCTGGACAGGCATCATGAATCCCAACGGCCCCCAACTACCAGGCACTGCCTCTGCCTCTCATTTCTCGCCATCTTACTCGCCCCTCTACCCTCCCGCCGTAGCGCACAACACCCGAGTGCTTGGATCCCTATCTACCGTTCGTCCCCTTTCTTCCCTACCGCTTCTCCACTTCCTCCACCTTTTAAGCTATCAGCTGTCGCATCTACTTGATCTGCAAACATTCAGAGCTGACCCTCCAGCTCTCAGCCTGCTTCACCGGCCTCGTGATCGGCATACTCGGCATAACAAACTGGCGCGGATTCGCCTTCTACGCCCTAACCTCCCTGGGGTCCGCATACCTCGTCAGCGCCCTGAAATGCGGTTTCAATGTATCGAAGTATATAGACCAGGGACCAAAGGCCGCTGCGGAGGCTGAGGCTCAAGCAGGCGGTAAAGGAGCAGTAGCAGGGGTGGGGTGGAAAGGATGGTTGGGGCTCATGGGGGTCGGACAGGAGAATGTGCTGGGGTTCCTGTTGTTTTGGATTGGAGGGTATGCGCTGATACACGGTGAGTACCTCCCTTGGGATGCCGTTTGTGGGGAGTGGGCAGGAGTGCGTGGGTAGGGACGAGGAGCTGATGTCTTCAGTGTACGATTGAGCTGGATGCATCATAGGCAGTCCTGCTCAGACGCTTCCTGCAAATGTCAAAGCACCCCTGACCGCTTTGACTCATCAAGATCGCCCTAGTCATCGACCGTAGGATGCTTTACAGCCGCCACTGACACATGGTATTTCCCTGACATCCTCGTCGGCCGATACTCGACCCGACTTAGGAAAGGCAGGTCACGCCTTGCGACGCCGAAACGCAGCAGAACAAAGGATGTCGAAAGATAGTCGGCCGGTGATCCTCGTCCAGGCCAGCGGAGTACGAACCAGCCCACATCAAGACGACAGGAAGGAGGGCTCAACCGTCTTCCACATCTCATCTTACCTGCATTGGCGACTGATCACAGGTCTTCCTCTGCATCAACTCGCCATGCCTATCCCATTCTTCCGTCCATCGTTCGCCCCGCCCGCAGTCTTCAAGGACGAGCCTCTCCCTTGGATCAAGGCGAACCCGCTATCGAAGCTCTTCTTCCACTGGATCACGCCGATACTGAAGGTGGGGTATTCGAGGCCTTTGGAACCTGATGGTAAGCTGTATCATGTCCGTACGATGTACACCGAGCCAAGCTGACACTACCAGATCTCTGGGACCTGACTGATGATCTGAAAGCTCAGACCGTGAGCTGCCATCGTTCATCCGACGGGCTAGACAAAGCTGACAGGGCAGGTCGCGGACGAGCTGGAGAAGCAATTCGAAGCCCGCCTACCACCTTCACGCCGTCAAGGCGCCTCCTCCCCATCGACAGCCCTCACCAATCCCTCCAGCGCAAGGCCACGCACTACCTTCGTCCCATCCGCCGACCCCCCTCGTCCTCGGACAGTCCTTGGCCGCCGCTCTCATACCGGCCGAAAGACCATACCCAAGTCAGTATGGGGTGCGGATCTCCTCGCGCAGGCTGGAGAAGTAGGACAGATGCTCAGTTGGGTCGCTTCCGATAGCTACCCCGCGATGCCCATTCGGCCGATCAAGCAGGATATGAGGCGGACGATATTTGCCGTCCCTGAGAAAATCGAACCGGCCGAGAGCAAAAAGGGAACGCACGGGGACGGCGACGGCGGTGGTGAGGACGACGGTCTCGATGCGAAGTTTGGGAAGAAGAAAGCGAAGAAGATCCGACTTGATCAGGCCGCCGAGGATGATGGGGTGTGGTATGATATGAGCCTGTGGAAGGCTATGTATCGCGCTACGAAGCGGCGGTTTTGGGTTGCGACGATCATCGAGGGTGTTGGCTGTAAGTTGGCTCCTCCACGACTTTTGCGGTGTCTAAAGCTTACCTCGCAGACGGTCTCCAGATCACAGCTCCCCTCGTCACCCGCTTGATTATACAGCAGCTCAATACCGCCCATACATTCGCAGCCGTCCGAGCTAGTGGGACAAGCACGGAAGGACTCTCGGAACCGCCCTCTCAGGCGTATGGGATCGGGTTGGCTTTGGGGCTGTTTGCGATGTTGTGGATCGCGGGTTTGTGTTTGGCGCAGGCGGAGCAGAGGCTGTTCACGATTGGGTATATGCTGAGGTCCGCGGTAAGTCATCGCAGGCTTCTCAGCCGGAGATGGCAAGTGAGCTGACTCGATAGTGTGTTGATCTGATCTCGAGAAAGTCGCTGTAAGCTAGCCACAAGAGCTCCATTTGGTATGCTCCGAGCTGATCAAGTAGGCGATTATCTGGTCGAACTCGCCTGGAAATGACGAATGGACACCTGACGAATCTCGTATCGTCAGATGCTTCTTACCTGGTATGCTACTCCGCTGTCCAAGGTCTAGGTGCGGGGACCCAGCTTATCGAGTAGGAATGGGCAGTCCCTAGATGTGCAGACTCTCTCACCATGACCCCCCAGATCGTCATTGGGATCGGACTACTCATTTACACGCTTGGCTACTCGGCGCTCGTCGGATTGGCAGTAAGTCTCTCTGCGCACACCCCTCTTCATAGCTAATAGAGAGGTCCTGGCTCTGGCTGCTCCCATCCAGTGTCAGTTGCTGTAGACGGTCCCCATTCGTGATGTCAAGCTGACCCTCTAGCCTTCTTCTTCGCCCGTATGCTCCGCTACCGCCAGTCCCAACAAACAATCGTCGACGCCCGCATCCGGCTCCTGTCAGAAGTTATAGCCCATATCCGCTCCGTAAAGCTGTACGCTTACGGCGCGCACTTCGAGGAGGAAGTCAACGAGCTGCGAAAGGCGGAATTGGGAAAGTTGAGGGATAATGGGCTGAATCGGGCGACGATGACTGGGGTGTCGTACCTCCTTCCCATGCTCGCAGCTATCCGTGAGCTACTTGGCCCCTGTTGTACGATCGGACAAGGAGCAGAAGCTGACCTTACAGTGTCGTTCGTCACGTATAGCTTGATAGGCCATACCCTCGACGCGGCCATCATCTTCTCCGCCCTGCAGTACTTCAATATTCTCGAAATGCCGATTTCGTTCCTGCCCATGATCTTGACTGCACTGAGTGACGCCATGTCTGCCGTCCGTCAGTTACCGCTGTTGTGACTGTGTGTCTGTGGGATCAGAAGCTGACATCACAGGGCGGATCAACGACCTGCTGAAAGCGGAGGAGATGGCTCAGTCGCTCAATATCGATAAGCAAGCTCGGTATGCGGTCGACTGTCGCGGAGACTTCGAGTACGATGTCGGTCCTCCGCCGGAAGAGGTGGATGTCGAGGAGAGTACAGAAAAAGCAGCGCCGGCAAGTCTGCCTTTCAGGCTCACCGATCTGGATATCAGGATCCCTAAAGGTGAGTTAGCAGAGTAGTCTGATCAGCCACAATCAAGCTCACTAGCTAGGAGCGCTAGTCTGCATTGTTGGACGAGTGGGGACTGGAAAGAGCGCGCTCTTATCTGGACTTCTTGGGGATATGCGGCAGAGCAAGGGGTATACTCGATTCAGCGGCACTGTAAGCTATGGTGAGCTTTGAAGTACCTTTGATCGAGAACGGGTAGTCTAGCTGATGGCTGGCAGTTCCACAACAAGCTTGGGTCATGTCCGGCTCAGTACGGGACAACATCACTTTCGGCATTCCTCTAGCCGACATCGACCACAACCGACTAGAATGGGTCATTGATGCCTGTGGGCTCAAGCAGGATATCGCAGGAATGAAACAAGGACTCGAGTAAGTACATTGCTCTCCAGCTTGATTGACCGCACCGGTGTGAGGGCACAAAAGCTGAAACAACAGAACGAAAGTGGGCGAGCGCGGAACCACCCTCTCTGGGGGACAACGGCAACGCCTCTGCCTTGCACGCGCGGCATACGCCCGATCTGGCATCGTACTCCTCGATGACCCGCTCTCGGCCGTAGATGCCCAAGTGGGCCATCATCTCTTGCACCATTGTATACTCCGAGGACCACTCGCGGGGAGGACGAGGGTGCTTGTGACGCATCAGCTGGATGTGTTGCCGAGGGCGGATTGGGTTATTGTTTTGGATTCGGAGGGTGAAATTGGGAGAGTGATTCAGCAGGGGACGTATAGGGTGAGCTGAATCGTCCGGTTCATGGCCGGCGGCGGAGCTGACGGAACAGGATCTCGTTAATCGGAACGGCGCACTCAGGGGCATGATCCGCGAATCGATGGCGCAGAATCGGCCCTTATCGTCCGCTCGACCTCTTTCTGTTCTTCCCGACATCCAGAACCTGCGATCGTCCAGCCATGTCATCGACACGGTAGGACCAGCAACAGTGGACGAGCAAAAAGAAGCGGATTTGTACGACGCGGAAGAACGCGAAACCGGCTCCGTATCGTGGTCAGCCTACACCGCCTACTTTCGAGCCATGGGCAACCCCCTCTGGGCCGTCCTCATATTCGCCTCGCTGGGTCTTGGGCAGCTCGCGAGTGTTGCAAACTCGCTCATGCTGGGGTTCTGGTCAGGACAGACTATAGCGGGATGGGGACAGGGAGAGTATATGGGCGTTTATGCGGGGCTCGGGATGATGATGACGCTGTGTATTGTGAGTCTCCTCCTTGTTCGGACTCATCCAGCTGTCAATTCCACGTATGGGATGTAGCTGATCCGTTAGTTCGTCTCCATGTACAGTATGATTCTGGGCGGTCTCCGAGCGTCTTATACCCTGTTTCATGAAGCTTGGCATGGCGTTCTGAGGAGCCCGATCAGCTGGCACGACCAGAATCCGGTCAGCTTCATCACACTCAACACCGTCGTGTAGATGTAGTATAGCTGACTTTTGCAGAGCGGAAGGGTCTTGTCTCGTCTCTCCAAAGGTGAGCTTTTGCCTCCGCTGCTCTCCTCAAGGTAGGAGGACATTGCTGATAGTCCAGATGTGCAGATGTTGGATGATCGCCTGGCGCCCGTATGGAACAACTTCCTCACGTGAGCTACCAGACTGATGCGCGTGTCATCTGTACAGCTGACACTGCAGCCTAGCGCTGTCTATCGTGGGCACCTTCGTACTTATCGTATATACATACCCATGGCTGGGGATCGCATTCGTCCCGCTAGGGATATACCTCGTGAGTGCTCTGACCAGACGCATCAGCTCAATTTGGCCCGAATCGGAGTGCCAAGCAGCTGATCAGAGTAGTACTTTGCCGCTGGCTTTTACCGGCAGACGTCGAGGGAGGTCAAGCGGATCGACTCGGTCCTTCGGAGCGATGTGTATAGCAGGTTCGGAGAGCAAGTGAGTTGAGAAGAACCAGCGCTTCCTCGGCGGGATGGTCAACTGACTCGTGCAGTTGTGTGGAACTCTGGTCATTCGGGCGTTTGGGAAGCAAGCGCAAAGTCTTCGAGGGGTCCAGTCTGCTTTGGATAGTCAGGGTGTGAGTTTCATCAGACAATTCGAGAGACGGGATGAAGAACTGACATGATGCAGAGAGCTCTAATACTGAGCGTGAGTTGTAAGCCGCATGTCGTCCGCACGGAATCAGCTGACCATTGATGCAGATTACACTACAGCAGTGAGCTCGCTCGTTTTCACCACTGTGGCTGGTAAGACACACAGCTGATTCTGCAGATGGCTTATAGTCAGGCTGGATTTCATGTCCCAGCTCCTCGTTCTCGTCAGTTCACCGGTTCCTGCTCTGGTCGAGTCACGACCAGCTGACCTTGTAGCTGATAGCTATCTTTGGCGTCATGTTCCGGAATTCGGTCGATCCAGCCAAATTTGGAGTCGTACTCACATACGCTCTCGCCACGACTACTAGTAAGTTCGATCCGTCAGCTGTGAGTCCAGGATCGCTCGGACGTCAAGCTGATTTATGAGCTCTGACCAAGCTTGTCCCCCTCTTCGCATACTGCGAACAAGAAATGGTACGTCCACCTGCCCGTTTCTTTTCCTCTTTCCCCCTTCCCTCGTTCCCCCTTTCGTTCGCACCCTGCACATCACCTTCCTCCCCCTGTGGAATGATATCCGCTGATACCTCCAGAACAACGTCGAGCGCATCCAGCACTACCTCCACCTCACCCCCGAACCCCCCTCCACCCTCCCCACAGACCCGCCTCCCCCCTGGCCCCACTCCGGCTCAATCAACTTCCAGAACGTTTCTCTCCGATATCGACCCGACCTCCCTTTCGTACTCCAGAACCTCTCCTTCTCTGTGCGGGCCGGAGAGAAGGTCGGTATCATAGGAAGGACAGGAGCGGGCAAGAGCTCCATCACGCAGGTGTTGTTTAGGATGGTGGATTGTGAGTCTGGGGGAGGAGTTTGGGTAGATGGCGTGGATACAAAGACGATCGGGGTGGATACAGTGAGTTCAGTCGAGGTGCTTTCTTCACTGGGGAAGGGAGAACGCTGATGGATGTTCAGCTACGACAAGGACTATCCATCATCCCGCAAGAGGCTTTCCTATTTACCGGCACCGTCCGTCAGAACCTCGACCCCACCGCTTGCAGAACAGACTGCGACCTTAATACCGCCCTTGATGCTATCCGCTGCATCCCCGAATTCGCCCAGAGTCTGCGGGGCAAGTTCCACCTCGAATCCGAAGTGACTGAAGGGGGAGCCAACTACAGTGCGGGTGAACGACAACTACGTGAGTTTTCCCCGTTCTCTGGTGCGAAGAGGAAAACACAAGCTCATCCGACTAGTCGCACTGACGCGCGCGCTCGTCCGTCGCCCGAACATCCTCGTATTGGACGAAGCGACCTCTTCTGTCGATTCCACAACGGATGCGTTGATACAAAAGGTCATTCAGCGGGAGTTTAGGGGGACGACGATATTGAGCATTGCGCATCGGCTGGAGACGGTGGTGTATTTTGATCGGGTCATGGTTTTGGAGCAAGGGAGGATTGTGGAGGTGAGCTTCTGAGTGCCGTCTCAGTGAGTCAAGAGCTGATAGCTGACGAGTATAGTTTGATACGCCGTCGAAGTTGTATGAAAAGGGAGGTCTGTTCAGGCTCTTATGTGAGAAGCAGGTGAGTGTCAGCTATGGCTCTCAGAAGGTGGTGTCTGAAAGATGAGCTGACGAGTGCAGCATTTGTCACGTCAAGATATCGAGCGGATCAGGCGGGAAGCGATGGCGGTCGAGGCAAGCGCGGGATCATGGAAGTAGTCATCTATAATAGCCTATATTGTGCTGGTATCAGATTATATACAGTACTGTCCATCAAGTGATACATGTCTATAAGCTCTTTCAGATCGTGTACGCGGCCCAACATATCAATACCCTAGCTTTCCCCTCGTCATCGTCGCCCAGACCCCCACATCACAGTGCTACACCGTACACTTCAAGTCCTTGAGTCCCATCGGTCTCTCTCCTTCTCTCATTTTCGCCCTACATAATCACACACCCATCCTTCCCATCCTTGCCCGCCTTCAAATTCTCATCCTTCATCGCCTCCACCTCCAACCGTCTATCCAGCGCCGCACTCCTCGATCCGGTCTGTATCCGCTTCGTGGCGCGTTTATCCCCGGCATCCGCTGCCTTCTTGTACCATTCCATGGCTGTTTTGAGATCTGCGTCGGCTCCTATTCCAGTCTATTCTGTCAGCTATATCCCGCCGGACGACCCTGTGAGCTGCATGGCTTACCTCGGTAAAGTATCCAACGGCATACTGCGCCTTTGCCAACCCCGCCTCGGCAGCCTTCTTGGCCCATAGGTACGCCTCGGTATCCGACTGCGGAAGCACGCCCGGCGAGCCGACGAGATACCACGCCGTCAGAGCAAAGCACGCGTCGGGGTGGTTTTGCGTCGCGGCGATATTCTACCCGTCAGCTTATCCTCTCCGTGCTGCTACGATAGCTGGCCAGCTCACATAGTAATGTATACTCAACGCCGGATCCACCGGACAATCCATCTTCCCATACTCGTAGCACTCCCCCAGCTTGAACGCGCTCGGCGCGTATCCCAGCTCGCTCGCCTGCGCGAGGAGCTCGGCCGCATACTCGTAATCCACAAAAACGACATTATCTATGCCCTTTTCATGCAGCAGCGCGAGCTCGTGCAGGGCATGCGGAAACTCTTCGGTCGCGTGTTCGGCGGACCGCTTGAGCCATTTGTACCCTTCCTTGGCGGATCGGGTGAGGCCGAGCTGACCGTTTAGCTCGGCGGTGCCGAGTCGGTACATGGCGCCTGGGTGGAGTGCGACTGCCGCTTTTCTGCAATGTCAGCAATAGACCCGAAAAGGGAGCGCTTTGACCCACTTGAAGAATTGTATAGCCTTGGCATTCTCCCGTCTACATCCCCACCCATTCTCACAGCACGTTCCCGCCCTATAACACGCATCCGGGTGCCCATGCTTCGCCGCCAACACAAACAATGGGAACGCCCGATCAAAATCTTGACGGCTCCGTACCGTCCCGATCCCATTCGCATAGCAGTCTGCTAGGAAATACTGGGCGTCCGGGTACCCCTTATCCGCCAGCTTCTTGAGAAGGCCCGTAGCTTCCCGGTACAGCTCGTCCCGCTTCTCCAGGAGGACGTTGGGATTGACGCGAGGCGCGACGGGCGCGCCGGGGACGGTAGGTGAGGGAGGGGCGGTCTCGGCGCCGTCCGGCACCATAGACTTGGCGGCGTCAATCATGAAGACTGAAAACTCAAACATGAGTTCCGGATCGTTGGTCTTTTTGGCGTTCTCGCGGTAGAGCTCGAGTGTCCGGTCGTGCGTGAGCAGAGAGGCGGATTTTCCTGGTCGAAGGTGGGCTGCATGTCAGCTCTGATCCAGCGAAAGTAGATCGTTCAGCTTACATTGGTCGAGCAATGGTCCTTGGGCCGCACTGACTCTCCGCGCCTTCTCCTCCTCCCTCGGATCAATAGCGCTCGCCGGGAGCGTCATCTGACTCTTCCGGGAGCTGATGCTCGGGTAGGTACTATCCCTCGAAGCGCCGTTGGCGTAGTACGGGTCCTGGTAGTTTGGCTGGACGGGAGCAGTGTTGTAGTGCTGCTGCTGGTGCTGCGAAGGTTGGCCGTTGGCGTAGCTTGTATCGATGGTGGGTCGAGGCGGACCCGGGCGTGATGACGATGCCACAGAGGGAGGACGGAAGTTGGCCGGGGCCTGCTGATACTGCTGCTGGTTTTGCTGGGGATTGGAGGGGTAGTAGTTGGGATCCGGACCGGGATCACGGGAGGGTGAACCCGACATCATCTGCCCGTTGGATGCGCCGCGGAGATTGGGGACGCTGGGCGGTCGTCGAGGACTGGCCGACATGATGGTTTAGCTGAGATATTGTTTGAGCGGGGGATGAGGTGTTTCAGGGTTGGATCCGGCGAGATGACCCGTTTTTAAAGTAGGGCGGTCGTTCCTTTTCGTGTTTTCACCTATACTACACAGGTCTGGGCTGTATGTTGAGCGGCTATAGTGCTGATATGGAGGTATGTAGTCAAGATATGGGTAGCATAGGATGGTATGCTGTTTTGCCTGCGGTGACTGCGGGAAGGAGGAGCAGAAAGGGGCCGAGGCTTTGGAGCTTGGAGACCCCGGAACGGCGATCGCCGCCACCACAGCTGGAAATTCCATCTCGACCGGACCTCTTTGCTTGCGACTACTGTATACTCGCTCTCTATTTCACTTAGCTCACACAGCCTGACTGTCGGGACCCACCAGAGCTCCAGGTTACTCATCTCATAATCGCATCCAGCGCGAATCTCCCTGGAAAATAACGAGTTGGAAACACCATGAAGGGCCTCTTCCGATCCCTTCGCCCTCTCGGCTCCTTCAGGTCACTCGCGACCGCATCGGAAGCGTCCTCATCCACCTTGGTCCAGCCAGTCGTGGACAATCTTCCCGAGTCGTCTACCTCCTCGGTGATCCCAGGCAAATGGACACCGTATACCCAGCGTACAGGCGCAATAGCACGCAAGAGAGGGATGACTGCTCTTTGGGATAACGATGGGCGCAGATGGCCAGTTACTGTACTTCAGGTAAGCTAACACGTCCTGTCCTAGTGGTACTAGCTGACCCACAGCTTGACGCATGTCAAGTCGTCCAACATACCCCTCCACCACCATCCACCACCCCTACCCCATCATCCACCGCCCACCTCCACACGCTCCAGCTCGGCGCTTCAGATCGGCCCGAGAAGACCACCTCGGCCCAGCTGCTCGGACATTTCAGAAAGGCGGGTGTACCACCGAAGTATGAGGTACAGGAGTTTAGGGTGACCCAGGATGCGGTCTTACCGGTAGGAACGGAGATATCGGCGGGGCACTTTGTCCCGGGGCAGTTGGTGGACGTGTCGGCGACATCGTCAGTTATCGCGATGATCACACTGAGAGGCAGAGCTGACTGAATAGTATCGGCAAGGGCTTCCAGGGGCCTATGAAGCGGCACGGAATGAGGGGTCTCAAGGCGACACACGGTGTGTCCTTGACCCACCGATCTGGGGGTTCTACTGGACAACATCAGGTACGTCTCCCTTCATCCAGGTGGCTCTTTTGCTGACTTTTAGGACCCCGGCCGAGTCCTCCCCGGTAAAAAGATGGCAGGCCACATGGGCGCCGTCAAACGCACCACCTCCAACCTCCTCGTCCACCGCATCGATACCGCCCTCAACCTCATTTTCGTCCGGGGTGCCGTTCCTGGCTCAGACGAAGCATTCGTTTCCGTCAGGGATGCCAAGAAGGGCGTGGTCTACAAGGCGCAGGCGGGGTTCAGGAAGGGGAAAGAGCAGGACAAGTGGTTAGGCCAGGGAGTGACGGGTTTGCCTACGCCCGGTATGAGCAGGGAGGGGGCGAAGAAGGCGGGGTGGGAGGGGGTGGTTGAGTGGGCTGGGAAGGGCCAGAAGTAGGTGTGGAGGATGTATGGACGTGTGCAAGATGGCGCTTATACGGTACTAATGGCGAATCTGACTGTTCCACGAACAATTCGACGCGGCCCTCGCGAGTCTCCCAATTGATACCCGCTGACAAGCCGAAATGGTCTGCTCGGTCGTGATGAAGTCATACATGCCAGACATGACCTACATACACCTTGGTCACACCGCACCGCATCAATAATCTCGCCTCCCACGTACACCTTGCCTTGGTCTTCACTCCCTTGCCCATCAAAATCAATGGCTCTCCAGCGCCGACTCGTCCTGAGGAGTCCCGTCTAGATTGGGTTTCCTGCCAAGCAACACCATAAGCTCAGTCCACCCCTCAGGCCAGGCGGACCCCCCTCCGATCAAGCCAGCGGACAATGCACCCGCAACACTGCTGTCCACAGTACCCCCGGAAAAGATCCCGGACAGGTAGCTCAAGAGCAGGCTGTCTTCAGGTGGAGAGAAGGCGAGTCTCTGAGCCACCCTGTATTTGATCGGAATAAGATGGTGTAACCTGCCATGATTCGTCCCGAGCCAGATGAAGGACTTGTCCTCGGTGTATGGGAAAACGTGCTCGACTGCGGTGCTTCCGTGATCAGGATCGCGCTTGACGACCAGTTGGACGTGCCGGATCGTGTCGGCGGTCTGGCCTCTCCCCAGGATGCAATTAACGACGGAATCAAGACCGGTCGCAGCTCCGGTCTCGTCGCCGGCAAGGGCCCAGACTTCGGAGTGGGTCCTGGCAGTGGCACACCCGTCGTCTGCGCTGGGATCGTACACCTCGGGACCGAGCAAGAGGTTCGTCAACTCGTCCTCGAGGGCTGTCATCTCCGCCTCTGCTTTGTCAGCGCACAGCTCCGACTTGTTCTTCGCCGTGATATGGTCAGCCAGCTCATCGCTGATCCTCCCCTCGCTGAAGATGACGTAGTCTCGGTCGATGAGGGTGTAGATGTCGACCGCGCAGCCTGACGGCTCAGAAGGGGAGGGCGCCGCCGAGGAGTCGTCATCAGAGTATGCCCCGTCACCGGAGTACATGGCGTGAATGTGCGTTGAGAAGGATGAGTAGCCTTATGAGAGAGCAAGCAGTGCGGAGGCAGCTGTGCCGTCTACAGATGAAGAGGTAGAGCTGAGAAGGATTGAAGCGGATGGTCGGATGAGTGGGAATGTGAGGGCAGGAGGGAAAGTGGCCGGCGGCTCTAGCTTATAGCATATAGAGCCAGCAGGGCGCGAAACGCCTCGACATAGGTCTTCCTTTCTCTCTACACCCCTTTCCTATGGTGAGCTTTCAGCGGATGAAAGGAGGAGCTCAATCTGCTTGAGAACTGTATGGTGCTCTAGAGAGTTCCACGTCCCTTCCCAAAGCACCATTAGCTGATCATGCTAATATCTCTTGACGTGGACTCATACAACAGTCCACACTGAGCCAATTGTCAAGCCTTCGAAACCCACACGAGTGTCAACATGCTTCAGGTCCAGTGTACTTCTCGGCTACCCAAGAGAAGACGAGAAACCGTGCACCCGGGCTTCAGAATGAGTAATAAGCTTCACAGCGAGTCTCATACGATACGTCAGGCCAGCAGCTCTCTCATATACACACCTCTACCTCAGACTCCGTCACACTTCCACTCTCTGCCGCAGCGCTCGGTGGCAACGCTCGCTCCTCATTCCGAGTCAGAATCGGTGCGAGACTTGGGGTATTCCCAGAACCGGTCATGGGTGAAGAGGGCGGGTCGGCCATCTTTGGAGGGCTCCGGAGGAGCGAACAGGCAGATTCGAGTGATTCTCTCATCGACCTTGTCTGTCTTGCCACAGACATACGCCGCAGTTGACTGTCCGATGTCCTCTGGCAGGCCGGCCTTGATCATCGAGCGCTTCACATCCAAGTCCTTGTTTGCTTCCTCCGCCTCCGCGATCGCCAAACGGGACAGGGTCTCGGGGAAGCGCCCGTATAGGCGCCCGGAGGAAATGTCTTTGACAGCGAGAGCAGAGGCCAACTCGGTGTCGATGGGGACATAAGTTCCAGACCGCTGAGAGTCATCGCGCGGGTCGCCCGACCCGACGAAAATGAAGGCTTCTTTGCCGACGTAGGGTTCTGCGCAGATGGGTTTTTTATGGCCGAAACCGGTCTGCGAGTCGGGGATGACACGAACCTGGATCCAAGTGATCTCAGGATGGAGACGCGTGTCGACTGAGTCTCCCAGAAGCGCGGACACGGTCCACTCCTTGGTATCATCGGTACCATCCCAAGCCAAACGAAAATCAACCAGTTCCTTGAATGTGGATTCAAGAGCCGTCTCTTGATCCGGACCTGAAGCTTGTCTGCCCATCGGGTCTGCAAGAAGGTGGCGAACCAGGTCATGCGAGCAACCGGTCCGCTCCTCAGACATTTGCGAGTCCCGATACCACGGGTTGCGGTAGTACGTGGTGATGCGGACCTTGGGGTATTCGTCAGGCATCGCGATATAGAATGCTCTTGAGGTTGACGTGGATAATATGGCTAGGGCGGAATAGTGATGAGCTGAAGGTCGAGGCAAGACCAAGAGAGCAAGCTGACGAAGTCTGGGTGCTGAATCCTGATTAGTGAACAGCAATATGTGAAAGTGGAAGCCGTTAGGTGCGTGAGGATTTAGGAAAGACAATGAGTAGCGGGGAAAGGGCCCAGCTTATATCTCGCCAGCCCAGTCAGCTCCGGAAAGTAGAAACGCTACGAGCAAGGAGCTTGCTTTGTTCTAGGTCCCCCTTATAGGGCACAGCTTTTCATTGTGAAGGGATCGGTGCAATCTAGCTGAATGATTTGTAGCACGCTCTCTGACGTACTCTTTGTTTCGTGACGCCCACCAGAAGGCGCCAGAACGTTCTGTCAGACCTTGACGAGTGAGGAGTGCTCGGTAGACGACGATGATTACCGGGAGCGAATGTGAAACACGGGTAGTGCCGTAAGCGAAGGAATGCGGAGCAAACTTCAGCCCCTTAAAGCTGCTCGAAGCTTCGCCGCTTGAGCTTAGGCGCGGTCCAAGCCTCTCGATCGACTCGTTGAAGTCGGCCCCCCTCGTGAGATGAAGTGAGGGGCTTGGACCGAGCCTAGCTTGAGCTGGCTTCGAACGCCTTGTATTCGCCGTACATTCACCTCAATGCCGTGCATCCCAAAGTTCAGCGGCCAAGACCGACCCCTGGCGGCAGAAAGCGACGGCCATCAGCATCTGCTCTGACTCAATCTGCATAGTAATCTGCATAATGAAAAGCTGTGTCTGAGATGTGAGATACCGCTCCGCCAACTAGCACGTGAAGGACCCGCCACTCAGCCTTCGCTGCTTTTCCGCCTCACCCTCTCGCGTCTCCATGTAGTCGCTTTTCCGCTGATCAGCCTGGCGCCCGGCCGGGAAACACAGCAACGAAGTCGATTGTTGACTCAGTAGGTTGACTGATCAGCTGGAACAGGCTAGCGCTCTACTGCACACAGGGAGAGGCGTCGTCTGATCTTAAGCCGTCACCCTACGAAAGCCAAAGGTTGACGAAGGAGGCCGCCAAGATGATGCAGAGACGATCATGGTCTCTCATGGATGCTACAACCTGACACCTCCGCTCGTTCCCAGCCTATCGACATCTATCCAATATTGCTGATCACCTCCCAAACGCCTGAACCGCCTCTTGAGCTTTCGCCAGGCGATCGATGCGCGTCTGCAGGTCCCTCCTGTCCGCCACGATACGAGGGTCTTCCACGATGAAAGCCTTGCAGCGGTCCAAAGCATCCGCGCCGAACAGTGGGAGGTCATCGGTCAGCGCGTCGCGCATGGTGCTTTCGAGCCGCTTGAAGATCTCGGCGTCTAGGATGCGAGGTACATTATCCAGGATGCGCTGGCGAGTCAGCCGTCGTATGACATGCGAATAGTGAGACTGGTCTCACGTCGTTCGCAATCTCCCAGTAAGCCTTAGCTTGGGCCATGAGGTCCAGCTCTTGGTCATACCCTTCGGTCCGCATAGGACTTGATGCGTTGAGCCCATCGATGGCGCCGTCGCGCGAGATAGTCGAGGGAGCGTTGATGGGCTTGAGTTGAGCCGCCACGTCGTGCTGCTCGACACTCTTACGCTTGCTTCGCAGCACCGAGAGGTACTTGTTCCGACCGATTTCGAGAGACTCGGTATTGAGGGTGTATGGCTGTTTTTCGAGGGCGACGTTCTTCTCGATCTGGAGCTGTGCGTCGGTACATAGGGCATCGAGCTGCTTGTCGACGATGGCACTGACTAGTCAGCGACACTGTTCGGACTCGCTTCTGTTCGAGGACCACTCACTTTGCGCGAACAACAAGTCCGCCGTATCTCCACCGTCCGAATGTACTGGCTACGATTCGTCCCAAAAGGGCACGTACCACTGGCTTGACCTTCCCGTGGAGATCAAGCGCGAGCTGCGCCCAGGTCGAGGTCGAACGATCCACCAGTATGTCAAAGGCGGATGGTGGGAGCTGAGGGGGCAGTTGACGAGCGCGGCAGCTACATCGTCAGCTACGGTCTGCAGCTCGGAGGAGAAAGCGAGACGTACTTGGCGATGAGAGATCTTACATCGTCCACATACAACCTCTCCGAGGACCGTTCGATGACGGCGTCGAGGACGTTCGGACCAGCGAAATTTTCGATCCTCGGGATGGGTGGACGAGGAGGCGCGCTCCCGGGCGTCGAAATTGGGACAGGTCTTCTTGATCGCTGTTTTGTAGTCCGCGGCTGCCGCATTTAACGCCTGCAGGAAAGCCTCGTGCTTTGCCTCGCCCTTGACGTCTTTCGCGATTTCCGCTGCGAACGAGGTAACCAAAGAGTCGATCGTTGTAAGTGGATTGTTCGATGGTTCACTGCCAAGCGACTTGAGCTCTGTCTGGAGCTGTCGACGGCGATGCGCAATTTTATCCTCGACATCAGGAAGTCTTTGGGGTGAGCCCTTATAGCAAGCATGCGGACTTATCACGTACCGTCTGCTGATCAACTTGGACAGCTGGTCACTGAGAAACTCGGCAAGGTTCTTCGTGCCTAGTCGCTTCTGATACTGGATGTCGAGGGAACTCCAGGGCGATTGAGTAGCGAAGAAGGCCTCTTCATCTGCTCGAGCCTTGGCAAATGAGATTCCCTCTGCGAGGGCATCCGCGTCGGGCTGGCGAGTGACCTGACCGTTATCAGCTCAACTCGTGGACAAAAAGACGATGGCACACACGTAATAGCCGTAGTGCAAATGTTCACGCTGGCCCTTCACCACTTTGAGCCACTGATCACGCTCGCTCTTGTCACGCAGAGAGTCTGCCTTGCTGAGCACTCCCGCCGTGCGCCTGCCCTCTGGGTCCGCTTCCCTTGCGAGGAGGACGGCCTTTTGATTGTGGATATCGTCTACTTCGTCAGCCGTGCCAAGTGCTCTACTTGACCTTTCATAGTAATGACGAGGAGAATGAGGCAGTCTTTTGATATGTAAGACTTCACCATGTCTTCGACCAGCTGGATATTATTCTTGTCTTCTCCCTCACCGACGTTTTGGATGAGACCCGGTAGATCCACCAGAGTCAGGTCGGTGACCTGGGGACCGGTGATTTCCAGCACTATCACGTCATTGCTGAAAGCAAGCTTACGGGTCGATCCAAGAGGGTTCGTCTCCGGCTCGGCCGGAATGTCATATTCGAGGAACCGGTAGAGAAGGATACTGGGATTGAGAATGGCGAGCTGGGCACGACGTACTGCGATCTGGACGAGATTAGGGTCGTGGATCCTTGCCGAAACGGACCTCGGCCTCGGACCCAGGGAATTGTGAAATGAGCTGTCGCCTCCCACTCTGACAGGAAGGAATGATAGTCTAACGTACTCGATCTGTAGCAGCACCCTCATGGCGGATCTTCACAACAGCATTCCAGGGAACATCGACGTCTTGCCTTGATCGGACTTCGGTTGGAGTGCGAGTGGTAGTCCCCACAGCCCTTGGAAGATTGACCTGACGATATCAGCGTTGACCGATCTTACCGGTGGCTCCATCGTAGCCGCTCTGATCGGTCACCCGGTCACTTACACCTGATATCGCTTCCAAGATTGAAGTCTTGCCCGAGCTTTGTGAGCCGACGACGACGATAGTAGGTAGGCTGATCTGTGTTAGCTGTGCACTGGAGGAAGGGCCATAATAGGAAAGGCTCACTCGATGTCTACTGCTGCTCCGGTCGAGCGAACGTTGTTGATGGCGGCCATGAGTGCCCTCTTGTCTCGAGCGTATGCGGTGTCAAAGATGTTGCCCCTGGGAGCGAGCTCTTCAGTCTTTGAGGATGATATGGTATCAGGTGTAGTGTCAAGGTAGTGAGGTGATGGCTAGAGGGAAGAAGTCAATTTTGGTAACCAAGAGGTCATAGGGAGAAGAAAGGTGATGGGGAGGGGGAATAGCCTCCTAAATATTCCTTGTAAAGCGCCCAATCGACCAGGTCAGTGCTTCAGGTAAAAGAAGCTGTTTGCGCGGTGAGAAGTCAAAGCGGAATCGTGAGAAGTGAAGGAGGAAAGAAGCCGCACAGAGTATGCACGGTGGACACCTGCTTCGCACTGACCTCACCTTCGGCTGGCTCCCTTGCTCCTGGTATCGTATATGACCCTCCAGCTTACTAAGCTGTACAGCGGGGAGAGAAGGTGTATGCTATGCGAGGCGAAGGTATCAGACGCGATAGTCAGTGAGCGAGATTGGCACGTCCATCAGGAGACCAATTAGTCGTCATCAGCATCTCCATGTTATCAGCTGACCCCTCAAGCCGCTATGACCGTACGATCCACCACTAAGCCGCCGCAACAATCACAACAGATGATACGGATACACTACCTCTTCTCCTCCTGTCCGGGATCTACAACTTAGCTTTTCCACCACCCTCCTCCTTCTCCGCATCCTTCTTTGACTCCCAAGCCATCTTCCCAAAGAAGTCGAAAACAACCCGACTGTCCGCCTTGGCGTCCGCTGAGCTAGCCTGGCCCAATGATGCCCGAGCTGCAATACCTTGCGTGATGATAGCCAGCCTGAAGAGGATCCACGATCTTACCCAGCTACCATGTCAGCATAGATACTGTAAGACAAGTGAGAAGAACATACCCCATGCCCTGGATGGGTAGCTTCCAGTCATCCGCATTCCCGCCCTGCTTCTCCCCCTTGGCGCGATGCCACTTTGCCCCATCATTCATACCCTGGACCCACCACCCTTCTATCTCTTCCCTCTGCGACAGACCGCTCTCTCCCGTGGGTACTCCCTTAAGACCGACGAGTAGTCCGAGATCCGCTCGATCCGAGAGGGGGTTGGGACCGCCATCGCTTGTGTCCGATAGAGGAGCGATAGAGAATGGTAAGAGAAGGTTACCGAGGTCTGCGAGCGGGGAGCCGAGGGTACATAGCTCCCAGTCGAGGATACCGATAACTCGTGGTTCGGTAGGGTGGAAGATCTGCTCGTCAGCCCAGTCATAAGGCGCAACGCAGGGTGCTCACCAGGTTATCAATCTTATAGTCTCCATGTACCACACCCCCTACTGCCCTCTTCCCCTCACTCTCCGCGATCCCCTTCGCACCCTGATCGAACCATCCTCTGAGCTCTTTCGTACCCCAGATCTCCCCCACTTCCTTCCCTGACTCTAATGATCGAGCAGCCGACTGCGCCGCCGATACCTTGAGCAACGAGTTGACTTGGCGCGGAAAGTACGGCTTGGTCTGAGGTGGAGGAGCAAAGTTGTCGGGCAGGTGTTTGAGGGGTAAAGGGAGGGAAGAGAGGTTGGTCAGGGTCTTGATGGCGGATTTCCAGCTATGGATTTAGCTTGATTCCCACCAACGAGAAGAGCCTAGCTTACCACTCCCTCCTCTCGTCTTTCTGGATCTGCTGCATCCGGACATCCTGGAAGATACGTCCCTTCAAGAACTCCATCACGTAGAATGCACTTCCGGCGATTTCCGGCTCCATACACAGGCAATACACCTTGGGTACAGGTACGCCGTGAGCCGCGCGGTCGCTCGCTGACAGAGTATCATTGTACAGGTTGATAGCGTGCAGTATGGCGTACTCTCGGTCGACGCGGTGAGCGGTCGGACTGAGGAGGGCGCCAGAGGGAGCGCGACGGAGGACATAAGATTGCGAAGGGGTTTTGAGGAGATATGTGGGGTTAGACTGGAGGTCAGCTGGAGCTGTGAGGGCCGTGGGATGGGAGACTTGCCTGTCCGTACTGACTTGTTAGCTCATACTCAGTCCAGCCAAGAAAGTACTCACTTTAAATTGCTGGATCTCAAGCGGACCCTTATAGTCCCTCACGTTCTTTTCGAGGAAAGGCACGAGCTTGTCGAGCGGTAGGGGTGCTCGAATGGCCCCAAACTCCTGCCCTATCTTTTTCTCCCCTGACGAGCTCTGGTCTGACATCGCGTACTAGCTGATGATATAGGTAGGGATGCAAGCAAAAGTCAAGTCCAATAAGCAGAAGAAGTGGGGAAGATGGTCTCGCCGGCTATGCAAAGTGGCCGGCGGTCGGACCATGCCGTAAGGGCACCTCGTGCTGCTTTTGGCCGAGAGCTGCGGGCCTGCGAGCTAGTGTGGGGTACTGGACCGGGATAGGATGTGTGCATGACTGCGGTAGCTCTCTATCTACTGACTCGTAGACGGAGGGAATGCTCTCTCCAAAACCTCCAGATAGGCCGGCAATATCCCCATCACCCGCCAAGCATCATCAATCGGGCTGATCTCCCCTGCCCTCTCTGCCCCCGCCTTCTCAAATCTCCTGACCTCCTCGACGAGACCTGCTCCGTCCGCCACACTCGAGGCATCCGCTGAGCCTGAGGAACGGTCGCCTCCGCTTTGCCGCAGTCGTTCGAGTAGATGAGACGCGTGTTGGGCATCATTAAGCGGATCGCGAAACAGATTCGGCTTTTCCTGCGCGAACAGGTCGGCCGAGGTGAAGGCACGATGATCCGTCTTTGCAGGCTGCAGGATGGCTAGGTCCTCATCTGATGTGTCAGATTGTCTCTTCCCGGTCCGAGAGGTGCTTGTAGATGACATACCGAGATCAGCCCTATTCACCGCCAACTCCCCCCACCACCGCACCCACGGCGCCCTCACTTCCACCATGTCCAGATACCCGCCTAGCCAAGCCCACCATGCCTCCACGGCACGGGAGTGGGTGATGGCTCGTGAGAAGCCCAGACCGTTGCGGACGAGATCGGCCGCTATGAGCCGGACGTCCTCGTCGTCGTCTTGAAGTAGGCGGAGGAGGGCCTGATGGAGGAGTAGGAGGATGTTGGAGCTGATTTCGGTGGACGGAGTGGAAGGGAAGAGGATGGGTTGGAGGTGAATGAGGGATGTGATGGCTACTTCTCGGCGGGGTTGAGACTGGGAGATCAGGATAAGTACCGCCGCACGTGAATGACAAACGCACCTGTGTTTCCTGCGAAGCGTTCAGAATCACCCTAGCTAGCCTCTCCAGCCCATTGTCTGCATCGCCTCCACCACTCTGCTCCCTACACCACATCACTGCCCACGCTGCAGCTGGCAGTGCAGCCTCTCGCAGAGGAATGCACCTGGCTGAGAGCAGCCCGACGACTGCGTCCCGCAGGTCGAGTCGGCGCGAAGAGGGTATACCCTCCAGGACGGTTGCCGGCCATGACTCTCCTTCCGAATGAGACAGCGCTTCGAGCGCGGCGGGCCGGATAGCATTACTAATCCTCTCCGATATGACGACCTCAGCTACGCGTTCGAAGACTGCGGCTGTGCGCGAGCTGGATGGGGTGGATAGGCGTTCCAGGCCTACGAGACGGCACGATTCAGATGAGCTTGCCAGGATCGCGAGGGTAGCAGCTTCGCTTGGCTGGTGCGATAGCGCCAGGTCGGCCGCGGCTACGAGGAGGGCATCGGCACCGGGGAGAGGCGAGCGCGGTGCTGAGATGATAGATATAGCCGAGGTACCCGGCCAGTCAATGAAATCGGGGGATGGCGTGGTGTTAATAATATACCTGGAGATGCAGTGAAGCAGCTCGGTGAGGATAGGCGGACAAGGCAGCTTGGTATACAAGTCGTACCTGAAGCGGAGGAGCGATTCAACCGCCGATACTTCCTCGGCGGAGGCGGTAGTCCATTCGACGACGCTCGAAATCAGATTCCGGACGTATACGAGCTGACCGTGGATTGCGTTGAAATCACGAGGGTCCAACCAGGGCCACTGGGTGGCCTCGTGAAGCGCTTCGGCCGGTGAGAGGAGAGACGACAGCGCTTGAGCCGCGACTTCCCGTACCTACAGTATGAGCTCTCGGTCCGGGTCTCGAGGGGATCTCATAAACCGTCCAACTTACCTGTCGCTCAGGGCTGCCCAAGTGCGGCCTCACCACCCCCTTTAAACCCTCCTGAACCTCCCCGCCCTTCTCACTCCACCTCAAACTCCGAATAATGATCAACATGGGGAACAACGGCGAGTGTTCCCCTGCGCTCGGCAAGCCTGGCATCTCCCCGCTGAGATATCGTACGATGTACGGGAGCAGCTTGGGGTGCTTGGCGTGCCATGCGGCAAATGTCTGCCGGCCGGCGAGGGTCATACGGGACGCGTGGAAATCGGGGCTGCCGCGCGAGGGGGTGAGGGAGCGGTGGACTAGGGTGGAGAATAGGATGAGGCCGACATTTCGGACGTTCCAGCTGGGTTTGTCAGCTTTGTGCTTCCGAGCCTGACGGGACAGAGCGCCGCGCAGCTTACTTGGCGGAAGAGAACGCAGCTACTGCAGTCATCACTGTCCTCTCAAAGTAATTGTTGAACAACCGAGTCTGCCTCGCGTCCAGAAGAACAATCTTGAGAATGTTGAAACAGTGCACGCGGGTGATGTCGGAAGTGGACGAGTTGTCGAGCCGGGCAAGGTCGATGAGTCGATCGATTGCCTTGTTGAGGAGTATCTCGTCTCCCGCGACAATCGACAAGAGGGAGTAAGGGAGGGCGGCGGATCTGCGGGTAGTAGACAGCGTGTCGTCCGTAATGGCTTCTAGCTCGAGCTGGAGTGTCAGCTATTGCTACTGCGGGATTGGACAAAGAGCTAGCTTACCTCAAGCCATTGATCAGCCAGATCGCGCAGAGACTCCGACGTCTTGACGGCGTCAATAACAGACGCGAACGCCAGAGCGACCTTGGAGAATGTTCCGCGATGCCGGATCTCGTGCATCCACTGGAGATACTGCCGACCGGCCTGGTGGACTTCCTCCTTAGCCCATACCGCTTGAGTGTCGCCACCCTGCGATATAGGCTGAGCGATGATGAGAGATAGTAGATCGCTGTGGCCGTCAGCTCTACCTTTACACGTTCATGAAGAGGGGAGCTCACGATGCTTCCTTGGTAGCTCTCCAACAAGCCGACAGAATCTTCCTCGTATCCACCTCGCCGTCATCCTCCTCGTCCTGCCCATTCGAGAGCATCTGATACGCCTTGGCAATCTCATGTGCTGGTCCAGCATCCGAGTTAGGAGCGCCTTCGCCGGGGGCAGAGGATGACAAGGACATGATCGTCCGCGTGAGCTGCCAGATCCGACTGATCAGACCGGAGAGGCGGTGCATTGATGGTCGCCATGCCTGTTGAGCAGATGGGTCATGCAAATCGACACAGCCAATCAACGCTCTGAAGGATTAGCTGAAGCGAAGGATACGGAAGCTGTAGCTGAGCGTACCTAGCAGCAGCAATCAGCCCATGTAACGCCAAATCATCCATCCCGTGCTTGATCCCCTCTTCCCCTCTCACCAGCTCCGCTTCCAGCTGATCGATCACGCCGCCCACAAAGGCGAGTATCGCCTTCCCATCCGCAGTATCTGATGGTATGAGAACCTTCTCGAAGAGAATACAGAGTCCAGCGACGGCCGCGTCGTTCTGCGTCCGACGGGGGTTGGAGAAGGATGAGTACGCGGAGTGGAGAAGGGCGCGGGCGTTTGGACTGTCGAGGGATGGATAGCCTGGGAGAGGAGAAGGCGCCGACTTGAGTCTGGAAACATCAGCTTGCAGTCGCGCTATGAATAGGAAAGCTTACATTGTTCTTGCCCTTCCGCGAACTTCGGTAAACTCGCTGGCTTGACACCCAATCAAGAGCTTCACCATCCTGTCCGTATACACCACGTCCCTGACTGTCTCATCTTCGCCAAAGACACCCACGTACTGTTCCAGCATCTGAAGCGCGAAGAGAGGACGGTACACCGGGATCCGCCGGGCGCTGACGAGGGCAGGATCGATCAAGTCCTGGATGAACCATAAATGGAACTTCCGCAGGATCTCAAGGGATATCGCTTCAGGACTTGTGGCCGAAGTGTCTGCGTTAGGCTTGCGAAGCTTCCGCCGAGCGAATGTGCCGGCTTGCCTCAGGTTGGTGAAGAAGACAAAGGCGGCGGAGGCAAAGTCTGAACGTGCTCTACGATGGTCAGCTATTTTCATTAGTTGTAGCAAGAGACGTACCCTGATCCTGGCAAGATTGCGTTGACCAGCAGCGCCTCCTTCACCAAAGTAATAACCCCCTCGGTCAGCAGCTTGCAGCTGTCCTTGCACCCGGTGACCACGTCGAACGCCTTCAGTCGCACGGCGGCGTCTTCATGACTCAGCGCGTCGCGCAGGTCCTTTGCGGGGACTTGGTCCAGCTCCAGTAAGCCAAGCGAGACGCCCAGCGAAGCGACAGACACCCAGGACGTGAAGGTCTCGTCGTCATCCGCCGCTGCGAGAGCTGCCAGAAGAGCGGGGAGCGTTCCGGGGAAAGCCTTGAACAGGGACGGGAGGAGATATCGATTCATGTTATTCTTGATGTTTGTCGAGGTGGACGAGCCGAGTAGAGGTAGGACGAGATGGACGATGTCTTGATCAGACAACGGCGTGGGGCCAGATCGCCGCTTTTCGAGTATACCGACGATGATGCCCGCACGTAATGTCCCATTGTCCGGCAATTTCAGACCGTCCAGCATCGCCGGGAGCAGGTCCTCCGGGACTGCCGACTCAGAAACAGCCTCCAGAAGATTGCTGACGATCAGCAAGCTTGGCTTGTTGATCATCCCCGACCGATAGCCAACGAGGAAGAGCGGCTCGAGCGAGATGACCCCGGAACCGCTTTCCGAAAGGGCGGAGGCGAGCCGAGCTACCGCATGGGTACACTCGAGCGCTCGGAACTGGTGCGCCTTCATCGAATGCTCGAAATTGAGCAGAAGGAGATCTGCGATGCTACCGCCAGGGAGAAAGGCGGGACCGAGGGTGTCTTGGATGACATCGAGCAGGGCGCTTCGGTCGGCGCTGGGACCAAGGGGGACAGCTTGCCTGAGCTGCTTGAGCAGAACTAGCAGCAAGGCTAGCTGGTCTGGATGATGTCCCGGTAGCGTCTTCTGCGTGACGAGGCGAATACTGTCCGACAAGGTGTCGCTACTCTGTTAGCAATAGGCGAAGATTTTGAAGGAAGTTCGGCGTACCTCTTCCCTAGCTCGCTAGGTGGGGTCTTTGGAAGCGCCTTCTTTAGGCTCAGTAGCTCTGACGCCAAGCTGGCTTCGCCTGCGGCCATCTTGTCCGATGTATGAAGCTTGATGGCGAACTTGGGTAGGATGGGTAGGTGAAATGTTACCTTACCTTCAAGTCTGCCTCCTGAGCAAAGCAATATTTGGCTCGCTTGCTTCCAACGGAAAGAAGCTTGACATCTGCTTCCGCCGGGATCTTGACCAGCTCGCCACCATGACCTTCGACCTCTTACTCGTACCTGTGGCCTGTCGAACACACCTTACTGCTTTGCTCTCGCTCAGACCGACTTAGGCCCCCACAGGAGATACAGATACCTCCGAAAATGTCTGCGCAAAATCCAGCCGGCGAAAATGGCGGAGGCGAGAATGAGCATGATTTCTCTCATCATGTGGCCATCGAGGTGAGCTATTCAGTCCTTGCCCCGACGAGCAGCGAGCTGATCAGCCAGCTGTCGAGGATGATGAATGCTGTCAATCCTAATGATACGCTTGCCCGCCGTGTCATCGATATTGCCAAGCACAACCGCACCGGAGACGCATTCATCAAAGGTAAGCTCACTGGTGCAGACTCTTTTCAGAGCCAAGTAGCTGACATTCCAGCCGTATCAACCTTCTACAAATTCCCGGAGGATGGGATCCTCTCCCTGCACACTCGGATCCTGGTGCACCAGTCCCAGGTCGCCAAGAATGGGAACCGGAGAGGATCGGATGGTTCTCCGCCCCGGATGCTCGCGCCCCGCGCCGGGAGTAGCAAGGTGAACGAGAATGTGGACGGGATGGACCATGACAAGTCGGACAGGATCGAGTCTGAGCCGTCAAGGAAGGGAGGTCTGACTCGCGCTGGCAAAGATGTACGTTCCGCTGGCTCTCAAAGTAGAGGTATGCTGACCCCTCAGTCTATTGCGTTCAAGCAGCCAACAGCGGCTCGTCCTTCCCTACTCGGTCTGGACAGACTAGCGGCAGAGAAGCATGCTCAGGCTGCCGCGGGATCGATGGGTCCTCCTAGTAAGCGTGCGAGATTGACAGCCGAGGAGGATGAGAATGGGGCATCTTCGTCTGGTGGTGTATTCAAAGGTAAATCCTCCTTATTCAATAGCCTATGAACCAAGCTGACGATTAGTACCGACTCTACCTGTTCGCCGAGATAACGCTCGAGTCAAGCCGGACGAAACACCAAGTCACGGTCCCGGTCTCTCTGACACCGCTCGCCAGCGCCTCGAAGCGCGTCGAAAAGAGCGAAACATGCCCTCGTCATCCGCCATTACCGCTATCCAGCCAGAAAGAGCCGACCGACAACAAGGACTGGGCGACTTCCAGTCCCGCTTGAACCGGGGCTCTGCGGCTGAGCAGCAACGGGGCGATCGACCCAGAGATAACGGCTGGAACAGGAATGGGTCTGGCGGCGGGCAGGGGAATGGGCGGGACGAGCGGGATCGAGGTGGAAAGTCTTGGGAGAATCCGACACCCCGAACAGCCAGATCGGATAGGGATATGGATGGCGGATCGATGCGGGTGCCAAGTAAAGGCTGGGACGAGACGCCGAGGGCGGGCGGGCCGGGAGGATGGGGCAAGACGGCAGATCCGAGGCGCAGGGGATGGGACCAGACGCCTTCGTCGAGAAGCGTCAGGGGCGGTGGGGATGAGGATGATCTTTTGGTGAACGGGAAAGAGTGGGAAGAGGAGCAGGTCAGGCTCGATCGGGATTGGTATATCCAGGATGACGAGGGTGCTGTAGTGAGTTGAACCGCCCCGACATCAGGTGCCCAGCTGACTTGACAGGCCGGTGATGAAGAGCATAATCCTTTCTCCCAGTGGGAAGGTCTGGAACGACAGAAGGAGCAGGAGATGCAGCAAAAGGCGGCAAAGCGGCAGACAGCCAGACAAGCGCAATATGTACGTCACTTTACCCTTACCTTCTTCTGCAGCTGAAATTACAGAACGCAGACAACGATCTCTGGGAGAACAATCGACTCACCACATCCGGTGTCCAGCGGAAAGACGGTGTCGACCTAGACTTTGAGGATGACCAAGACTCCAAAGTCCACGTCTTGGTCCACGACCTCAAACCCCCATTCCTCGACGGAACAGTCGCCTATACTCGGCAACTCGAGCCTATCAATCCGGTTCGAGATCCCACTAGTGATCTCGCGGTATTCAGTAAGAAGGGATCTGCGCTGGTCAGGGAGAGGAGGGAGAGGCAGGAGCGAGAAAAGGCCGCGGCGAAGGCGGCGAGTATTGCGGGGACGACGTTGGGGAATTTGATGGGTGTCAAGGATGAGCCGGAGCTCGGTGAAGGTGAGTTTGAAGGGTCTTGGAGTTTGCCTGGACTAGAGCTGACATGAGCAGAGGGCAAGGACGACGGTAGCAACTACAAGGCAGACTCGCAGTTCTCGTCTCATATGAAGATGAACGAGGCGCAGTCCAACTTTGCCCGAACGCGGACTCTCAAGCAGCAACGAGAGTATTTGCCCGCTTTTGCGGTTCGGGAGCAGCTCATGGCCCAGATCAGGGATCATCAGGGTGAGCTATATCCTTCTTTTTCTCGAGGAGTCAAGAGCTGACGTCTTAGTCTTGATTGTCATTGGGGAAACCGGATCGGGCAAAACCACCCAACTCGGCCAGTTCCTGTACGAAGAGGGATACTGCAATAACGGAATCATCGGATGTACTCAGCCTCGTCGTGTAGCGGCCATGTCGGTCGCCAAGCGAGTCAGCGAGGAGATGGACTGCGAGCTGGGGAGTACGGTCGGGTACGCTATCCGGTTCGAGGACTGCACGTCCAAGGACACCAAAATCAAGTGTAAGCTGCCTTGTTCTCGTACAGAGAGCTCAAAGCTGACGAGGCAGTCATGACTGATGGTGTTCTTCTTCGGGAGTCGTTGAATGAGGGCGATCTTGATCGGTATAGCTGCTTGATTCTGGATGAGGCGCACGAGCGGTCATTGAGTACCGATATCCTGATGGGTCTATTACGGAAGAGTAAGCTGCCTCCTCCTGGAATTTGACACCAGCAAAGCTGACTCAACAGTCCTCACCCGCCGTCGCGACCTCAAACTCATCGTCACCTCCGCCACTATGAACTCTGAAAAGTTTTCCAAGTTCTTTGGAAACGCCGCAACATTCACCATTCCCGGTCGTACCTTCCCTGTCGAGATCTTCCACTCCAAATCGCCCTGCGAGGACTATGTCGATTCGGCCATCAAGCAGGTTCTGTCGATCCATCTGTCTAGTCCGCCGGGGGATGTCCTGGTGTTTATGACGGGCCAGGAGGATATTGAGGCTACCTGTAATGTCATCGAAGGTGAGCTAGCTCGAGTGCAATCAGTTTAGCAGAGCGAAGCTCATATATTAGAACGCCTGGCACTTCTCGATGATCCAGAACCACTCTCGGTCCTACCTATCTACTCGCAGATGCCTGCGGATCTGCAGGCGAAGATCTTCTTGCCTACCGCGGATGGAAGGAGGAAGGTTGTGGTGGCTACCAACATCGCCGAGACCTCTTTGACCCGTAAGCTCGCCGCTTCTCCCTTTGTTCAAGGTGGACGCTCAGCTGACACCTGCAGTCGACGGTATCCTCTACGTCGTGGATTGCGGCTACTCGAAGCTGAAGGTGTACAATCCGAAAGTCGGTATGGACGCTTTGCAGATCACGCCCATCAGTCAAGCCAATTGTGGGCAGCGGGCGGGTCGAGCGGGACGTACAGGGCCAGGGTGAGCTACTTCTGCCGAGCCAGCTCGAGTGAAGCTGACTTTCTCAGCTTCTGCTATCGGCTCTTCACCGAGACTGCATACCTCAACGAGCTGTTTTCCAACAACATACCCGAAATCCAACGGACGAATCTGGCAAATACCGTCCTGCTGTTGAAATCGCTCGGCGTTAAGAACCTGCTCGAGTTTGACTTTATGGATCCTCCTCCTCAGGTAAGCTTGTCAGGGCTGTTGTGATATATGCGTCGAGCTGACACATTAGGAAAACATTCTCAACTCTATGTATCAACTCTGGGTTCTCGGCGCGCTCGACAATATCGGCGACCTCACACCGCCCGGCAAGAAAATGTCCGACTTTCCCATGGAGCCGTCACTTGCGAAGATGCTCATCGTCGCTACCGAGTGCAAGTGCTCTTCCGAGATGCTTACAATCGTCTCGATGCTGTCCGTCCCTTCGGTCTTTTATCGGCCGATGCAGCGCGCGGACGAGAGTGACGCGGCGAGAGAGAAGTTCTTCGTTCCTGAGAGTGATCACTTGACGCTTTTGCATGTCTATACCCAGTGGAAGTCGAATGGGTGGGCTGTCTCCGTCATCTTCGTGTCGGGAGAAAGCTGATACCCCCAGGTTCAGCGATCATTGGTGTATGAAGCACTTCCTCCATCCGAAGATTATGCGCAAGGCGCGCGAGGTCCGAGGTCAGCTCGAAGATATTATGAAGCAGCAGAAGATGGAGGTGCTTTCGGTAGGGACGGACTGGGATATTGTGAGAAAGTGTATCACGGCGGGATACTTCCACCAGGCGGCGAGAGTGAAGGGGATTGGAGAGTACATGAACGTCCGGACTGGGGTGATTACATTCCCCTGGAGGTGCGAGTAGGGGATGTAAGCTGATTAGATAGCTGCCTTGTGTTCTGCACCCGACTAGCGCGTTGTATGGTCTAGGCTGTAGGTCGTCTTGACATCACAAAGGGAGCGGAGCTGATCAGCAGACATGCCCGACTATGTTGTGTACCACGAACGTGAGCTTCCTGAGCCTCAGGCCCCATGAGACCAAGCTGACAATCGCAGTCGTCTTGACCTCCAAGCAGTACATGATGTGTGTAACCTCCGTCGACCCATACTGGCTCGGTACGTGCCCTGTTCCCCTTTACTCCTGAGATGCCGCTGACCAAGATAGCCGAACTCGGAGGCGTCTTCTTCTCCATCAGAGAAAAGAACTTTGATGCCCTCGCGCGCGCAAAGGCGAATCGGGACTTTAGTAAGCGGACAGAGCTGGAAGCGGAGATGGCTCGACAGCGAGAAGAGTGAGTAACTTTTTTTTGGCAAATACTCAGGGGTGAAGGGGGAAATGGTGATGGGGTATAGAGCTGATATGATAGTATTGAACGAGCCAAGACAAAGGCGTTACAGGCGGAGACGGTAAGCCGGACGCCGAGGATTGGGGGTGTGGCGGCTCCGCAGACGCCTAGGTCGGCGGGGATAGGGGCGGGCGTGAGGTCTTCGGCGACGCCTAGACGGAGGGGAGGAGGGATCTAAGGGATGGGTGTTGCTCATCAGTGTATCTCCGTCGTGTATTATGGATGCTCTAGGCTGTACCCAAGGTGAGATGTTGTTGGCCCTACTGACGTCGCTGAGTAAACTCATGTCTACTCATGATGTTGCTGAAGATACTTTGTCACCGGCCATGCTGGTACAGCGCCCGAGCCGGAGGCGTTTGGGTACATACGCTGCATGCTATCTGAGTAGAACTAATCGTACTGATCATCAAGCCCTGCCCGGTCTCCCCGCCTGTCTAGTACCAACATATATTCCTCAAACCGCCTCCGTACCCGCACCCTCGCCCGCAGTCTTCGTTTTTTGAGCCTACGAGATCAGCTTTATTAAAAGTCGGGAGGGGGAGAGGAAGTCTTTATACTCACAACCTGGTTCATAGTCATCAGGAAATCCCCGGCAACAATACGCCAGAACTCTGCGTGGGTATTGTCGAGGGGAGACGCACTCTCCGCCAGGCGTACCGCACGCAACAATGCCCAGAACAAGCGCTGGGCAACCGCTCGTGGTCTTCCAGCGTCCAGTCGCTGCCGCCTGGAAGTAGAGACTTGCCGACCTTGTTGGGAACCTCGCCAGCCGCCGCAAGGGAAAGGACGACGCTAGCCAATTGGACGTCGAGCTGGCAGGCTCGGACGAAAACCTCGAAGCGCATGTCTCCGCGATCGGCCGCGCATAGCTGGTACATGAGATGACGAGTGGCGCCGTGCAGCTTGTAGTCACGAGCGACCTCGATAGCTGCGAGGAGTTTACCGGAGCTACAGTCGCGGCCGGGGATCGGATCGACGTGTGGGTTCATCACCGCGTCGAGTAACAGTAGCGCGGCAGCCCTACTGCAGTGGAGGTGAAGCTCCGCGCACGAGTCGTCTTCGCTGCGAGTGATCATGTCACATAGCGCAGGCCTGGCGATCAGCTATCTGCTCAAATATGTGACTTACCATACCGCCTCCAGCTTGATCCTGTCGACCAAGATTGTTGGCCACCTCACGGCCTGCGAGCCCGGGCATACGATCTTCAGATCCCCGTGCGTATAAGGGTCTCTGAAACCGGCAGGGTTTGCCCGGGGGGCTGGACCTCGAGAACTGACACTTTGTGCACTCATCCTGTGAAAAGGTTGATGGAGAATTTGGAACGAGATATGAGGTGGACGGTGACTGAGATATTGCTCAGGAAAGTTTCGCCATCAGATCAGTCATTATAGACCCCCAAAAAGTGTAAAACCGCCACAACCCCAAATTCATCTCCGCCTCGTGTGTGCCGCCACACAGCTGAAACACGGGGCGGTTGTGTGTCATGTCCTCCGTGGTCCGCCGGGACCGCCCGTGCCTTCAATATTACACACAGACCATAGCGAGCGCCTTGTATGAGCATGATGGCCCTGATAGCTGATGACCTCTGCTGCTGAAGAGCTCACAGCAACACCATCGAATTGTGATTCCCGGCGTTTCCCGGAGACACACCTAGTGCCGAGCTCTGAGTAATTAGGGTTGCTTTAGTTAGCACATTGGTAGTTTCCATGCATCCAGCACCGTCAAGATTCAAAGAAGATTGATCGATAGTCTGGGATCGGACGGGAAGCTCGTCGTCGCGAGTGGCTCGCTGGCTCAGAGAGGAATGAAATGGTGCCTCAGTGATTCCTACCAAACATGGTAGAGAAAGCTGGCAGGGATGGGACCATGTCTACGCCCTAGGCCCGGAAGACCAGCATTCTTACTCTTGACGCCAGTTGATCACCGGATCACCCGTCAGCACCGATGGCCTCGCGCAAGGCCGCCGAGTTCGCCACCCGGTTCTACAGCCTCCCAGGCAGCGTGCGCTTCCGTTCCTAGCCACATGTCTAAGAACGCGCTGACTGGAAGTGTGTGTACTAAAGGACCAAGCTGGAGAACGTGCCGAAGCTGACCAGACATTGATGTCTTACATGCGTGCTTATCCATCGAAGAAGCTTGCATCACGAACGTGCAGACAGTTCGAAACGTCGCCTTCTATAACTAGCGACGACTGCAAAATATTGCTGTGTTGTCTCCGATCAGAAGACTTTGGATGTCATTGAGGTTCTGATCAGAGTTTAAAGACAATGAGATATCGCTATAGTGTCATACCTCGCCTCTTTCCCACTGCCCATCCTGAGGCGAAGGTGAGTTTCACTCAACGATTGCTCCATAGTCCTTGCTGATCTCCTGACTAGGCCTCGGACGGGTCACGTCCTCTTTGCGGGGCCTGGCCCGACTTCCGGAAACTGCTGTATAGTATGTCTGATGCCATGATCACATCCATAAAATATTTCATCTTGAAAGACAGCTTATAGACCAGACATGCAAGCAGACGCTCCGCCTAACGTCGAGGTAAAGCTCCTCCTCATCTCTCGACATTGTCAGGGTGTGTCATCGCTTCGAATCCTCTGCGCCTCTGCGCCTTCATCGCTTTGAAGCTGATCCAGGCAGGCAAGCATAACGCAATGTATGAGGAATACATCTCCGAAGGTCACGGTTTCAGCGCGTCCGAGTACAAGATGGAGGAGCAAAGGGTACGCGCGCCTTCGCTACATTCGCCACCCAATCCTGTGGTCTCAGGCTGACAGCTCAGATCGCCAGACATCAGCCGCTGTTCGACCCATGCCTGTCTCCGAAAGGTCGTGCCCAAGCTACCGAACTGGCCTCGATTATACACCATGAAATGGCGAGAGGCATGCCGCAGCCTATGCACTTTGTCAGTCCTGCTCGGAGGGCGGTGGAGACATGGGCAGCGGTATGGGGTGGAGCAGCGGCAGGCATGGCGGGGGAAAACATTATCGCTCGTTCCACGGCCACGGTCATTGAGGTAAGTTTGTTTGTATCATCACACCTTTCAGATAGGAGTCAGCTTATCGGGTCAGGGATTGCGTGGGAAGATCCATGTCCACCTCTGCAACGCTCGTCGCCCGATCTCAGTGCTTCGCGCCGAATACCCCCAACTGATCATACCGCTAGGAACGGCCGAGAATGATCCTTGGTGGCAGCCAGTTCACGACTGTCACTACGAACTCTCGGATGAAAACACCATCCTCCGAGCTCTTCAAGCGAGAGATGCGAGGGAGGAATACAGAGCAGGAGTTGTACGACAGGGCGGAGGCGGCTCTCGAGCAGATTATGAAGCTCAGCAGAGGCGTACAAAGTAAGTCCGTCAGTCTTGTGATGGAGCTTGCGCGCCGGCTGGACAGCTGATAGCCAGTTATCAGCATCACAGCCCACTCCTACAGCGCTAAAGCCATCTTCGAAGTGCTTGGAATGCACAGTCGAGATCTGAGGACGGGCGAGCTCTTGCCACTCGTGCTCAGGGTCGAGTCAGTAGCATAAGCAGGAGATCATATAGAGGATCGATGGTATTCAATGGGATTGAAGGTTTCTTGACAGTGTCCAGCTCTGCTCATAATGTCCGGGCTTGCTGTGATGGCATCGGGTCCGCCACAGGCAGGACAACAGCTTTGCTGGTGAGGTCTTGGGCCCTTGAGTGCGATTTCCACGCCACTTTCCGGGTGCAGCCTATTGCGTCACTGATTTCCTCCGCGATTGAGGATTCCAGCTGATTGCCCGCACTTCCAGCAGCCTCGAAAAGTGGTCCACTCCAGCTATAGCTGCCATCCAGCCATCGCCACAGCCTGCATACCTCGCCACTAGGCGCCACTTTACCGGAACCGGCTCTCCGCATGCCGTAATCTCAACCAAACCTAAGATCCATCTTTCTCTCCGCGCCGAGGCGAGCTTGATGACCTACATTGTGCGAGCACAGGTCTCACCCCCTTAGGCTGCTGCGAAAACTGCAGCTGATGTACAGTATCTGTGAGGAGCTTACTATAAGCTTACCACAGGTCCATAAGCCAAAAATCGACCGGGAGCCGTCCGAAGGAGGTCCGAAGGCGTTGTTCTCGCTAGAGGCGATTTGTTTACCCCTTCGGTCGACCTCGGGGAACGAGGCTTCAGCTGGCCACTCCATATCCTACCCCATCAACACGTACCTCGAGAGCCTGCCTCATTAGATGGCTCCATACTTTCATCCCACCGGGCGGGTCGCCGAGCTTGAACTCCCATCGTCCTCGAGCAGCAACATCCGGTACGATCTCCGCCAGAGGGCCACTGTGCCCGAGCTCTTGCACTCCTCATCGACCGAGTCCTCCGATCTATTCGGTCCGGGATCGCCGCAGAGTGTGGAGAAGAATGAGCGGTCGCCCATCGTCCTCCGGAAACAACCGCCTGCAAGGTGTCGGAGTGAAGACGGGGGTAGTCGACGAGGCAGCGCCAGTGTACGCGGTGGACATGGCAAAGAGGAGAGTGGAGAAACGGACAAGTCGCTCTACTACCGAGACTACTTTGCGAGCGGGGCGCATCGGAAGGACCTCAAGAGGACGCCATGGATATCAAAGCCGGTGAAAGGGTCGGAGGAGATCTGGATAGAGGCAGAGCAGGAGGCGGTCGAGTGGTTGTCGCTATTCTATGGTGAGTCTGGCGACCCGGCGGGGCATATGGGGATACGCTAACATCGACAGATCTCGTAGTGGTTGCCGTCTTGACCATTTTCTCAACGCAGCACGAGCTCTCGAATCCCGCTGCCATCCCTATCTTCCTCTCCTTCTTCGTCATCATATTTTGGCTCTGGGTCTCTCAGACAGCCTACGACATGCGGTATCAGGGCAACGACGCCTTGAACCGCTTCTTCAAGTTTTTACAGATCGGGCTGTTCATCTATCAAGGCGCGGCAGGTGGGAATTGGAACCCTGGACGGATCGACCGCATTACAGACGATGATCCGTATGGTGCAAGATCATCTCAACACGGTATGTCCGGATCAGCTATGTGCTGGACCGAGCTGATGGGCAGAGGACGCCCTGCAGAGCTTCACGACGGTAGTCGTTGCCTTTACGGTGTCCCGCGCTATAATGGCCCTGCAGTACTTGATCTGTAGGTGACTACCCTTTTTAGTATGCGTTCGAGCTGACGAGATTAGGCTGGTTTCAAGCGCGAAAATCGGGCCGCCTTACCGCTCATATCGGCATGAATGTCGCTGCTCTGGTCGCTTCAGGCATCCTGGCGGTCATCTCTTTCTGCATCCCCGCGACCAGTCAGGCATGGAAAGTGGCCAAAGTGAGCTTATCACCTCTGTGTAGAGTGACCGAAGCTGATCTTAGCTCGTGCTCTTCTACAGCGCTATCGGCGTGGAAGTGGGCAATGTCTTTGTGGCTGTCCTGCTCAAGGTCAACATACCAGTCGAAACGCACAAGGTGGCCGAGAGATATGGTGCCTTCACCTTGATCATACTGTAAGTCAACGTCATCAAGTCCTGTTATCAAGCTGACGGGATAGAGGGGAAGGTATCATCAGCATCACTCGCTCCTTCAGCAGAGCCATCTCTGGCCTCTCAGACGACGATTCCGGCACCTACATCCAGGTCTTCCTGACCATCCTCACCCTATTCCTCTTGTACTCTTTCCTCTTCGGCACGTTCGACAAGAATGACCACACTGGCCATACTCGAGCGACAATTTGGCAGCTCGTCCATTTCCCGCTGTGTTTCGGGATCTTGCTCTTAGTGGCTGCAATGGTCGTAAGTGATATCACAAATACCGGAGTGCGCTTCGCTGACTGGGCAGAATGTCGTAGTGACGCTCTCCGCAACGCATGGCATCACGCTCATCCTTTCTATTTTAGAGCCGTACAGCGAAGCCATCACCGGTGATGCCCCGCCGATACTCGATCCGGGACATCTGAAATACGCCAGCAAGTACATGAACAAGCTCTCGCTTGAGCCTCCGTTCGCGCAGACTATAACGTCGATATTCGTCCAGCTCAACCAATCCGCTCCATCACGTCAGTCCCCTTGCTATTAATTCGACGCGTAGCTGACTCTCCAGTTGACCCGGCGGTGGTCTATGTCCAGTACGCAGCGCAGATCGCCTACTCTGCTTTCCAGCTTTACGGCGCCGAGATCCCGATCGAGGCGACCAACATGTACTATACGCTTTACGCGCTCAATACGACGTGGACCCCGGACGCGGCGGAGCGGCTGCATGCCAGGGATGAGGCGGTGCACATGTTCAATGAGATTGTGCAGGAGATCCTGAATGATTCATTCACAGGTGTGCTGTGGCTGTTGCCTGTTGCGGTGAGTACCGCTTCGTGATAGATGCCAAGCGGAGCTGATGAGCAGGGATGTGTCCTCATTCTCACCGCCTGCCGCTCAATGCTGTGGTATCGCTTCGTCGGACCTGCCCACTGGGTACATCATGGCTCCCAACTCATCGCTGGCGTCATCCTCGGCCTACTCGGATTGCTCGATATCGGACCAAAGCACCTCGACATCGCTCAATTAGGCGAGGACGACGTCGGTACCGAACGCAGCCTGAACCCGCTATATCAGGTGCTGTTCCACGAGATCCCGCTGGTGATCATCGCGATGGTGTATCTGGTTGTGTATGTCGGGAGCGGGGCGGCGATCTGGTTCTTGCAACGGAGGCAGGACAAGCAGGAGCGGAGCAGGGACAAGGGCAAGCGCGCCAGGGGGGAAATGGATGAGAAGGGACCCGACGGGGACGATGGCGAGAGGGGACTGGCGGTGGAGCTGGACTCAGAGGCGTACCCGCTCGAACAGGTACGGTGAGGATATCTCGTGCGCTAGCTTGATGGATTAAATGACGGCCAGACACAGCATGCGGTCGCATGGTGTTTCAGCGTGTTTCAGCGTCTCTCCAGGCACGGCACAGAGGACGTGCTGTGTGTGTTGACACGACTTTAGGTTTTCGCATGATCCCTCTACGCGTCCCATCGATACTCATCACTCATACTATTCTGTCAATCACCTTTGTCGTCCAGCACCGGTGAAGCGGTCCACTCTCCATTACTCAACCCCTCGCTCACCCCTCGCGGCAAAACTCGGGACAAAGCCAAATTGCCCTCCTTTGTCCGATCAAAGGCAGTTCCACTGCGCTCCACCCCATCACGTCCCTTGTCGACCAATTTTCATCGCCTTGTGCTTTACCTCACCCCCTCTCGGAGGTCTCATCTGACTCTGTATACAAATGTCGGCCATTTTCGACGTATACGGCCAGCCAGACATCTCAGACTCGATGCTCGACCCAGAGTACGATCTGAGCGACATCGACGAGATGTTTCCTACGCCGGACTGTGTAGCCATGACGGTCGAGGCGGTGGAGGATGAGGCGGTGGCTGTGGAACCTCAGAATACCGATCGGCTGCCCATCGAGAAGCCTGGGACGGACGTCGATCAGAATGAATGGATGAAGGTGTTTGTCCCTTCACTCCTGCTCGCGGGGTTTCCCAAGCAGATCCCTTCGTCCGAAATGAACACCCCTACATCGGCGTGCCTACGGT
Organism: Dioszegia hungarica; assembly: GCF_025882075.1. Taxonomy (NCBI): domain Eukaryota; kingdom Fungi; phylum Basidiomycota; class Tremellomycetes; order Tremellales; family Bulleribasidiaceae; genus Dioszegia; species Dioszegia hungarica. Next base: position 792,351 of record NW_026515767.1, on the reverse strand, counting down.
CCTCCCACAAGGTCACGCCCGCTGTGCCTACGCCCATCCCAGCCCTCACCCTCAATCCCTCATCCCAGCCACTACAGGTCCGCTTTGACCAATCTTCCTTTTCGGCGCCCAACCACGGCTCCCACTCCATCTCTCCACCGCTCACCCTCTCCACCCTTCAGTACCCCTTCCAAACGCTCGACCTATACGGCCCCTCCTTCTCCCACCCTTCCTTCGAGCAGCCACCTCCCCTCACCTCTTCGTTCCCCGGGATGGAGTATCTCAACTTTCCAGATACGCCCGGACCGCCCAGATCCGCGCGGAGAGAGGCGCCGGAAGTCGATGGGATGACGGAGATTATGGCAATAGCGTCAAGCGGGGGCGGATTCAGCATGGACATGGTCGCTGAGCCTAAAATGGGTCCCGTCCAAGTGGATGCGTGGGATATCTTCCGGACGCCAATGCTAGCAGGCGGCGCGGGCGAGGTGGACCGGTCCGAGCTCCAGGCCGGATTGTTGAAGCGGAAGCGGGGTCGTGAGTCGGTCCGGGTGGTCAGCGAGAGAACCCAGTTGACGTGCAGGCCCCCGCTGCACCTTCACCACAGACCGCCCACTTCCCTCTTCTTCCGCTCCGTCCGAGGGCTCCTTGCCCTCTCCAGCAGCTCAGGTCGCGCGCGAAGCCGAGATCAGGACGCAAGAGGCGCTCGAGGCCGAGTTGAAGTCGGCGGTTGATGAGCTGAATGGGCGAGTGAGGGGAATCTTGGTAGGTTTCTTGCTGAAAGGGCGTGCTGACCGATAGGATCGGACAACGCCAGAGGTCGTGCGCGAGGCGGGCGTATCGGATATTCTGGACGGCCCTACTGGACACTGGGGCGTAGCCAAGGCTATCGTAAGCCTCATTGTCTCTCAACATCGCGTCAGCTAATTCACCAGATTAGTAGAGTCATCGGCCCGTCCCCGCTTCAAGTGGCCACGCCCCTACCGTCCAATCGTATCGAGGTAGACACACCTGTCCCGATCAAGGAAGCCACGCCTGTTCCACCCCGAGCGGAACTGACATCGCCTCCCCCGGTTGCTCTTCTATCTGTATACAAGGGATCGTGGACCCCCCTCGAGATCGCCCGGCTGAAAGATATCGTTGCTAGCTCGTTCGCCATCCTCGAGGGAGTCAACCGGGTCGACTGGGATCTCGTCGTTGACACCTTTGGGCCGACGCGGACGAAGCACCAGATTCTCTGCAAGGCGGTCGATCTCGGCTTGAGGGGTGAGTCATGCTGTCCTCAATGCCGAGTCATACTGATTGGTAGGTACAACCACTGCGGTCAGCCGTCGCAAGAGGCAGAAGCGGAACCAGCAACCAACACCGTCAGCGCTGAGCCGGAGCGTGAGCACGAGCGGAGAGGACGGGGACGCCGAGGACGAGCTGGGGATCTGCACTACTGCTACATCTGTCTCGTCCTTATCATAGACCTAGTATATTGCACGAAGTATCTCTTGCTGTACATCATCTGGGCTTGCCGGAGTGGGGATCGATGGGGGAGAGGGGACAGAGTGCGGCGCCTATAGTCCGCCCTTCTTCAGTGAGGAGGTTGTACGTCGATGCCGCGTTGCGCTGGACATTAGCTTTGCCTGAGATCATCAAGTACGTTTAACTCACAGAGTCCATGACGTCCAGCTGTATCCCCAAGCTGCTCACATAATCCTTGATCCGCTTCGGTACCGGCAACACGCTCTCTCCCGTCCCGAACAGCAAGATCTCCGGCCTCGGCACCACACTCGCAAACACCGCCAGACGCTCCGCCTCCCAGCCCTTCCAGGCATCCACCAATGTCCCTCCTTCCGGTAGGACAGGCGGATCGACATTCCACATCAACGCCCGCCCACCGATGAGGATCACTCCGCCAGGGATGACGAGGTCGTCTGTGAAATGGAAGCCGCGGGTTGTGAGCTTGGCGACGGATAAAGAGGGAAGATCGGAGGTCTCGAAGAGGTTCTGCAGAGACGAGGAGGCGGGAGTCGGATGGAATGAGCGGTATTGGAGATGGGGGGAAGAGGGTCGAGGACACCGGCGGGCGATCGCTGCCAAGCGAGACATTATATCGAAGGGTCAAGTAGCTTGGGTGACTGAGGGTAGATGTAGCAGCGGTGCTCAATAAAGCTACTGTCAAGGACTAGAAGAAGAGATAGTACTGGCCAGGTAGGCAAGACAAGCGATTATCGCATCGCGCAGGATGAGATGGCCTTGCAGCTCTGGAAAATTTGCATTTATCCTACTGTTGGAAATCCGAGCTAATCAACTAAGGTCTATGGAACTATACTATAACTATCTATTCCCAAGTTACAGATCTAGCTCTCGCCCTCACGAACCCCAGTGATAGCCCCCGTAATAACGCCGCCCACTCCCAGTCTTTCACCCCCTCCTCCCATGCATCCATCTGCTTCTTTGTGTCCTTCTCCATGAACCCCCCGCTTGTCATCACGACCGCCGAAAATTTCCCAATCCCGCTCGGAGCATTCTCCCTCGTCTTCGCTGCCACCGCCCTGAGGTATCTGTCCATCTGCGCCGCAATCTGGTCCCAGATCGGTGTTGTAGAGGTGGATGAGACTGGGTGTTGGGGATCTTTGCCGAAGGAGGAGAGGGCGGATTCGCTGAAGATGGAGTAGACTTTGATGTCGTGTTCCGAGGTGGCCAGACCAGAGCCGTCTGAACCCCAGACCCGGAGATCGTTCCTTCTCAGGGACTCTTCCGTTGAAGTAGGCTCGAGTTCTACCTTGACGCCCCGGACGGACGAGAGGGTTTGGCCGATACCGCGGACGACCATGTTGTGACGGGGGTACTTGCCGTCAATGTTGCAGGTCTCCGGATGGCCGAGACCCTGGCCATCTTTGCCGCACCGGTTGCAATGATTGGAGAGGGGGAGGAGGGTCCGATAGTGAAGGGCGACGCTGATTTGTTGATTTGTAAGTTGTAGCGCTTTCGTCCAGGGGATGGCAGACAGCCATAATCTCCCCAAGGGCGACCCGCAGCTCTGGGACTGCGTTACGTCACAAACAGCGTGCTCCTCTCCAGCCGGGCCGAAGCGCTGCTTTGGGCTGTACTACCGCAAGGTCTAAGCTGAGTACTACGAGCCAGAAGCTAGGGACTAAGTGCACAAAAAGCGCGTACCGTCTATATACACAAGAATAAATTACAGTCCTTGCCCCAGCCCAATGTGCTCTCCTTCAAAGACCACCTGCCACAATCCCCTAAATCCTCGCTCGGTCCACACATACTCCCACTCCCGCCTTTCCTACCTTCCCCAACCTTCCCCGACCTCGCCCGACCGCCTGTCATTTCACCTCCCATCACCAGCCCGGCTCGCCTATCCCCTCTGCCTCCTTGGTCATCGTTCCCCTCCCCGATCCCTCATTCATGCTTCCGCCTCCCTCACGCCCCTTGGCCCCAGCTCCTTCCTCCCTACTGAGACTCATCCCTTATTCGCCCGCTTCAACATCCTCAGGTAGGCCTTCACCTCCCACATCGCCTGATTGGTCGGCGCATTGTGCCTTAGAAGCTCCCCAACCTCCTCGGCCTGTTCTTTCGTCATCTCCATCGCACGAAGCAATCCCTCCGCCTCCTCTATCGCCTTCGTTCCAGTTATCCTCGCGTCTATCATTTCACCCACCCGGGACCCGGCTAGTTGGAGATCTGATAGCGCTGAGACGAGACCGGAGAGCTCCAAGGCTCGCCGAGCCCGACGGCCCGCTCGAGGAACGATGATTGATACCGGGCGCCCTTGTCCGTCGAACTCGAGCTCTTTCAGATCATACAGCGATTTCACGCCAAGGTCGGCGTCGAATTTGCGCTGCGACCTTAGCTGTGCGAGGATCCATCCAGCTACTCGGGGAAGATCTAGACACGCGATTTATTTCATGTGGCCTTTTTGCTCAGTCCTCAGTTTGCCACTCGTCTTGCTCACTCACCGATTGAAACCAGCTCTATGCAACCGGCCGCGGTTTGACGGTGCAGCGCTCGAGCCAAGTCTCAGGTATTAGTGCTACTGCCGCATGGAGACTACCTTTGACAAGAAAGGCAAAGGGTGTGATGCTTCGACTCTAGCCACACTGTGGCTATCCTTTGTTTCAGGGCTCGACTTGATGCTTCTCGCCGATCGCACCTGGTGCTTCTCTCAAGGAGCGGGACCCATTTACATTCTACTCATACAGTGGAACATCCCCACTCTCCCTCATTCCACTCTACTGTCACCCAAGACCGACTGATGTCGCACTTCCATCAGCAGTACTCTCACCCACTGCCCTCCTTTACCGACAGAGGAGCCGTCTCGACCGCGAACCACCAAGGAATCGTTGCGATTCCTCGAGAGCCTCGTTCCGGCCTGGCCCCGCCACCGGATCCCTGGCTACTGTCTGACAGCGAAGGCGATCTGCCGTGGATTCGCACCCCCTGGCCAGGCATCTTCACTCCGCCGTACGGAGCTGCCCAGACCTCTAGGTCGGAGGCGGAGAACACCCAGACGGTCAAGAATGCTCCTTTAGGTACTGTACCGAAGACCATCACGTCCCCGGCAGCTGATGTCGATGTCTCTGACTGGCATATGGACTACGAAAGCGAGACCGATCACGCCGACACTGTCAGAGGCTTCAATTCTTCGGGAAGTGAGCTTCTGACGGAGTCCGATGGCGAGGACCCCAATTGGAACGCGGCAGATGACAGCGGAAGAGAAGTCGTCTCTGCCAGGGGTAGGACACGTCGGGAGGACGATTATACCCTTGGTCATGGCGCTGCGGAACCTGGTATCGGTCCCGACATCAAGTCCAAGGATGAAAGCGACACTGACGACTCGCCACTGACGGAACTGTACACGCCGGATGCCAACGTCGAGGAGACTTGCTCTGTGGTGGATGGAGGAAATGGGGGCGCGAGTGACGTTGCCATGAACGGAGCTCCTGAGACGGGCTATTCTTCCCCGCTATCCGACATCGACGATACCGACAGAGAGTTCAAGTACGAAAGCGAGAGCGACATGTCTACCGACAGCGATCATAATCACGTCAACCCGATCATCGAGGACACCGATGACACTCGGCCTGGTCGGTCCGCGACTACTCTTCCTCCTGGGCACGGTGTGGGTATGTCGGGCTCAATGGTCAGACGCACAGCCGCGACAGCAAAGGAGGGCTCTGACTTGAACGCTGCAGGACCCACCGAGGCATGGAAGTACCGCCACGGCCAATCGCTCGCAATGCTGGATGTTCTCATGGATCGTGGAATAAAGCGCACTACAACTGTGAACAGCATTAAGATACCCCTCATCTACCTACGGGAACTGGTGGGTCTCATGGGCACGGATACTGATCCGCAGCGATACCAAGGTTACGCCATACACATGATACGTTCAAGCGACCGGTCTCGACATTACTCTCTGTTACCGGAGGCCAGTATCTCCAAAGACTTCAAGCCGACACGACCGCTACGCCAAAGGGGTCTCAACGAGACATTGGCCAATACTCTTGATGCGAGTCTTTTGCTATCGGGCGCACCTGACCGAAAGCAGAGGTGGTGGAGCGCCAACGGGAAAGCTACATGGTCCAAGCTCCCTGGAGCTTCGTCCGCAAAGAGGGCGCCGACCCTTAGCGCCGCGGAAACCCAGAGACGCCATTATCGAAAGCTTTTCGAGCTGTGCAAAACCTTGGATAGACGTGGGGTACGCTGTACGTCCAGCACCATGTTCAAGGGCACGAAACTGGGCTTCCTGAAAAATGCGATGGTCAAGACAGAACCAAAGGACTCGGAGCTGGAGGCAGGATCTGCCACCGGATTCGTCATCGATGATCCAGCCAAGGCAGGCGCTGCCTCTCAGGCTGTGCTGCTGGACTGGAGGAGGTCCAAATCCCATGGTAGAACATACTCCCTCCTCACCGCCAGATGGATGAGACCGTTTCTGAAAGAAGACGACGGCGGTGCAGATTCAGCGTGAGATCGTTTGGCGTCACCCTCACCGGGACCGGCTGAGGTCGACGTCGACTTGTTCTGTTGCATCGTCTAGCACCTATGAAAGGGGTCTCAATATGAGAAGGTATGTTGTGCATAGGCAAAGAAACTTGGAGGCGTTGACGAGAGAGGCAGAAATCTTGGGAGATGTATTTATTGGAGGGTGTATACAGGGTTCGACGACGCTAGCTGCGGTCGTCTCTGTGGTGTCTCTGAGATCCGTTGCACTCCCGCCGCTCAGGCCGCTAACTACGTACGAGCCTGTTCTTCGCTATGTAGAGACGTCGCAAGTCTCTGAGATATCGTGTGTCGAGCGTGTAGCGTTGCTGCCTATACATACTACAAACTCAGCTATACGTGTGTGACGCTGTCGCCATTCGCCACCCAGGTTTGCCACCTATAGATATGAATAGCATCCACTCGTAATTTCAGCCTGAGATGGTTTACTGTCAGCCTGAACAGGGACCGGCTGGGGGATTGTTTGTTGCATCGTCTAGCGCCTGTGTAATGGGTCCCGATATGGGGAGGAGATGTTGCGCGTAAAAACGTGGTGTCGTTGCCGAGAGATATATATAGAAGAGATCAAGTCCTATGACCTCCCCTTCTTTCCTCGCGACGACTTCTTTCCCCGGTCACGATCTAGGATTCGGCAGCTATACGACCCTAGTTACTCGGCGAAATCATACCTGATGACTGGAGCTGAAAGTACAACGCGCTAATGATACATACCAAGATCAACTACTCTGATGATCGTCTCACCCCTCTGGAATTCTACGCCTTCACCCCCTCACCCTGAGCCTGGATCGCTGGTCCCAACTCCACCTTTTCCATCTTAGCCACCACCTCATCCACCTCCACCTCCTTGTCCCTCACAGCCGGCGTCTTCTCCACCCCATCGCCCACCTTTACTCCCTCCCCCGGCGTCTTCTCCCCTGCAGCCCCAGGCCCAGGCCCATCCGCCACTTTCGGCCCCTTCCGATCACTCATCCATTCTTCCCAGTTGACTTCTCCCGGCTTACCCATCCACGGCCATTTCTTGGAGTTACGAGGGGGCGGGAGACGTCCATTCGCCTCGACGAGGATATCCTTCTCTACCAGTGCTTGAAGTATTCGGGCGACATTGGTTGCATCCTACAGATATCAGCTTCTTTCCCAGTCCCATACCTTGGTGGCCCAGCGAACTCACGTCCAATCCACAATGCTGCCTCCCTTCAAATTCCCCCAACCCCAGCTTCTCAATCATCCCCGAAATAGTCTGATAAAACCCCAAGCCCTTATAACTTTCCTGCATCCCTTTACCGACCAGCTTACCCGTCGTAATTCTCGACAAAGACCGCTCGTTTGGCGGGTCATTCGGGTGGGAAGCGGCATAGGCGGCACGCCGGTATTCTTCGGAAAGGACGGTTTGGAAGGCTTGTTTGAGGTTCAGGTAGGGTTGGCGGAGGTAGAGAGGGGAGGCGGGGTCGCAGGGGGTTATGTGGAGTTGTTTGGGGATCTACGGGGTCAGCTGTGGCCTCGTGCCGGGGAAGGAGAGAGGTCGGGGAGCTTACAAAGTCTCTGTAAGGGGAGATGGTGGTTAGCTATATCACCGCAAGCTATCAGCCAGAAATATCTCACCGAAGATCCCACGGCTATATGATCAGCTCAAGCCCACAGTTAGCTATGCTGCTGACAGCTGTACTCACCCCATCAGTCACCCATACCGCATTCACCAACCCCTCCACAATCTTCCCATCCTCAATCTCTCTGAGCCCATGCGAGTCCATCCACTTCTCCAGCATCTTCAGCACTTCAGGGAAGGTCGGAGACGCATCGACCATTTCCTACATGTGTCAGCTTTGCCTTTGCCATGCCATAATCAGACAATCAAAAGCGGACGAAATGAGTAAGACATACCTGCGTGATACCAGTGAAGGAGGTACAGAACTCTGAAAGCTGGGGGGACCAAGTGGGTCGGACGTAAGTGTGGAATTTGTCGACGATGACCAGTCGGGACTTGTCTGAGGTTGATGCCGAGGCCGAGTGGGATGTTGCGTTCGATGGGCCCGCTTGCTCATGAAGGGCCTCCTCATCGACATCTTCCGCCCATCGAAGAAGAACCACCGGGAATTCCTATAGTTTCAGCTTGCGTCCAGTCCAATCTTCCCGCCGCGGAAGCTGAAGAAACCAAACATACGATGATCTCATTAGGCCAATCAAACTCCTTCCCTCCCCTACATGTAGCTTCGACATCAAAGCACAAGAACGCCCTGATGGGCTGTTTCCCTCGCTTCTTCTCCGAAATGATCGCGGGGGATGGCGGTGCTGCTTCTGCGGGAACTGGAGCTGAAGCTGGAGCTTGGACCGCCGACTCCGCTCGTGCTTCCGCCGGGGTCGCAACAGTAACAGCTTCAGTCTTCTCGTTCGTTCCGGCAGTGGAACCAGAAGACGGGGAAGCTCCTCGGAATCGATTCAAATGATTCATCATACGCCTATACCGTCAGCCCAGCTCAAGCTTGCAAAAAGTATTTCGTAGACGGCTGAGCTGGGGAGCGAGCGCAGATACTCACCTGAACAAAGACTCCCGCTTCCCCTTCGTCTCCAGTCCCTCGGAGCTCAGCATCGTACGTAGCTCGTCGACTGTATGTTTCTTGGAAGGTCGAGGCGGGGTCATGGGTCGATAGTCGATCTTTGAAGATGGGGGGTTGGGGGTTGGCGGTTGGGAGGTTGGGGGTTCGGTACCGTCTTTCGTCTTGCGCTGCCGAAGGTTCCAAGATTCTAGATGATCAAACTATGAAAAGGAGGGAAAGGTTCCAGTGAGACTGTAGGTAAGTTACAAGATAGATAGAGGGGTAAATGAACAACGAGGCGCAAGTGAAATTTCAACTTCAAAGAGTCGAAACGACCAGCTGGGACCGAGCTCCGAGAACCAAGTTTCAGCTTGGACATCCGTGCGTTCCGTCCTCCATAGGCTTCCGCTTCGTCCGCAGCGCCATGCATGGCCCGAGCGGGATGGCTCGATGGGACCGGACAGCCCGAGCGCAAGCTCAGTCGCCATCGCTGCGAGCAGAAGAAGCTATGATAATCGTACATGCCCTTACAAGAAGCCGAACCCAAACTCGAGCGGGAACCCGACCAATGACCGCTCAGACCCCCACTTTCCCCTTCCCCACTCCACTGTCCCTTCCCTTTCCCCCGCTCGTCCCGTCTGAGCTGACAGGCAGCCGGATCAGATCCAAGCGCCTGCCCCGCCCCATCCCTTCCTCCCCGACTAGCCTTCACCCGCATACCCCTCCACCCACTCCATTTTGCCCCCTCCCTGGGACACCGCCTAACAACACCCCTTACCCTTCTGCGCACCCCCATCGTCCGCCGTAGGGGTGACGAGAATAGTCTCGCCCCCGCTGGGCTTGATGACGTCCCCGCTTGATTCGAGCGATTTGGACGAGACGATACGGTAGATGTCTGTAGGTCAGCCATGACGCGTTCGTAAGATCGTAGGATCAAGGTAAAGTCAGAATACTGGATATGGACATACCAGTCAGGATAGTCTGGAAGGCGCCTTCAACGTTGGAAGCGTCCAGAGCCGAGGTCTCGATGAATGACAGGCCGTTCTCAGCTGTGGAGTGTCAGCGTGATGTTCATTTGAACGAGAATCAAGCCTGTCCAAGATCCGGTCGGATCTCCAGCGGGGCCAATGTAACCAGAGCTGGGCGGGGCGGGGGTACCGCTCGCGCATCCACTCTCCTCTCCTACCCCGACCACGCAGAACAAAGACTCCACCGCAGGAGAGGCTTCCCCTACACTCGGTTCTGTGCTCAGGGGGTCCGCCACCCGATACCCCGTACTCTTCCCACAGCTCCTTGACCGACACTGCGCCAGAACGCAAAGAAAAGCCGAAGTCAGTTCTCCAAACCAGCCGGGCGCACCCGCTCTCTCCCATCCAGACGCTCAACACAGCTTAAACCCCCTCTTCTCGCCATGTCCAAGCAAGACCCTCCTCCTGATTGCTTTTGCCGGGACCCACTGCAGCATCCCCGACCTATATCCATCCCAGCCCCTCCCCTCCATAACCCAGCCCCGCTCAACCCCGATCCGTACCAATCCAACCCAACCAAAACGCAAACTCACTAGAGAAAGCCCTCGCCTCCTCCGTCGGAACCGCCCTCAAATGCTTCAAGTCGCTCTTGTTCCCCACGAGCATAATGACAATGTTGGAATCGGCATGGTCCCGAAGTTCCTTGAGCCACCGGACGACGTTATCGTACGTCCCGTGCTTGGCGATATCGTATACGAGCAGCGCGCCGACGGCGCCACGGTAGTATGCCGAGGTGATGGCGCGGTAGCGTTCTTGGCCGGCTGCGGGGTTAGCGAGTGCACAGAACAAGGATCAGAGAGACAGTCGAGAAGTAAGCGGATTCTGATCCGTATGCCTAGATGATAGGTGGTCACGCGAGAGACGCAAACCCACCAGTATCCCAGATCTGCGCCTTGACCGTCTTTCCATCCACGTCAATCGACCTCGTCGCGAACTCTACCCCGATAGTAGACTTGGACTCGAGGTTGAACTCTCCCCTCGTGAACCTGCTCAGCAGGTTTCTGGTCGTCAGCTCTAGTATCTCGTTGATAGGTTTGCCTGGGCTTTGGGGGACATACGATTTCCCTACGCCGGAATCACCGATCAATACCACCTATCCTATCAGCATCCCTCTGCCTGCTCCAAGACTAGAACGTACCTTGAAGAGGTAGTCGTAGTTGCTGCTCTCTGCCATATTGATTGTTTTTTACTTGGACTGGGGTGGATGCAAAAAGATGGGATGAATGGAGATTGGCGAGATGTGTAGCGCGACCTCCTTTGTTGTTTGGCGCTTTAAAAAGATGTGTTCCGGGTTGTCCTCGGATTCGATTGACGCTGATATGAATAGGTAGCTTGGCTATGCTGTGTGTGTGACTGGGCGAGTGTATGTATGGCAAGGTGAGTGCGCTTAGATGTAGGGAGTGAGTGGAACAGTTACCCCTTGCCTTGTTAGAGCGAGGAGGTGTTGGACGCGGACGGACGCGCTGGGTGGCGGAATAGCGGAATCAAAGTTCACCCTTGTGATTGATTAGCGGAATCTAACTATTTTCTAATGGAATAGGCCTTTGGTGCGTGCCTGGATCTGGTAGAAGTGACGTAGGGAACTGCTGCATCCAGCAAGTACACCAAGAGACGACTTTTCAGTCCAAAGCCTCTCTGTCCATCGCCTCATAGCCACATCAAAGCAGAGTAGTAGCCGCTACAGCAGCTCATCCATCCCGGGGCTCGATTTAGCACGGCAGCATTCGGACGCATCGAACAGCTGCGCGACATTCAGCGGATCGCAAGCAGGTCACGAGGACAGAAGCTCATCTTCCCCTGGAACCTGGGTATCCTTTCAACCGGGCGGCCAAACATCTTACCCCTCATCAACCTTCCCTAGCCCAATCATCACCTATCATGTCGGCTAAATCCCGCTCATCCGCCTCGACCCGCCCCTCCACCCCACCCGCTGGTGCTCGCTCACCTACGGAAGTAACCTCTCTCCTCCCGCCTTCCTCGCACACCCCAACGTCCGCCTCCCCGACCGCCTCGGGCTCATTCAACAAGTCGCATGCGCGCAAGGCGTCCGTGGGCGGACGGAGTGTCAGTGGACGGAGCACGGCGGGGAGTGTGAGGGGGTACGGAGCGACGGCGAAGCCTGTTGTTCCTGGGCCGGCCGAGCAGGCGCCGAGGGTCAGTAAGGCCGGACAAAGAGTGAGCTGGGCGGCGCGAACGACCGGCGCAGTAGCTGATAGTTAGCGTATCCTGACAACCTGGCCGCTTCAGATCATCTTTGGTCTTCTCACTGTATTCACCTTTATCTCGCTCGTCCTGACTTTGGTGCTTTTCGCCAACACCGCTTTGGATCTCAGCAGCATATCTCTGCCATACCGGTGGGTTCAGCTACCCATACGCCGATTGTTGCAAAGGTCTCAAACTGATGATATAGCGGAAGTGGCTTTGCAGAATTCTGGGTCTCCGCCGTTGGTTCCTGGATAGGTCTCGGCGGTGTCTTCTTCGTAAGCCCTCTCCATTTAGCCGTGGTACATGTGGCTGATGACCAGTTCTCCCACCCCTCCTACCTCTTCTTCCTCACCACCCTCCTCACCACCCTCATTGCCATCCCCTTTATCCTGGTCACCCTCTTCTCTCCTCCCGTCTACGCCATCCACGACCCCCTCCTGCTCGTTCCCTTCGTCCTCACCGCGTGCTGCCTGGTATTTACGCTGTTGTCCAACTACCTCGTCCGTCGGGCGCGATACAAGGAGAGCCAGCGGATCGTACGGATGCTCACGGACGCGGCGGGGCGGGAGCGGGCCGTCGGCGAGGAAGGCACAGCACGAGCGCTGGTCGGGATCCAAGGCAGCATGTGGGGCCGATTCGTCGGTTTCATGTCTGGCATCGGGGGGTTTATTGCCGGTCTCGCCGGACTGATCATCATGACTGTGAGTTTTCACACTTTCAACGCTGACATCCAGCTCCTCCTCATCGACATGTCCATCACGGCATACGACTACTCTCTCCCCCTTCCCTCTTCCTCATCCAAACTCGTCACTGCCCGCGCGACCGGTTCTGCCTGGCCTATCCAGATCCACCTCGCCTGCGTCCCTTTCCCACACAACTCAAGCCTCCCTACTATCCTATATGAATCTCCATCCGGCATCCCCGGCTCTCTCGCCCTCTTTGACCACCCCGTACTCGAGACCTCGGCCTCGTCGCGCTCCTACCCCGGCTCATGGCTCTTTGAGATGCAACAAAACGGGACGGTCGGGAAAGTCTGTATCTGGGATCGACCAGGCTACGGTTTCTCCCAGATCCTCCCCGGGGCCGAATTGGGTCTAGTCGCCGATACCCTCTATACTTCCCTCAAATCCAGCGGCAATATCGGGAAAGACGAAAAGCTCGTGCTCGTCGGCGAAGGGTATGGCGGTCTCGTCTCGCGGACATTTGCCTCGACGCACCCCAACCATATTGCCGGTCTGGTCCATATCGAGGCTCAGACAGCAAGCACCTATTTCTCTGAATCGCCATACGGGCGAGGCTGGTTCACACTGACCACACACCGTCTCGCGACCCGCCTCCTCCCTTCCCTCCTCACGCCCCTTTCCCTCCGGCGCCTCCCATCCGCGATCTTCCGGCACTCGTCCTCCCTCTCCCGGATCCTCGCGTCCACCCTGGAACGCACCGAGGGCCTGAACGAGAATCTCGAAAAGGCGCGCCTGCAAGAAACATTCTCGGCCCACTCGCACACGTCCGCCTCGTTCCGGACGCTCCTGGAGCGCGGGTACAGGTATCCCCGCAAAGCGCCGGCGGTGGTTGTGAGCAGTCAGGAACATATGGATGGGAATGCGGTGTGGGCGGAGGGGCAACGGGGGTTGGCGGAGGAGGTGACGGCGGAAGAGGGGTTGGTGGGATGGTTGAAGGTCAAGAAGGGGGGGAAGAGGGTGTGTGAGGGGAAGGAAGGGAGGGAGGTTTGTGAAGAGGCGGTCAGGATGGTACTTGGGAAGAGTGGCAAGGGGTCGGGGAAGGGAGGGAAGGGGAAGAAGGTGGTTTGAGGAGAGAAGGATGGGGGGATCGAGGAGGACGCTGGGAGAGGATGGGTGTTTGTAGGAACCGTGTAGGACGGAGTGGGGTCTCGAGTTGAGGGGACCATATACCTAGATGAATATAATCGCGGATCGGAATCATCGACAATCATTTGGGCAAACGATCGATACGAAGAGCTGCCATTTCAAGCGCAACCGGCAGGATATATGCGCTTGACTCTGCTGGACCCGTCACGGCCGCAGCCGTAGAGGAGGACGTTGAAGCCTGCACCCCTCCAGGACCATCCTGCTAGCTAATCACAAATCTCATACATCAAGTCTATAATACAACGTTGAAGCTAATCAAGAACAACACTTTACAAATTATAAACAAAGATATAAACACTGAAGATGCCCAAAACCCAAAAGCTTCCCCGCCAGCTGCGTCCTCCCACCCACCTCCCACCGCCGATTCATCTTAGCCTCTGCAATCCCAGCTGTACCGCACTGCCTTGCTCCTGCCCTTTCGCCCCTGCTCCGAGCTCCGTGGTCCATGCTGCCCTGCCCCGATGCCCCTCTCGCCCCTCTCGCCCAGCCCCATCCCGCTCAACCCGCTTCCTCATCTTCCTTCGCCTGCCTAATCCTGTTAACCTTGAACTTCTTCAGCGTTTCCGGATGCGTCATGAGATGATCGATAATCTCCTCGTGATCCGTCTCGACGAGCGGTTGTCGATCCTCCGCATTCATCTCCTTCCGTCTTTCCAGCGGAGGCAGTTCAGCTCTAAAGGGGGGGAATCAGCACTCTGTCTGCCCTCTTCCCTCGCATAGGCACACTCACATGCACAGCTTGCAGATGGTATGTATCCCATCTCGCGCGCCCACAATCATATTCCGGAGTCGATGCGGCTGCGACACCCACTCCCGAGTGATCGGCGGGCCATGCTGCACCGCCAGGGCCCGCTGTTCGCGGGACTCCTTGGTCGCCGTCGACGCAGTCCCCACGGAGGTCCCAGAATCGGAGAAGGCGGCGGTGCTTCCTCGCTTCAAATGCCGGGAGGGACCGAGTGCGTTCAATGAAGACGCGGAGGCGGATTCGGGTGTAGCGACAATGACTGCAGCATCAGCTCTGTGCACATGCAATAATCGAGCGGTGCGGTCTGAGCAGGCAAGCAACACTCACCAAGCCCTTCAGCAACCATATCGGGCTCTTCGCTTATGATCGTCCTCTTGCGCCGCTTGACCATCTTCTCCCGTCCCCCCAAGCTGCTGGTGGAGGGACTATCCGCACGTCCCTGCTCGGGACTATCGGGGTTGCGCTTTTTCCGCTTGACACTATCTCCATTGCCGCTGATGCCAACTGTTGGAGGAGGTCGCATGGAGGAACCGCCCGGCTGAGGATTGCAAGTATTGCGCTTGATAGAATCCCGCGAGACTAGGAGATCAGCCATTATCACCCCTACCAAGATAGACAGGGGACTCACCTGAAGTGGAGTTTTCTCCCGTAAAGATGACATCGTCGTCCTCGCCTGATGCCGGTTCCACTACAGGAACGGACGGCGCAGGTGGACCCAACGCCGACTTTCTGACCCCATCCACCGCCTTCTTCCGAGGGACATATGCAAGTTGTTTGGGCGTGACGTTGCTGGCTCCTGCCCCGGCTGCCCCGGCTGTCCCGCCTGAGCCATTGGGGCCCTGACTGGAGTTCGGCGCTAACGTCGACGCAGAGCCACCCGCATTAGGGGTATTGGGGGTACTGAGCGATGATCCGGGCTTTTTAAAAGGAGCACCCCTCGCCCGGGCCAGTGCGAGTTCCAAGAAGCTCTCCTTTGGCTGCCCAGCGCCCGCCGCTGGAGCTGCCGGTCTTGGTTTCATCTGCTTTATCGGGCGGCCTCGAGGGGTAGTCCCACGCCCTGCCGATTCCGCCGACTCCGAATGGCTCATCTCCAGCGAAGCAGCGCCCATCCCGCCGCCTGGTCCAGGTCTCCCATACCCGGAGCCGGAGCTTGACCCATTACGGTCCATCCCAGGCCGCGGAGCGTTCACTGCCCCTCCGCTTGCCGACCCGGTCTGACCACCGCCTGGAGGATTCCGAGGTTGGTAGTTGTTGAACACCGGCTTAGACGGAGGACCCGGGCCCGGGGCTGATCCGCCGACTGGTCGATCACGAGGGACGTAAGCGTCCGGACGAGCCTGGACTGGCGACTGCTGAGGAAGGACCGCGGGGCGTATACTGGGCGACTCGTCGGGATCCACCTGGGACGATGCGGAGGTCGTAGGCGTAGCAAAGAGGTCGTCGACCGATTATGACGGCGCGGAGACCCGACGTCCCCAGCCTCCGTCACCGTCACAATGTCCATATCCACGTCGTCCGCTCCGGCTTCAACCTCCTCTACCGCCTCTTCTGGCTCGACGGACCGTCCGCCGATCGTCGAAACCTCCCCCTCCTCCTTCTCGCTCCTGGGGTACAGGCTGATCGAGCGCCCCACCCTCGAGTATTCCGATATCTTCCCGTCCTCCTTGTCGCTCCGTGTCGACCGCCGCCTCGACGCGAGATACTCCTTCGACACGGTTGACACCTCCCCACCATGTGCACTGCTGCCGCTACCGCCCTTGTGCGCGCTCAACCGCGCGACATCATCCTCCAACTTCTTGATCTGTAAGACATGATCGCCCCGCTCCTTGTTGAGCGCCCCAATCGTGTTCTTGCGTCTATCCGCCGCCTTGGTGATATAGTCCAGCTTCCCCTTCAGCTCCTCCACCTCCTTGACGAGCCCCGCTCGTTCCTTCTCCCACCCCTCACGAGAAACAGGTATCGTCGTGGTGTCCACCACATCCGCCTCGTCCCGCTGCTCTTCCAGCTTCTCGATCCGCTCGTCCCTCCTCTTGATCTTTGCTTCGAGCTTCTCCACCTTGCCCTGCGCCTCCTCATTGCTCTTTCGAATACTATCTCGCTCCTTGTTGGACGCAGCGAGAAGCGCCGAGTTGGTGTCGACCTCCTTCTGAAGCTTCTTGACGTCCTTGCGAAGGATCTTGATCGTCGCCTCCTTCCCTTCCACCGCAGTCTGGAGGGCGCCCGTGTCCTCCGTGTCCGAAAGTTCCGAGATCCGATCTTCGAGCTTTTGGATCGCGAGCTCGTTGGTCCGTTTCCGGGTGTCGGCCATCGAGTTGGCATCCGCCAACTTTTGCTCCGCCGCCTCCTTCTGGTCCAGCGCAGTCTCCAGCTGAGTTCTCACAGAACTGACCGCCGATTCCAGTTCCGCCACCTTCTCCTGCTTCTTCAACAGCTCCCTCTCTACCTTCCCCACCCGCTCCGTCTTGCTGTCCAGCTCGCGCTGCATCTCCTCCGACCCCATTCTCCCCTTCTCCCCCTTGAGCTTCTCGAGCATGCCTTTCCCGTCGGCGAGTTGCTTCTGCTCCAGCTTGAGCTTTCCCTCCAGCTCTTTCTTGTCCTTCCGCAACGCATCCCTCTCGGCCGTCACCGTCTCCAACCACTTCTTTGTCCGCCCAAGATCCGCCATGGTCTTTTTCGCCCCGTTCGCCTGTATCTCCTCGTCCTCCTTGTACTTTGCCACCCGCTTCTCCAGCTCGGTCACTTTCCGCAGCCCATCCCCGACGTCCAGCTTCAACTGATCGGTCTCCGCCTGCTTCTGCTCGATCGCAGCGAGCACCTGCTTGAAGAAAACATCGGCCGTGGCGTTCGTATCACTGATGTTGAGGTACCGCCGTACCAGGCTCGCGGACTGCTGGATAATAGCTTGACGCTTTATGAGCCCCTCGCCGGCCACCTTGGCCGCCCGGAGCCGCTCAACCTCGGTCTTTAGATCGGCCAAGGTCTGGCGCTCCGCTTCGAGTTCGTCTGCCGCCTGCTTAGCCGATTGGTTGGCATTGTCCCGTTCCGATGCGACGGCCGCATAGTCGAGATCGTGCGTGACCGCGCTTGCGGTAAGGGCGGCGTGTTTCTCGATATCCTCCGTCCGAAGCTGTTCCGAATGCTTGAGAGCTTCCGACGTTTTCCCCAGTTCCGCTCGTAGCACAGTCAACTTCTGTTCCGCCGTTTCTTTCTCCCTTGTCAATTGCGTGACCGACGTATGGGCCGAGGCGATGGTTTGATCGCCCCGCTCCTTTACCTCTCTCAGCTCCTTCAATACGCTTTTCTGCGCTACATATTCTTTCACCAAGGCTACGGACATCAGCCCCAAACGCTACTCAAACTGGCGGTACAGAAACAAGACTCACCACCGTGTCTTTGTCTACCGCGTTCCATCTGCTCCTCGAGCTGCTTGACCTTGAGCTGCTCCGCCGCGATAGCTGTTGCCTGGTCGTTGCAGAATGCGCCTGCTTGCCGAACCATCCGCTCCGACGAGCGAAACTGCTCATTCCTGATCTTCAGTCATCAGTCGCCGAGGTGGAAAGATTGACTCACCAAGCAACCGTCAGGTTATTCGACAGGACATTGAGGATGGCTGCATTCTCATTGTAGAATTGACTGAATGGGGACGGAACCCCCTGCGCCGGCATCGGACCCGATCCCATTGGCGAGATCGGCGTCATGCTCGCGTGGTCATGGTTCTGCCGTATGCCCGATGCTGATGGTTGCATCTGGTTGGCCAGAGCTGGCGCCTGGGCCTGAGCCTGAGCCTGAGCTAAATTCGGCCCGTTGGCAGGAACCCCATGCGGCGGTGGTTGGCGAATCCGCCCCGGCTGTTGTTGATATTGCGGTCCTGAGAGTGGGAGATGCAGTGCCGGCGGTAGCGCCCGGGGTTGCTGTTGATTGTTCTGAGCAGCGGATGGGCCGGAAGATCGCCGAGGCTGCGCCGCCGCCATTACCGAAGGTGGTTGATGTTGTTGCTGCTGCTGCTGCTGCTGCTGTTGCTGCTGCTGCTGCTGCTGTTGCTGCTGTTGCTGCTGCGCCGCGTAACGAGGATCAAAGGGCACGTCCGGAATGGCAAAAGTGGCGCCGCCTGGACCGTAAAATGTTCCTGCCGGAGGCGGGGGCGGCGGTACCTGTGGTTGTGGCTGCGACTGCTGTTGAGGCATGGCGTACTGCGATGGGCCAGGCTGCGACTGCGGTTGTTGATGCTGCGCCTGCTGAGCCTGGAAGTGTTGCTCATTCTGCCGCTGCCGCTGGATAGCCGCCTGCTGCTGTCGCTGCTGCTGGACCGCTTGCTGCTGCTGGACCTGATTCGCGGCCGCGCCCGCCTGCAGCTGCTGCTCCAAATACAGCTGCAGATCCGCCTGACTGGACATTCCAGCCGAAGCTGCCGCGGCCAGGTTGGCAGGCGGCTGATGCTGCCGGACCGATCCGTTGGCCTGACTCGCGTTCCCAGGATTGAGCTGGCCGCCGCCCTGCATTGCAGCCGCGTACTGTATCCGCTGTTCCAGCGGCAGTGAGTGGAGACGCTGCACGGTCTGCTGATTCAGCTGGAATCGCTGTATCGCGCCTTGCAGCTGTGGCGACGCCGATGGCCCCGCCGCTGCCGCAGTCGATTGCGGTGGCGCTGAAGGGGGAGGTGTAGGATTGGCCGTTCCGCCGGGAACGAAACCGAATTCGACCGTTTCGTTCGGCTGAGCCGACTGTCCCGACGTGTAAGGGTAGTCCCACGTACCGACCGTGTTGTTCTGGGGTACGGGTGGTGTAGCTGATGGTCGAGCTGCCGCTGCCGCCGCCGCCTCAGCCGCCGCCGCAGCTGCAGCCAATGCCCCGGCTGTCTCTGGCTCGGGCGAGGGACTGAGCATACGCCCATAGTACTGCGTCTCGGTCGATCCAGGAGGGTCCATCCCGCCTCCATTCCCGTTAATGCCGCCGCTGCCGCCACCCGAGCCCGAGGCGGTATGCGCCGAGTCCGGTCGGGCGATGCTCGAGATCATCTCTTGGGGCGTGGCCTGCCGGCCCGCCTGGTTGATAGTTCCTAAAGGAAAATTACTTCCTACCGTATTTCCTGGTGCAGCGAAGAGTGCGTCCTCCGCCGAGGCCTCGTCAACTGGTGAGGATTGTCGTTCCGGCATAGGCGTCGGCGCGCAGGCCATAGCCAGCGCTGAGGAAGTTATAATTTGGTCTTCGGGGATGCCATCGATGAATCGCTGCATTCGACCTTGCGTCAGAGAGGGGAAGTTGGGGGCGGGCATGCTTTGAGAATGGGTCGAGTTGGTGGGAGAGGTGAGGGCCGTCCCGAAGTCGGTCTGAGCGGTAGGGGGCGCCATGATGCTTGGCTGAGTTGGCATGGGATTTGGACTTCGACGAGGCGCTACTTGCGCGTTGGAGGTGAGGCCTGCCGAGGCGGAGTTGGGCTGTGGGGATTGGGAAGGTGGGCCGGAGCCTTTGCGGGATGAGGGGGCTCTACTATGAGTCAGCTTGTGGACTCTCAATGACATGAGACTGAGGCGAAGTCAAGTATCTGCTTCATCTATATCTCGACGCCTACCGAGCCTAATGACACTTCCGAGAAGGGAGAATCCTCGTCCTCTTCGCGCCGATACTCGTACTCACGTCTGACCTCCACTGCCTCCCATCATACCTTGTCCCATCTGCGCCTGTCCCTTCCCTTGGCCTTGTCTTGCCTGTGCCTGCGCCTGCGGCTGTCCTCCACTCCTGTTACCCCCATTCAGAGCACCGGAGGTATTTCCACTAGTACCAGTCACACTCGCCCCCGCCGCCTGTCCGCCAACGGCCGCGGGGGTATGCGAGCCCCCCGCTCCCGTTCCCGCGTCCTGTGATGCTGTTACCCATCCAGGCATTTTTTTTACGGATCGGTCGATGCTTTATCGCCATGTATGCGCGATAGTGGATAGCGCGCTCATGCTGCGAGCTGTGCGTATAGATGGAAAGAAGGATGATGGACGGTTGTGAGGGTTGATTTCTGGGTCCGAGAACGCGGTCCACATGTTGGTGCGGGGAAGGTTGATTATGTAATCAGTCCGGGCAAGTTACGGCATCGACCTCGGAGATGTTTCGGCAAAGGCTCACAAGCTTTGACTTTTGGTCTTTGCCTTTATCTTTTCCTTGAGGTGACGACGACGAGGGCAGCGGCGACGAACACAAACACGGTCACGATCTATCCGCTCGATGATGATTTATCGAAATAGCGCGTAAATCTCTGCACTGTCGGAAGCAGCTTTGTCAAGCAGTAGCTCGGACGCGAGAGATCTTTCGGGATGTCGTTCGTCTTCCCGTCGTGGGAGACGGCGTTCTCGCCTGAATTCTATGAGAGTGCAAAGGACACATTAGAGACTGCTCTGAACAAGGTGAGTATCGTAACTGGCTCTTCCCCCCTCGAAAGATGACCCAGCTGACGTCAGGGCAACAAACCCCCCGTCATTCAAGGCCGAATCGAAGTCGTCGAGCTGTCTATGGGTACCCAACCCCCCACTCTCACTCTCCTCGAGATAGGCGATCTCTCGGTAGATCGCTTCCGCGGTATCCTGCGGCTCGGGTACCAAGGCGACGCCTGGCTCGAAGTCCGATGTCGCGTCCAAGCCAACCCTTTATCGCACAATCCCAACCTCGCATCCTCATCCCTCCTCCCCCTCTCCACACCGCTCCTCGCCTCGCAACCCCTCCTCGTACCCATGACACTCCGCTTATCGAAGCTTCACCTCCGCGCTATCCTCATCCTCGTCGTTTCCGCCTCCAAGGGGATCACCCTGGTGTTCAAGAATGACCCCCTTCAGAACGTGGACGTCTCGAGTACGTTTGACTCGGTCGAGGTCATCAGGGGGTATCTGCAGCAGGAGATCGAAGGGCAGTTGAGGGAGATGTTTCGGGAAGATCTGCCGGGGATTATCCATCGGCTGAGTCAGCGGTGGTTGACGGGGACGGGCGTAGGCGGGCGGGTCGAGATGCCTTACCGGGACGGAGTAGTAGGGAGTATGGACCTAGGCGTAGGGACGCCAGGGAAGGATGACGAGCCGACAACGCCTAGCGATCCTTATGCGGAGAAACCAATCTTTCCGCCATATCAGCCCACACCGCCCTTATCGCAGCTTACGCCCAAACGGCGCGCCCTCGCCCAGATGGCGGCGGCTGCGCGGACACGTCGGCCGTCGACGGCCCTATCAGAGTCTCCTTCGGCGTTCACGTCCTTAGCCGGGATAGAGGACTATGATCCCACGTACGGGTTGAGACCAGAGGGAGTGCCGACGCATTCGGGATACGAGGCGTTTGGGCGATTATGGGAGAAGGCGCGAGAAGGGGGAAGTGGACTCGGCAGCCTCATGCGCGTCCCGGTCGGTCAACAGGGATTGCACGAGGGCGACGTCTCGGATGAAGACGGAGACGTGGATGCGTCAGACGAGGATGTCTTTGGCGGGATCGATCATGATCGCGATAGTGTGGAGGATGTGGAGGCGCACGAGGTGCTCGGTGCGTTGCCCTCCAGGGGACAGGGCTTGGCCAGGCGGACAAGTGGGCGAAGCCGCTTATCGAGGAGTACGATCCCAGAGGAGGAGCAGGAGTGGGAGACGTATCCTGCTGTAGGCGGGGGCGTGATTACGCGTCCGAGGGTATATCATGCCCAGAGCCAGATCAGGGCGCCGAGCGAAGTAGGATTTTCGGGCGCTTTGCCTAGTCCGGGAGGAACGGGCGGGACGGGGAGTATTACAGCTAGAGCGAGTAGTGTGGGTACGCCAACTATGGGAGTGAGTTGAGGGTTGCATCTCCATCCTTCAGTAGGAAATATCGCTAATCCCCAGAGTATGCGCCGGCAGCATACAGGACTCCGTACGCCCGGCCTCGGCGGCTCCCTCTTACCCATCTCTCAACCCCGCTTTCAACCCCGCTCGCAATCTCAAGCCCGCCTACCTACCTCCACCTCCGCTTCTGCACTCGCTGGCCCCGGACCCTCCTCATTACGCCGGATGGTCACTTCCCGATCGGACGTCTTCCTCTCTCGTCCGTCCGAAAAGACCCCATTCCCCACATCTCTCCCCGCATCCACATCGGCACCTATCAATCGGAACACTCGCCGATTATCCAACGCCCCCTCTCACCCAAGCAACACCAATACCAACACCAATACTACCTGGAGTTCCGCCGACCCGCACTCCCAAGCCCACTCCACTCTCCCCTCATCCACAAGCATGTCCATGTCTGTTCTCATACCCGACACGTCCTCCCCCTCTCGCTCACATCTCCGCACCCCCTCAGGATCCGGCCCCAGCTCCACCTCGTTCCCGCCACGCGGCTCCATCATCGGCCCTGGCGGGATCACGCTCCCGCTAAACAACTCGGTCAGTCAGCTCGCGGCGCTAAGCCGCGAAGCCCAGACCCTGAGTCCTTACGCGAGAGGGCATGAGCATATTGCCGTCAGGAGCTTCCCGCACCTCGGCCGAAGTGCTTCAGGGGGGCCAGGGGGAGTGGGGAGGGAATTGGGCATGTCGAGGATTAGTTCAGAGGCGAGGGGGACGATGATGTCCATATCCCAAAGAGAAGGGGAGCAGGGACGGGGGAAGGGGAATAGGAAGAGGACGCATCGGCTTGGCGGGGGCGGAGGCGGGCAGAGGGAGCAGGAGATGGCATGGAAGGGGGACGGGGAGCTGGATGAGTATATGCCCCTAGGGGCTATATCGCCCCATCTTGGAAATCATCGGCGATTATCGCCCGAGTCGGGGTCGGGTTCAGGCTCTGGCTCGGGCGGTGGGGCCGGGATGGGGATAGGGATGGGGACGTATGGGCTTCAGGCGCTATCAATGCGCGACCGGGACCGGGATACTAGGACGGGCAAGGGGTCGATGCGGGAGAGTGCGAGTCTGGGGGGTATGGCCAGTGTGTTGATGGCGAATGGGGCGGCGCCCGCTACTGGCGGAGGCGGCGGCGGAGGTGGAGCTGGGCTGAGGCCGAACCTGATGAGGAGTCCGGATAGTCGGAGTTCGTATGGGTTCCCGCAGGTACGGCGGTATGTCTAGCTGAGGGCGGCGCTGTGTGCGGCACGGGAGGGAGGAGGGTTTGAGGTTTCTTGGGGTGTCATCTTGATAATCTGTACTTGTGATCTAGTAGGTACATCTTGGTCGCGAGAGGGGTATGCAGACTGCTCTGGCATGATCTGGGTGTTCTGGATCTGTGCAGCAGGGATGGCCAGCCTGAGCTGACTGGCACGATGCCTTGACCTGTCGATCGAGCGTGAGGAATGGAGATTTTCAGGCACGAGTTCCGAATGGCCTGTAGTTTTGCAGGAATCGGCCCTGCCCTCTGCTCCTGCTCCACCGTACAACACCGCACCTCGAGAACCCCTCCAGCTCCGACTGCTACAAGATGGTGCTCGACGTGACGACGCATGAGATTCGAGAAAAAAAGCACATGCTCGTCAATGGCCATAAGGTGGAGAAGGAGGAAACGACAAAGATAATCGTCCTGGAGCCGATGAGGAAAAAGCTTGGGACGGGCGGTCAGAGCGCAGGTGCAGGTGTTAAGGGCGGAGGAGATGAGCGGAAAGGGAAGGGGGTGAGGGCGGAGGTGGTGTGGCTGGTCTGGGCGGTTTGGGCAGTGGGGGTCTGGTGGTGGTTCAGCTAGAAGAAGAGACGAGCTTCTCCGAGCCGCTCTTGGTGCCTCGCCGGATTTGACAGAGGGACCATCGTGAGTGACATGGGATTTGCGCAAGAAGAATATGCAGCTAATGGTCAGTCTGCGAGCCAGAACAAGCGGAGGCGACAGTTCAATAACATTGCACCACACAAGTGGGCAAGGATGTTGGCGCAGAACGGTACGCTCATTCGCAGCTACAGCTCTCCTCAGCCCGCCCTGTCCAAACCAAGCTGACATCCAGATCTACATCCCAGCTACAACGCACTCTTCGCCTGCATCTCTCTCCCTTCCTCCCACATCGTCCGTCCCGAACACGCACACACCGTCTTTTCATTCCCCCACGCCCCCGCCGATCTCGCTACCACCCCCGCAAAGATTTTGCCCACGCCCGACTTCTCCTCCTTGTCCTTCTCCGCCCCTGTCGCCGTCGCCATCGCTGTCGCCTGCACCACACACCCTCTCCCGACCCACTCCCACAACTCCCCCTCCACCTCCCTAAACATATCCCCATACCCCTCCTTATCCGGCTCAATCTTGCCTAGATTTACAAGTGCCCCGCCTGTCGTGCGGGGCGGATCGACCATATCCCCCGTTCTGGAGATATACACCTCGTACGCCCTGCCCGCGTGCAGACCCACCGCCGAAGAGGGCGGAAGACGGACGGTGAGGTCCATCAGGATCGTCTTGGGTGCGATCTGGACAAACCGACAGATCCCGAATACTTTTTGGGTGAACTCGTCCTCTGTCAACCCGGGCAATTCCCGGCTGTGGATGATCTCGGGCTGGGGGGAGGTGGAGGAGGATGCGAGGGCGGCGAAGGGGGTTCGGATGGATGAAGGGAGGGGGAGCGGGGATTCGAGGATGGAGACGGCGGCTGATTGGGGGAAAGGAGTGGAGGAGGGGATGGCGGATGAGGCACCGCGGACTATGACTTGGCGTTGGGTGCTTTTGAGGGCGGTGAGCAGGCGGGAGGGCGGGGCTGGGGATCAGCAGGCCTAGCTTGAGTGATAAAGGGAAGGAAGGATGGGATGGGATGAGATGTACTTTTACCGGTTATGGTGACTCGTTTCTGAGCGAGATCAATGTCGTAGCGCTCGATACCTTGGATATCTCTCAGGGACTCTTGTACGGCGTTGACGCACTAGGGGTCAGCTGTGACCGCTCGATACGTGGTACTGTCAGCGGACATACGTTCTGACAGGTCATGTCGACCGCAAACTCGGTCTGCACATCGATAGGTGTGTTGTCGGGAAGGATAATCGCCATGACAGTCGAATGGAGTATATGAGTAGGTATTGGTAAGTAGGATGAAGGAGGAAGGGGTCAGCTCGGAGTCGCTCGGTTATATACCTCGGCGAGAGTAGGGGGACGCACCTTGAACGCAACGGTAGCTACGGTCATCGTGGTACCGGTCGGGTCGTTTCGGATGGTTCCAGGGGGGATTGGCACCGCTCCAAACAGTCCGCAGCTGAGTGGCGATCAAAGTGGTAGCTGGGAGTAAGGTATATGTCGCAAGGCGCAGAGGAGTGAGGCCTTTAGGACTCTTAGAGCAGCATGATCAGTAAGCGAGCACGGAGATGGAGATCGTCGTCCGTGATGTTTACGTCATGTCTCGGTTGACGCGACCAAAATCAAACCCGAGATATCAGTCGCGTCCAACGCTACCTCTTCTCCCTCCTCTCCTGTTGCTATACCTAGGCAAGCGGGCAGGACAGTATGGCGGACGACATCACAGCATGGCTAGCTGGGGCTATAGTCAAATTTGACAAAGACCACCAGCAAAATTTTGCCGAGGTAGCGCACGGCAAGTTGGCCCAACTCTCCAAGGTCAGTTCCCTTCCCTCGCTTTTACTGATGGGGTCACGGCTGATGCGCCGCCAGTTCACCACTTATAGAGATGAGGATGATCCGCACAAGCAGATAGTCGGTGTCTTGTCCGACAAGACGCATTGGGTCTGGGTCAAATTTGACGTCGCTGCGACAGACGAGTTTGAGGAGTAAGCTTACCGCGAGCACCACTCCTGAGCGTAATCGATGACTGACCCCTTAGATCCAGACACGGTCTCCCCTCTGAGAGTCTCACTTCCCACCTCCGAGCGGTCTTCCGGATCAAGAAATATCGAATCTCGCTCCAGGCCCGAGAGACCCCAAGCCGGTCTCGATCGCTCTCGCGAGCCGGATCAGAGCTGGACGTGGGGTTGCACACGCCCCAGATCCCGCGGGTATGGTTCGAGATCCTCGAATGGGAGATACCGTTAGGGGACGACAAGGACCCGGAGTATCGGGAGAAGTCGGTTGAGGTGGGGATGGGCAAAGAGGACGGGGAGGTTCAGAAGGTGTTGAGGAAATGGTGGGCGGGCGAGTGAGTCTCTTCTTTGGGTCGTTGGTGTAATAAGTTGACGTCTCAGGGCGGATGATGAGTCCCTGGAGAAGCAGGCAGAGGCGAGGGCGAAAGAAGGGAGTCCGTCCAGGGCAAGAGATGTCAGTACCCTCAGAACGGCAGGTATCAAGCTAGATGTAGAAGCTGATAGTATAGCTGGTCATCCCCCCTCAACCGCCGGTTATCGTTAATGTGCTCAAGACCAATACGACCAAATCCCCTCTGGATGGTCTTTTGGCAGGACACAAACCCATCCCCGACTGGTACTTCGACGTGCCGGATGACCAGCGGGCCATCCTCGATTCTATCGAGATGTTTGGGCGGGATGTCGAGGACGACACGGCGGTTGAGCCGTCTCGCCAGGCGGAGGCAGTCGCTGCTGTGCCAAGCGTATCTCGTCCGCTACCTCGGACGGGCGGGCCGAATGCAGAGGCGGGACCATCCCGCCAAGCTCAAGCCCATGTCGTCGCGCCGCCTGCCACTGCTACGTCTCGCCCGGAAGCGACACTTCAACCGAACACGGAAGCGGGACCATCCCGTCAGCCAGGCCGACCGGCAGCCGAGCCAAGCGTTCCTCCTCAGGCTGCCGCGCTCTCTGTCCCTCCCACACTACACCAACCTCCTACACCGCCAAAAAGCCCGCCGGTTGTGGTGCCTCCCCAAGGCACAGGCCCACAGGCCGGGCGGACAGCACCTCTGCTCAGCAGGCCTTCTGCGATACCGCCTCGGAGGGGTCCTCGGGCGTCGGGACCGGGACCTGTGCCTCCAACACAGCCAGCACGGGAGCCAGAACCGGAACTGGCCGAACCAGAGCCAGAGCATGCACCGTCCCCACCCCGTCGCAGTGGCTCGGTCGCCATGTCCTCGCCTGAGCCAGAAGACCCACCCTACACCGAGGTCCACATCGCCGCTCTTCCCCTATCGCCCGAGGCCAAGCTAGAGCCAGCGCGCTCCCTTCCCCTTGCTGCCGCCCTACCGCCCGCAGCGACCGCGCGGTCCAAACCAAGAACCGTGTCCTCATTGGGACAAACCGGCTCTCAGGCCACTCAAGCTACTCAGCACCCGCGTGACCCCCGCGCTCGGTCGAGTCTTCCCACCCCAGCGACCAGCTCTGATCCCGGTATCCACGTCGAGAAATCGTTCCCCCTCCAGCTCGGCCAGCGCATGCCGGAAGTACGCGCAAGTCTGCCCACGCCCGAAGCGGCGGATCCATCGCCCAACGGAGAAGAGGAAGAGGAAGAGAAGGCGGAAGACAGCTCGAGCCGGGAGGACTCGCCGCCACCGAAGAAGCCAGCGAAGAAGGTGCATAAGATGCGGCGGAGTATACAACCCGCTGAACCCGTACAACGGGTTAAACGGGAAAGCTCGCCTGCCGCACCCGAACCATCGTCGAGCGCGGGCGCGGATCATCGTCCACGCTCCGATGGCGAGGAGACGGACGAGGCGGAGCTGTCGTCCGAGTCGATCAAAAGGCGGCAACGGGTGCGAGAGAAGAAGGCTGCTAAAGCGGTCAAGGCGGCGAAGGAGCCCAAATCATCCCAGCGACTCCCGCCGTCTTCTCCGCCGGATTCGGATCCGGATCCTTCGCCTCCACCCAAGGGTCACGAGCGGAAGAAGGGGTCCACCTCGGCGGTCGACCGAAACCCGGACCCGCCTGCGGCGAGCAGGAAACGGCGGCGACCATTACCGTCTGATGGTGAGGATCAGCCCGACCCGAGCCTTGAGCGAAGGGTCCGCCGGTCCTCTGGTCTTCCCGCTCGCAGCTCCGCCGTGAACGCTCGGGACCATGAGGGCACTTCTTCCCCTATCGACGTCAAACCCACCCCTCCCAAATCCAGTCCGTCCAACGGTGGCGCCGGTCCACCCCGCAGCGCAGAGGCAATCCGGTCCGGCTCGAAATCCCACTCTCAATCACTGAGCCAAAGCCACCGCCGTACCCAAACCCAAACCCAGACTCTCGAAGTGTCCAGCGTCGAAGAGGCTCAACGACCCATCTCTGGCCTGCCGCGCGAATCGTCCACGCTGTGGCCCAACAACAAGTCGCAAGCGGGACGATTACGGACGCCGAGCGAGAGCTTGCCGGAAAGCGTGAAGAGCCAGGGGGTGTATGGGATCGGAGGGGCTGGGGGTGTGGATGATGAGGAAGAAGAAGAAGAGGAGGAGGTAGAGGAGGTAGAAGCTCGTCAAGGCGAAGAAAGGAGGGAAGTTAAGGAGGAAGGAGAAGAAGAGGAAGAGGAGGAGGAGGAAGCGGAGTATCACTCTGAGGAATCGCTACCCCAGCCTGAATCGGAGTCCCAGCCGGAGGTGTTCCATAGGGAACTGAAGAAGAGTGTGGGTGCCAAGCTTGTAGAGGAGAGCGTCGAGAGTGGGGAAAAGGCGCCGGCGTCGAGTGGGCAGAGCTCGAAGAGTGTCAAGAGCGACGGGATACTGGTGGAGGATAGTGAGGAGAGTCAGGAGAAGGCCAAGGAGAAAGCGCGGGTCAAAGGGAAAGGGAAGGAGAAGGTTGTGGAGACGGAAGTGAAAGTGAAGGAGGAAAGAGGGGTCAAGCGGTCTAGGGAAAGAGAGAGGGAGAGGGAGGCATCTGCTTCGAAATCCGTCCAGCCAAGGGAGAGGGCACAAGAACGGTCCGTCCCGCCTACCGTTAAGCGGCTCAAGGTGGAGACAGCTCCAGTCCCTCCCCGTTCGAGCTCTACTCGGCCGGCGGACCCATCGGTTGCTCATCCTCCCCCGCGCGAACCCGCCCGATCTACTTCTTTCTCCACGGTCCGGGCGAGCGGGAACGGACGGTCAGCGACTCCCGCAGGAGCACCACACGCTCAGCCGCAGCCCCTCGCTGGACCATCCCTCATCGCCCCCACCTCCACTCTACCTGCTGGACCGTCCAACAGAGCCCTGGCCCCATCTGCAACCTCGAAGCCGACCTCCAAGGTCCCAGGCAAGCCGCTCGTATCGGATCGCAATCCTCAACATTCCGCGAAGTCCACATCGGCGTCCTCCTCTCGTCTACCCACCAAGGCGCCGCGGCAGAGCGAACCCCCGCGAGATGCGGAACGGCCAGTCAAGCGACCGCGAGTAAGCGATCCGGTGAAGGCGGGCGGGTCGAGCAGGCAGGCGTCGGCGGCGCTATCCAGGAGCGGAGCTGTCGGGATCGACATCGGGGAAAGGGTGCCGACGCCGGGGCAGGGTCAACAGCTGCAGCAGACGGCGTCATCCGCACCCGTTGCTGTGCCGAGATTAGGAGGTTTCAGGCCGGATCTGAGCGTGACCGGTGGGTTGGGACAGGAGTGGCTCTTGAAGGCTCTTGATGAAGTGAAGCAGATCAGGAGACTCAAGGGTCAGGCATGATGGGGGCTGGTGGAATGGAACTGCCAAGGGTCAGTAGTCATTTTCGATCAGCCAGATGTAGGAAGCCCGCTAGGAAGGTGCTGTCCGCTCTATAGTTACTGCATTGTTCCGTAGATGATCACTTCTTCAGCTTGTCCGTGACGTACTTGTCCCACCCCAACTCCTCGAGTACGCCCACCTTGGCCAGCACCTCCTCCTCCATCGTCTTGGCGTACTTTTCTACCGCGTCTGCGTAAGCGGGAATAGACGTCCCGAGTATCCGTACAGCCAGAAGGGCGGCATTGGTCGAGTTGTTGATTCCGACCGTCGCTGTGGGTATACCGCGCTGCCCGTCAGCTACATCCAGCTCAGCGAAAGATCATAGCTCACTGGCATCTGTACGATCGAGTACAGGCTGTCCACCCCGTCCAAGACGCTCGCCTTGACCGGTACCCCGACAACCGGCAGGCTCGTCTCGCTCGCCACCATCCCTGGCAGATGCGCCGCGCCTCCCGCTCCCGCAATGATGACCCTCAACCCCCTACTCCGCGCCGCATGCGCATACTCGACCATCCGCGCCGGTGTCCGATGCGCCGAGGTGATGGTCAGTTCATACGGGACGCCAAACTGATCCAAGATCTTCGTGGCGGGGAGCATGACTGGCAAGTCCGAGTCTGAGCCCATGATGATTCCGACCAGAGGTTGGGGGTGCGATTTCCCGGTGGATATAGGAGGGCAGAGGGAATCGATAAACTCCGACGCCGACAAGTCCGATTGGGCCAAGAGAACGGGGCGCATCTTTTCGCGCAGAGATGCGTCGGATCCGGCAGTGATGGTGATATGCCCCATTTTGCGCGCTTTGCGACTCTCGGCCTTGCCATAGAGGTGGGCTTTGGCGCCGGGGATAGGGAGCGCGGCGTCCGCCATGGCGTAGACGTCGGAGAGGGAGGAAGAGACGCCGAGGATGTTGATCATGGCTGCGGAGGGGACGATGAGGGATGTATCGCCAAGAGGGAGGGAGAGGATTGCGCGGAGGTGGTTTTCGTATTGAGATGTGGAGCAGGCTTCGATCGTGTGGTGCCCGGAGTTGTGAGGCCGGGGCGCAATTTCATTGAGGAGTAAAGAGCCTGAGATCAGCGCGGCCAAGGAAGGGAGGACTTACCATCTTCCATAAGGAACATTTCCACGCCAAAGATCCCTGCGCCTTCCAAACATCCCACAGCCTTCTCCGCCAACTCCCTCGCCCGCTCGTTGACATTCTCCATCCCCTTCCCTGCTGCCCTCAACGGCGCTAACGCCACCCGGAGTATACTCTCCCGATGGATCGTCTCAACCGCATCGTAGCTCCTTACTTCCCCCTTGGTATTCCGCACCACCATCACCGCTACCTCCTTGACAAACGGCGCCCACCCCTCCGCATACAGCGGTCGATCACCCAGAAACTCCAACGACTTTTGGATATCCCCACTTTCCACCGACTGTAATGGCGAGTTCCCCCTCCCGTCATACGCCAACGTCCTGGCTTTGAGCATGAGCGGCAGCCCCAGTCTCGCGGCGACTCCCTTGATCCCCTCTTCCGTCTTCTCCACCTTTTCAAACGGCGCTACCGCCACCCCCTTGGACGCCAGATACTCCTTTTGGAGGTACTTGTCCTGGATGAGCCGAATTGTCCGCGGGCTAGGCTGCACTTCGCACAATCCCTCCTTCTCGATCTCCTCGAGGACATCCGCATTGACATGCTCAATTTCGACAGTGAGGACATCGCATTGAGCGGCGAGTTCCCGGATGTGCGTGGAAGAAGTGAAGGGGCCGTCAATGTGCGTTTGGGGAGGGATGGGAGCGAGGACCTGTTTCGCCGGGGTAGAGAGACCGGCGTCGAGGATGACGAGAGGCACGCCGAGGAGGGCCGCAGGGTGCGCGAGCATACGCCCGAGCTGGCCCCCGCCGAGGATGCCTACTGTTCTGCGGGCGGGCATGCTGTAGATGCTTGAGGGAGTGTGAAGGTGAAGTGAAGGCAAGTTCAAAGCGATTTTTTGATCATGGCGGCCGGAGTATTCTCGGCGAAACTCCAGCTGAAACACCACTCGGGCAGGGGCCGCCAACTTGTATGACTCTACTCTATCTCCATATCGCCCATATCACTGTACACGATGGACTCTCCAGTCTCACAGGAGTCATGGAAAACTCCGGACCTTTATGACGGCCAGCCAGGACAGAATGCGATTGCGTTTTGGGGGGTGGCGGAATTGAGGGAGAGGACGTTGTTTTTCGCCGACCGTTTCACAGTAATGAGGATGATGAGGCTTGATCGAAGGTCGCTCCCTGAGGCGATGCGAAGTCTGCATCGCCAGGCGCTATACGCGCGGCTGAAGTCTTTCCTCGCGTTCAAGACGGTCAGTTGCAGACTTCCCCCAAGTATTGACTATCGCTCACTCTTGTCGCAGCTGTTGGCCAGGACATACCGCTCCATCGTCATCGACATCAACTTCGTCAATGCCACTTTGTCCGCATCGCAGTGGGAGGAGCTCGGCGAGACATCTGCCTTCTACAAAGGATCTGGTTCTCACCATCGTCAGTTTAATTGGCTCCTGACGTATCGGCCGAAGGCCTTTGACATCCTCATACCCCCTCTCGCAAGAACCCTCCCCAATCTGCGCCGGGTCCGGTTCCAGCACGGAAACAGATCTCACTATCCGACCTTTTGGATCGTACACCTACCTGCAGAAGGGGAGGCAGTATCCTCAACGGATCAAGGCACGTCAAGAGGGCATATCGAATACGTCGATTTCGGTCAGTACCCCTCCGACTTTCCTCCCCCTGTCACCATGCACAAGCCGGAATGCCCATAGGCTACACTCTCACCCACCGGATCAACGTTTCCGTCCTCAACTCCGGTGTCGATTACCCTGCGGTGACTGATAAGTGGGTGACCGCAATGCGCGAGGCACCCTACTTCGGGAGCCTCTACACAGAGCTCACCATCGGGGACCTCGGTATCGGCTTCGGGGATTTGACAGTGCTGTACGAGCGACAGCTAAAAGCTGGCTACGTCGACCGTCTTGCGGTCATCTTTGCTCCTCGGCTCGTCCCTCGCCTCGACGACTTTGACCCTTTCGCCCGGGTTGCGTCTTCCTCCCTCACCAAACTCGTCCTCGCAACGGACTTCGTCGTGGGCGGGACACACATGTCATTCGATGATATAACGGTCATCCGTCAGCTGGTCCGGTCCCACCTCCGTCGGTTACAGCATCTGGAGCTCGCTCTAGATGGCATC
Source organism: Dioszegia hungarica (assembly GCF_025882075.1). Classification (NCBI taxonomy): domain Eukaryota; kingdom Fungi; phylum Basidiomycota; class Tremellomycetes; order Tremellales; family Bulleribasidiaceae; genus Dioszegia; species Dioszegia hungarica. Next base: position 759,324 of record NW_026515767.1, on the reverse strand, counting down.
AGCACGGCTGAGAAGGTCTGCCGAGACCTCCTCTACGCCGACATGCTCAGCGACTTTGGGCCCATCGACCATCTGGTCGTCTTTGTCGGAGATCAGCAAGATCAACTCTTTGGCGTCGTGCGCTATCTCAGCACCATGTGCGGGCCTAATCCGAGCATCGGCATCAAGACGTGCGGGGACGTGAAAGAACACCTGGACGGGCGATGTTTCCAAGCGGTTTTTGCGGGACCTGAGACGGTGGGCTTTTCCCTCTTACCTGGATGTCTTGCGCGATCGGTGCTGATGTCATCCAGGCAGTCTAAGAAGCGTCAATCCCACCTATCCACAGTCGACTTAGCTACGCTGGACGTCATTCTCCCAGAGCAAGTGGCGGATCTGAGTTATCACGAGGACGACCGGCCGAGGCGGTTATGGGAGAGTAGAGCTGCGAAGTGGAGCCAGACGGCCGCGTCGAATGGAGAGTACATCAAGGGGGAACTCACCGCCAGGCTGCATTGGGCTGTGGAGCGCATCGCCACCATGTCCAAAGAGCTTGAGACGGACATTTCCGGAAAGGAGGGGGTGGCCGGCCAGGCGGACAAGGTCAAGGAGACGCTGAGGGCGATAGAAACGGTCAAGCTGATATCGGCGCAAGTGTCGGACATGGCGGATGAGAAGATGAAAGATCAGCTGAAGGGGTATCTGGGGATCTTGGGTTCCGAAGTAGGCAGTTCGGATGAGGTGGACAATACAGCATAGATCATAGTCTTTCTGGGCGGCACTTTGTCGGACCGATAGCATATCCGCCAGACATTGGGCTAGCACCTAGGCTTGGTTTGCTATGATCTCCTAAGCTGGCCTCGACCTCGGAGGGGCAGAAGAAGCCTTCAGTTGCACCAGCTCCGACGGAAGCGAGGCACTCACCAGCCCAGTTCGCACTTGGCGCACTTCTGTCCATCACTTTTCTTTCTCCTACCTTTCAGCTTTCCACTATCCGACACATCCGCATCCGCCGCAGATGAGCATGGAGTCCAGCCTCGTACCTCATGGAGAGATGGTCCAAACCGCGGCGTCAAGGTTCTGGGATATCGCCGAGCTGCGACAAAAGGTCATCAACATGTCCGACAATCAGACGCTGGGAAGGATGATGAGGGTTGAGCGGCGATGCGTGGCAGGCGTCGCGAGAGAGCTGTATCATACAATCAGCTATGCGAATATCAGACCCTACTTGAGCCGCAACACTGTAAGCTGCGTGCTCTCTAGCACAAACGCGTCAGGCTGATCATCAGATCACCTCCAATGTCATTTGCGCGGCGGTCATCCATCTTCGAGCTCACGACATGAAGCTCTCTCCTTCACAATGGCGAGAGCTCGGCGTCTCGCCAACCCTCTTCAAAGGAGCTGGCGCTCATGCCCGCCAAGCGGCCTGGTTGCGGTTCTATCAGCCGGATATGGTCAATGTCCTCCTTCCACCTCTCCGGAAAAAGTGCAAGAACCTCCGCCAGGTCTCCTTCGAGAAGGCGGAGCCGGAACCCTTTGACGATCCGTCATGGATCGTATACCTCGACACATCTCTAGAGGACGATGATGACGGATCGGGCGCGCTCAGCGGCAGCACCGACTATATCCATTCGGAAACATACTCCCACTCTACCTCCCCTCCCTCCGACATTCCTCCTCCTACCGCGCCACCGGGCTTTCAGATCAATAATCGCTTCGATCTGACCCTCACGGCCGGCGACGAGGGGCAGACTCCACTCTACGACCAGTGGCTTCTTGCCCTGCGCGAGGCGCCGTGCTTTGCCAAGCTGCACGCGTCCATTGCGCTCGGAAGTCTGCCGCTCACCTTTGACGATCTTGTCGTTATCTACGAGCGGCAGGCGTCCAGCAGGCGCGGTCAGCGACTCGAGGAGGTGATTGCGCCGGGCATCACCCCGTATCTGGCCGGCTTTCGGTCTTTGGCCCGGGTCGCATCCTCCTGGCTCACCAAGCTTGTCCTCGCTGATAGCTACGACGAGCATCGTACGTCCTTATCGTTCGGCGACATCCACATTTTGGTCACCCTCATCCGCGACGAACTCCCTCATCTCGGACACCTGGCCCTCGCTCTTCACGGCGTCGACCGGGCCGAAGCGATTTGCCAAGATCTGCTGTACGATGGCATGTTGGGGGATATCGGTACCCTGACCCACCTCGAGATCTACGTCGCTCCGACCAAGACACACTTGTTCTCTGTCGTCCGATACCTTGGAACACTGGTGGATATCGAATCTACCATCGGATTCACGGCGCGCCCCGCGCCTGGGCATCCGATGCTTGTGATGTGTTTCTTCGCATGCTGAGAAGGTGTGTTTATATTCCTTCTGCTCCTCCGTAAGAGACGCTGATTGAACAGTCAAGACAAATCGACGCAATCACACCTATCTCTCGCCAATTTCCCTTCCCTCGGTGTCTTCGAGCCTAAGTAAGCAGGGTCCATCGTCTTCGGCAGGGATGGACGCCCAAGGAATATATGGCAGGACAAGGCGGACGCATGGGCGAAGCTTGCGGAGAGTAAGGAGCAGCCTTCCCCTCAACGCCTCGTGGATCTGGGGGAGCGTTTGGCGGCTCTGCCCATCGCAGCTCGTACTTTCGCAGACATTGTGGCGGGGGCAGCTCCAATCTCGGAGAAGGTGGCGCTAGCTCAGAAGATGCTGGATGATCTGGACGCCATCCAGGACACACTGGATTTGATGCAGTGGGCCCAATACGCGTGGTCGAGCCGGGATCTGCTCAGGTTCGTGGAGAGCCAGAAGGGGGACGAGTAGATTGCACACCAGCATATATGATAGGCATACCCTTATCTCTCATTGTGAATCCAGCTTCTGACGGGGTCGCTCAGCGCTCAGATTCGGATCGAACTACTGAAGCACAGCTTGTTTCTGTCCTCCGCTCGATTTTCCCACGGACATGATCGAGCTGCTCGCAACCAAGCTTGATCAATAGAGCCCAGCCCCAACGGCTGTCCAGCGAAATGCTCTTTGCCTCTGGACGTATCGCCCACGTTCACTATCGCCTACATTAGCCAAGCCTACACCATTTCGCCAATATCATGGCGCCCTGCAGCTCCGCTTGTGGCCCAGAGGCCGCTCCCCAAGCCTTGGCGAGGGCGAATGGTCCGTCGGAGCAGACGGCCGCGCAGAGGTTTCTCGAAATCCATCACCTTCGCTCGTCCGTCCTAGCACAGTTGGCCAAGTCAGACTTGGCGGTGTGGATGAGGGTGGGAAAAGAAGTAGCTGAGGATGCTGCGAAAGAACTGTATAGGAATATGGCTTTGAGGCATGTGGTGTACAGCGCGGATGGAAGCCGAGTAAGCCTGCTTTCATCTCGCCGCACCTTTAAGACTTGACCGAGACCCAGCTGACCAAGTCAGGCTCAGCGAGGCCATCTCCACCACGTCAAGACCATTGCGATATGCGGTCTTGATACCCGCCACCGATCATGGGGCCCTCTCGGTCAAAATCTCTTCGCTTGCGGCTACTCCACATGTATTGACGGATACCATCCCCCTACCGTCGGTCGCATCGTGTCGCTCCTGGTCGCTGAATGCAGCAAGCTTCGGAAGATCACCTTCGGCCCGCCATACCTACCTTTTGGGCATGAGTTCTGGGAAGTCCACATCCTTTCCAGGAGCCCCGACTCGCCGGCCAGATTTACCGCTCATATCGACCACTGCCGCAATGCTCGCCTCTATCTCTCCAAACTTCCCCAAAAGGAGATACTCCCCCTCCCTACTCCTTCCGACAACTACACTATCAGCTGCCGTCTCGATCTGGATATGATCGCACCGGAGGGCTATCCATATCGCCGCAACGCTCCCGCGTGGATGACCGCTCTCGCCGACGCCCCTTACTTCGGGGACCTATATCAGGCGGTCGAGCTCGGTAGGCTCCCGGTCACTATCGACGACCTCATACGACTCTACCAGCGCCAGATTCACAAGGGCTACAAAGAGCGTTTAGCCGTCATGATCGCGAATCGCGCGCCCGCCTGGCGCCCAGAAGACCTCCGTCGGCTGGGCGAGGTGTGCGGCGCCACCCTCACCACCCTCAAGCTGGCCAACAAGTACTCGCCCTATCGGTCTGGCTGCGCGTTTCCGGAGCTGCCGGAGCTCGTCTCAATCATCAGGCGATACCTCCCCAACCTCCACACATTCCACTTTTCCCTCCGCGGTATCGAGCAGGCCGAGGCGGCGTGCCGGAGTCTCGAAACCCCTCGCAATATCGGTCAAGCCCAAATCCACGACCTACGAATCTACACGGCGGACTGCGAGACCACCATCTTCCATCTCGCTCGCTCACTCATTGATGTCTGCACCGGCAGAGTACTCTTCCACGTCGGCCCAGACGACCACGATCATCTTCTTTCAGTCTCATGGGGTTCGTACGCGCAGACCAGTCTAGTCCAGTACCTCAGAGGGTGAGTGTACCGCGGTATCTGTAAGGATTTGCGCTGATCGCCAGGCTCACTCCCGCTCAACGCGAAAACCTGGTCGACATTCACTTATCGGATCTTGACGTCAATGAGGTCCCTGACCTCGTTGATCTCGAGTTCAGACCTGACGGCTCGGCAATACCTCGATTGGCGTCCAAGGCGAAAGCATGGGCCGACGATGCCCATTTCACCAAGACAGTCATCACAAACCGACTGCTGCCGGAGGTCTCAGCTCGGTTAGACGACGTGGACGAGGTCAGCGCACGTCTGAGCCATCTGATGTGCACCGAGGCCAGTATATCGGAGCTCGTTGACGAGGCGGAGGCATTGTTGGGAACGGTGCAGGCGGCAAAGGCGGCAGTGGAGGACATACAGTCGTGGCTGTCGGTGGTGCCAGAGCGGGAGGTGGCGAACCTCATCAGGACGCTGAAGGCGAGGATGGGGAAGATCGAAGCGGAGGAAGAAGGAGGAGGACGAGGACGTCCATGAGGGATCCTGTTGGGCGGTTCTAGGCGAGCATCAAAGATGGAGCGGAGGGCCGGGACATCTAGGAAGCCTGCGATGGGTCTGAGCCGGATGGGGCCGAGGCTGTAGTTCATCCACTATAAGCTTATTGGGTGTCAAATGCTTGGACTGAGCTGTATACTCGGGCTTCACCAGTCACTACGGCTTCAGAACGCGATGACAAGATTGTTGAGCATCGTCAAGATGTCCGCGTTCGATCCGATTTCGGAACTGGCCTCACCGAGCTCACTCGAAAGAGTTCGAAAGGATTTCTGCTTCTTCCCTCTACTTTTCTTCTGCCTTTCATACTCCACTGCAGCACCTTTGTAGGCCACAGTTATACAGGCCGAACACTCACTACACGGACGCCGGAGGCTGCGATGACCACAGAAGCCGACAAGCCGGCCCCGTTCGCCTCGGAGGCGTACGCCAACTTGGACGTGCGTAGGGCGATCTTCGGCTTTCTCAGCCGGAAGAGTCTGGCCAAGTGTAAGAGGCTCCACAAGGACGGGGGAGAAGAGGCGATGAAGGAGCTATACCACACGATGGAGTACAATACGGTGGTACTGAGAAGGAATCAGATTGCGAAACAGGCGAGTGATTCCCTCCTTCCTGCCCAGCTTGATCGAATGTTTAAATGAGCCGTTGACGACGCTCATGAGGCTGACACCAGTAGTGCAAGACCCGAAACTACTCATACCACGTCCGCATCATCAACGCTCACACCATCACCCTCCCTTTCGCCATGCTGCGCAAAGTAGGCGTCGACAAAGACGCATTCAAAGGCTACAAGGCACGGGAGAAGCAAGCCTTATGGCTTCGGGAGTACCGGCCCGACGTCTTCAACCTCATCGTCCCACGGCTTCGTCGGCAGTTCCCTCTGCTGAGGGAGATACGGTTCGGCTGCGGTTCTGGAAAGGAAGAGAACAGCGATAGGCATCGCTGGGTCGTCTACCTGCAGGCTTCCTCTGCAGGGGCCGCCTCGCCCTCCTCAGTTGTCGATCAGCCCATCGGACACATCGAGATCAACCAGCGCCTTGTGATACACGCAGATGCCGCGCCTCCCACTCCGCTGTTTCCCGCCTTCCTGCCTCCTCGAGAGTACTCCATCTCGACGCGCTTCGACCTCGCTTTCTTCTGCGGGCGAAATCAACCCGATCTTCATGTTCTTGAGGCCTGGCGGGTCGCTTTCCGGGACTGGCCAGAGTTTTCCCAGCTCTACCAGCGGCTAGACGCTTACGAGTATCCGCTATCGGCCTCGGACGTCGGTGCCCTCTGTCGAAGGCAGATAGAAGCCGGTCACTCCGACCGCCTAGACTACGTCAGATCATACGGTGCGCCTTGGTGCGCGACGGACTTTCGTCTGCTCGACTACTCGGGCGCCTCGATCACCTCCCTGGTGTTGGCGCATGGTTTCGAGGAGGACAAAGTCTACATCGACTTTGCCGACTGCCCGGAGCTGTTCTTGCAGGTCAAGCAGCAGCTCCCCAATCTCGATTACTTCGATCTTGCCATCAAGGGCATCGCCGAAGCCGAAACGGTCTGTTTGGGCCTGCTATCCGATCGCACTCTCACAGAATATGGCTCAATCCGACATCTGCGTATCTACACCCCACCATACCTCGGGAATCTGCTCAACGTCCTTCGCCTCCCACCCACATTTGCGCCCAAAGCTGCTCGATCAATGTCGGTCCGGTGAAGAACGAGGCTTGGCGTCGTGGGTATGGTGACGTTCTTGGATGGGATGGAGATGAACAGCACGACTATGTGGAGTACCTCTGGCAGTGAGTATTCCCGAAACATCTGAACTCGCTCGATTGAAACTGATAGCGAGGCAATCCCCCTCTCGTCGCGCATTTCTCGGCTCGGTGGACTTTGAGACCCTCGGTGTCACTTGCCTGAACGACTTCTACGATCTCGAATACGACGACGACGGACGGCCGCAAGATCGCTGGGACACCCAGACATCACGGTGGGCGGAGCAAGCGATCTCCGGTCTGGAGGTGGCTCGCTCGGAGGTCTTCCCGAAGTTGGAGGCGGGATTAGCAGAGTACGCTGTTGTCGCTGGGCGGCTGAGGGAGATAAGGCAGTCAGGAGGGTCAGATGAGGCTATGCTGGAGGAGTCAGAGAAGGTGCTGGAAGCGGTGAGAAAGGTCAGGCGGGCGATCAAGCAGGCAAAGGCGTTGCTGGCGGATGATCCGGAGGACGATATCGAGGAGTTCATGGAGCTTCTGAGAGACCGTACGGGCGAGCAGGAGTAGACGCGGGGTCAGACCAATTATGCATAGATCGTAGCCTGTCCCGGTCGGTTTCAAAAGTCTCTGCTGCCCCCCAGCTTCAAGCTTCAAGGCGATTGGCTGATGCAGCAACTCCTCATTCCTCCGGCCGCGTCCGGTGCGACGCGCGACGCGTCGCGTCGAAAAAAGTCAGCTGCTTTACTTTGCATCTCCCATCATCCCCACCTATCCCCACCTATCCCCACTCCCACTGGATTACTGTCCTGACGAGCTCCTCATCCCGTCCCAGCTAGTACACAAACGGCCTTTCAGGAACTATGCCCCTTCGCAGAGCTCCACCACGCCGAGCGAGCGCCCGAGCTCGGCGGGGGGACGTGGATCCGCTCGCGCCTCTTACCAGCGCTCGGCGGGTATACGATATACTGGAACTCAGACAGCATGTCTGGCAGTATGTCGAGATGAGGGATCTGGCGAGCTTGATGCGGGTGGAGAAGAAGGGGATGCAGGCGGTGGCTAGGGTGCTGTACCATACCCGGGAGTTTCCCGAGGTGGTCAAGATGAACCGATCAACCGTGAGTATGTCTCGACAGATTTGAGCGTCGCTGACTCGTCCAGGCTCGCTCCCGTCTCTACTGCGACTCCGTATCCGTCATCAACATCCACAGCGATCATCTCGGGCCGGCGGCGCTTCGGAAGATCGGCGTCAGTAGGGCTGCTCTACACCAAGGGAAGAGCAGTCGCAAGGACGTCGTCAAGTACTTGCTCGACGTCCTCTGCAGGAAGTGTAGGGGCACGCGCAAGCTCTTTTACGCCGACCACGACTACGCCCCATCAGCTGGTGTCCGGGTCCACCTGCATTCTGTGCAGGTCTTGCCTGGCCGAGTCAGAGCGGGCGGCATTCAGGCCCGGGGTCACATCGTATCCTCATACCAACAGGTATACAGTTCCGACTGCCATCCACCGGTGCGGCGTGAGGTTCGCGATGAGTCGCCGCCGTCCTCGGACTTCACGATTGAAACACGGATCGACCTCATCCTCGTTCAGACCCCGCCAGAACACGGTGGCGGTCCGGTCATGAACGACGAGTGGGTGACGACCTTACGGACCGGCCCCCACTAGAGCTACCTCTATCGGTCGATCGACCTCGACGGTGTCGAACCTCAGCTCGACGACCTCACCAGACTGTACAAGAAGCAGTCGGCTCTTGGTTATAAACAGCGGCTGGAGGAAATCTGGGCGACCCAAACCTGTCCCTTCGATCTCGGAGACTTTACCACGTTCGCCTTCGTAGCTTCCACCTCCCTCGTATACCTCCAACTCGCTGCCACATATGCCCCTCGGCCCACGACCTCCGGTCTCACATTCGCCGACATCCCTTCCCTCACTATCCTCATCAGACACAGTCTGCTCAACCTACGAGACCTCGCCCTCTCCATGAGCGGGCTCGCTACGGCCGAGGCCGCCTGCGGTCACGCCCTGAGTAGCACCACGCTTCTCGAGCATGGGACGCTCAATAGGCTGCAGATCATCGCTGCGCGAGAGGAGTGGGTGGCGACCCCGCTGTGGAACGTGATCAGATGTCTTTCTGCAGCCTGCAGTCGGGAGGTGGTTGTTATGGTGGATGTGGGGATCAACGGGAAGGACGACTGGTCGACGATAGCGCAGACGATGTATTTGAGACAACTCAAAGCGTGAGTAACCGTCACTAGCTCAATCCTGCGATCCATGAGCTGAAACGGCCAGGCAATCCATGGAACGGCGGGAGCATCTGAGTACGCTAGACTTCGCGACCTTGGGCATCCACACACCCTCACTCGTCGCCCTGCTCGAATACTCTGAGGATGGCCGTCCCATTCGTATCAACACTAGCGGGGCAAAATCTCTCCGGACGGCGGCGTACGACTTCATGCTCTCGGAGATCACCAGGCATCATCTCGAGGACGCCCTCGCGGAGGATCGGCTGTGGTACTGGGTCGAAGGGGCCATGCTACTCCTCAGTGATGAAAGGGACGATGTCAAGCCAGAAGTTATGCTTCGCCACCTGAAGCGTCAAGCTGAGGACTCATCCTGGGCGATGCATACGAGGGATAATGGCGTATTGGTGTGGGCGGTTCAGCAGGTCCCACTCTTCCGTTTAGTTGAGTTCGACCTAGAAAGAAGAATAGAGCAGCTGCAGAGTATTGTAGGTGACCGCGAGGACGCCTCGTAGACTACTTGTTGGGTGGAGCATGCATGGATCGGTACACTGTTTTGGGCGAGACTGCGCAGGCCAGTCTGTCAGCGCGAAATATGCTGGAGCATGCGCCATATGCCGGCTGCATAGCGAGTGACTCAGAGGTCAAGAATGATCCTCCTTGTCTACGTTTGATAGCGTCAAAGGTGGTGTGAGCATGAGCACGCAGCTGATCAGCTCAATAGACTCTAGCACATCCAAGGAGCAAGGCTGCATAGGCTAGCAAGATAATTACCCTTCGTTCTAGGCTGGATGTCGACCGATTTCGGTCGTTTATACGAGTTTTTCGGCTCTCCAGACTGCGACATCAGCTCTTACTCGCGTACAGGGCCCAGGAAGTATACTCACATGATGCGTACATGTTAACTTTGCAAATTCCAGCGCCATTCTCTCGTATATCAATAGGCTCGACCTTGAATCCTGCCAATTGGTATCGCTGGATATACCAAGGACGCTTGGCCGCCGATCGCCAGACCGCATGACCGCCGACGCGGAGCACGCGCCGGATCTCCAAGATCTCATAGTCCAGCTCGGACTGGAGGTGGACAAGCGACTCCTCGGGCGTAGGGGAGAGGGCGTCGAGGGGTGTGGACGTAGGGGAGGGGAGGGGTTGAGAGGCGGGGATGGGGTCGAACCCTGCCAAGTCAGCTTGGAATCGTGCATGATGAGCAGGATGAGCAATGAAGAGCAGGATTGTAGCGGAGATAGGCAGAGGAAAGGTAGTGGAGCGACGGCGGGCAAGAGGGGCAAGGTGGGACGGGGTATTCAGTAAAGTGGGGGAAGGTGGGGGAATCCGGCTGGGTGGAAAGGTGACAAGAACCGGGGCGGTCAACTCACAGTCCATCGAGTCCATGACGATCACCTTGGTCAGACTCTCATCCGGTAGTCCCCTCAATACACTATCATATCAGCTAAGGTCCCCAGATCGACCCCGAGCAAGTCATAACTCACTTGAGGATCGTATCCGTGTGCAACTTGAACGCCCCATTGACCTTCGCATTCTGCAACACCCTAAATCCTTCCGGCTTGAGATACGCCGGACAGCTCGCGCGCGAATACCGGCCATTGAGACAGAGGAAGAAGAAGTAGTTGTCGTCCTTTAGCCGGGCCATACTGGGGAGTGGGTCGAGCGTGGCGGTGATGAAATCCTCGACGGTGCCGTCGTTGAGGAAACAGTTCATTTGGTTCTTGGGCACGCCGAGGGCATGCCAGTTGAAGAAGCTGGTCGTCAGCTCCACCTCTGAGGCAAAGGGAGAAACGTACGAATTGCCAAGGAAACCCTTGACCATAATCTTGTTCAAAAAGATCGGACGGAGCTTCTTCTCCCAGATCCGTTGTTGCTCCGCTACGCTCGACGCCTGGCACATCCGCTTGACGTCGCCTCGGACGCCGGCGACGAAGAAGGCGGCGTGCGCGAGTCGGAGCGCCCAGCCGGAATAGCCGCGATAGTAGAAATTGCGAGAGAATTGGTTGGCGTGGGTTTTCCAGTACGCATAGGCGTGCCTGAATGTCAGCTTGGCGCCCGTAGACATGGAATCGGAAGCTCACGATGAGAGGAACGGAGACAGCTTGGTGGTCAACAACCGCTCAAAATCAGGGTGACGCCCTTCTCCAAACATCATCCAGAAGTCGTTATACTCGAGCGTCTGGATGGCCGCTAATTTGAGCTCAAGAATGTGGCCTTGGCAGGGGTTCATGTCTGTATGTCAGCTGCCGCCCGCCAGTGATGGGACACGTTCAGCTTACCGACAGCGTGGATCCGCTCGCACTGCGCCGCCAGGGCGTAGTGGAGGACGTTGTCTCCGGCAGAAGTGATGGCGAGGACATGGTCATTCTTGTTGATACCGAGCTTTTTGACGTCCACGTCGGGGTCTTCCCATGTCTCAAGAATCAGCTTTCACCCGGACGAATATGGTCATCAAAGCTTACCCAGCCATAAATATGAGTTCTAAACTGCTCATGTATCTTCTCCTCGAGGTACGGCACCCTCCACCCCTATCGGTCAGCTTCTGACCTGCCCCACGAAAGGCGTACAAAGCTCACCTTGCGCAACTGATAATGGAACGGGCTCAACGGCGCCCCCACATCCCTGATACTCTGCGTCCATCCCTTCTCCTCCGCCGCACTGGGCCCCAAACTGAATTCTTCCGGTACAGCCGCCATCCGTGCCCCTGCATCCGCCCACGGACTGGTCGTAAACGGCGAACTGGGCGTCAAGAGCCCTCCTTGCCCCTTGCCCAGCTTGTTGCCAGCGTCCACTTCGAAGGCCTTGGCCGCGGCGCTGGCGTCCCGGTCCCGCGAACAGCCGAGGAAGATGTAGTAAGGGATTTGGACAAAGTAAGAGGAGAGAAAGTTGTTCCGGCCATTGTAGAGCTTGATGGTTCCCATCTTGTACTCGAGGTAGTCTGGACGTCAGCTTGGACCAAATTAAGGCAGACGAAGCTGACCTCGGCGGGACCCGTGCAGGTGGACATTGTCGAGCTCGAACCAGCATTCCCAGAACCACTTGGATAGCCACGAGACCCGCTTGGAGGCTGTACCGATGGCCTGAATGTCAGCTGGAAGCTATGTCAGGGCGGATCAGCTGGACCTACCCGTTCCTTGACGCCGAGGTCGCGCGAGGTGTAGAAGTCCACCACACCCAGCAAGCCCCGCTGAGGGTCGAGTACCTGGTCGCATCGGTCCAGAAGTTGGTAGAATGGTGGGATCTAGAAGTCAGCTGACAGTCCCCGAACGGTAGAGCGGAGTTTCGCGGCAACTCACCATGGAGAGTGAATAGCTCAGAGTTATAGCCGTCAAGCTCCCCCGCGGGTCGAGTTCGCCAGACTCCCACTCGGGCAGGACGAACCGGCTGGCATCTTGGCAGAGAACATGGACGTTCTTCCAGCCTTTAGCGGCGAAGCGGGCCCGAGCGACGTCGAGAAGCGGCTCGCATAGGTCGATGAGGTACACCTTGTCAAAGTAGGATATCGGGAGGTACTCGTCCCTGCTCGTCAGCTGTCTTGTCCGAGCATCGCGCAACGATCAGCTCACATCTTCTCAATATTCCATCCTGTTCCACCTCCAATATCCACCCAGATCTTCGGCCTCGCCATCCCGCCCACCAGACTCGGACCCGGCTGCGCCTTCAGATGCGCCGCGAGCAGCTGCAACATCGTCTCTCGGCCTTTAAGGAGATGCGCGCGAGTCGAGTCGTACACGTCCGCCTGCCCGCTGTAGAAGGTGTCGAGCCGGTCCCGCTGTTCCGAGGGGGTGGAGTGGAAAAAGGGCTTGAAGAAGCAGTTCCAGACGAAGCGAAGGGGCGTGCGGAGGATGCTGGAGGAGAGGAGGAAGAGGGCGAAGAGGGTCAGAGAGAGGGAGAGGAGGAGGGTGGATAGGTGCGAGGGAGACCAGGTGGGGAGGAGGGGATGGAGGATGGTCTTGATGGGTCTGCAGGGTCAGCTTGGGCGACAAGAAAGTGCACGAGGTAGCTTACCCTAGTCCGGCGAGAATGGTCGTAGCAGAAGCGAGCAGAACCAGCTGCACCGGTAGGGAAGCCGAGAGCCACTTGGCCGATTTAGACGACATCTTGCGCTGACACTTGCCTGTAGCGTCTATAGTGAGTAGGAAGGATGAGAAGTGAGAGGATGAGCGAAGTGGAAGCTTAGGTCTTGTATTCGACGCGAGCGTGGAAGCAATCGACGCGCTCGGACTCCACGTCCTCAAGGGAGGACGCCTCGTGCGGTATGAGATCTGCATTAGCTCTGGCTTAGCCTCCGGTCCGCCAGTCTGGACAAAGGAAGAGCGAATAGGAAGGTCGCATGGCGGTAGGGAAGGATGAACGTGTTACACAAGGTGGGGGAGGAACGTGTCTGGCGGAGGCGGATGTCCGGACGCGGTGGCGGCGATGGCCGAAATCAGTCGCGTGGCGAAGGTCGCCGCTGGTTTGGTCCTGCACGCTAGCGGCCGACTGAGGTCGATCATGATGGGCGTCGCGAGGCCAGGGCCGATAGATAGGACTGTGTTCGATCGGGAGGAGACAGACGCGCGCCATTAGCGGAAGCGAAGCAGCAGAGACCAAGATCTGCTCGATGTTCTGCGCGAGTGTACCGGTACATGCGGACCATTCCCCAAGTCCCCCTTCCCGACCCGCACCGACGCCTACGCCTAAGCAAACACCTTCCCCCTCTCCAGCTCATCGACCGGCATCTCCTCTCTCCTCCTTTCCTCCCTCTCCTCCCTCTCCCGCTCTTTACCCATCCGCTCCCCATACTTCTCCCCCTTCTCCCTCTTGATCCCCCTCCGGACCGCCGCGGGGCTCACGAACTCGGGGTTGGCGAATAGCGTGGGACCGCCGAATGCGCCCTCAAATATCCGAATAGGGGTGAGGACGAAACGAGGACCAATCTCGATGAGGGCGGTAGTGGGCGGTCCGTGGGGGACGAGGGGGTCGCGCTCGACGACTTGATAGTTCCGGAACCAGATCTTGTTGTCGAGGAGGGAGAAGAGGATGAGGTGGTCGATGAAGGGTTTGAGGCGGCGTGAGGTCTTCGGCGTAGAGAAGACCTGCAAGTCAGCGGAGTTCATGAGACTGTGAGACTCCAGGTTCATCTGGCTCGTGGTTTCTCGGCTCCTCCTCGCCCAGACTACCCCTTCAATGATGAAGACACTTACATGCGTCAACATCTCCTTCATCAATCCTCCCCACTCCTCCTTATCCCATCCTCCATCGAAGACCACCAGCCCCCTCGACCCCCTCAGGCAATTCCCCGTCATCTTAAGCTCGTCCATTGTGTGCACATTCTGGACGTGGCACTTGACACTGGGTCCGTTCGGACTGCGTGCGAGCCAGAGGTACAGATCCTCATGGCGCCTCGCCTCAAAGTAGAGAGTGTTGTTGCACGAGTGGAGGTCGGCGAGTTCGTTAAGGAGGTGAAGGGAGGATTTGGAGTCGAGCTTAGAGTCTGGGAGTCAGCTCCGCCTTCACCAGCTGGAAGGTGACTCACCCTTCTTGATATGTGGTAGCAACACCTCCAGATCATGCATCAGATGCCGCATCCGCTGCGTCACCCCTCGTGACGAAAGCATCAACACCTTGTCCTTTCTCCGCTTCTCCTTTTCCTTCTCGCCATCTTCCTGCGTGGCGGCGGTAGTCGCCACAGCGAGGGTATCGTCCACCTCGGCCCTCGCCTTTCCCTTGCCCTTCTTGGACTGTGCTTTGAATACGGAAGCCATAGTGAGGGTGGATGTATAGGTAGATAGGTCCCACGGTGGAGGAGGTCAAAGTGGACCTTGAAATCTGAAAGATTTACGCAGGGTGACACGTCATTTTTGATACGGTGTCTTTCCGCCGGAAGCGAGCTCCGCCTCGGCCTCGGCCATCGATTTGCGCCACATTCCTCAGCGCTCCAGCTTCAGCGCGTTCAGCGAGTCCGCCCTTCTGATGATCCCCCAGGCAGCACCCCTCATCCGTAGATCCCTCAGCTACTTCTTTCCTATGAGAGAGGCAGCCACTTATATTATCCGCCAGTATCCCGGTGGTGGTCCCGGTATGACCGCATGACTCAACCCGCTCGCAGGTTCATCCGCGGACCTTCGGGCCTTACTGGCCAGCTGATTGGCAGAGCTCGCCAGCTATTCCGCAACGCAGTACCAGCGCTCCGAGGATCCTGTTGCTCCAGGCAAAGGCAGAGCGGTACAGCTTGGGCCAGCTCCGACTCGCACGGCCCATTGTGTCATTCAGGCACGTCTCGCCCTCACATCCGAAACATTGACACACACCATTCGGCACTCCTCGGCGCGGGGCTCGGCGCTCGCTCCACTCGCTCATCACCCGAGCTATTTCAATCAAATTTCATCTCGGTCTTGCCTACTCCGACGCATCGGCCCCATTAAATCTTATCTGGAACTGGTCTCCAACACTCTACTCACCCTCCTTCACCGGCCGGCCAAGTGGTACTAGTATCCGACACATGACCCCTCGTTTCATCTACTTAGGCGCGTCTGAGATGGATTATCTCGGAGATGGAAACATCATTACTCATACTCACACCGATCCATTCAGCACGTCAACATGGGAATGGAGCCTCTCCTTTCCGGCGGTACAGTACGTCAATCGACGCTTGGGCCAGAGTAGTCACCCTCCTTTCTGGAACAGACTCACCACTAGGTACCGGCAATTGACCAGCATCAAATCGATCTCAGCTTTCGATCCTCCTCTTCTCGCTCGACTGTATAATCAATCCCCTTGTTCACGTTCACCTTCTTCGCCTCCTCCCTCTTTGTATCTCGCTCTCTTCGACCTTCCCTTGTATCTCACCTCAACAACCCCACGATGAGCACGGACGCACAGCAGCTCGAGGCAATGGCAGCGGCCCAGCTGTCTCAGATGAAGGGTATGGCTCTGGGTGCGCCTTTCCTCGCGTGAGTATGGCTGGTCTCCTCCTCTAGTCTACAGCCCTCTCTGCGCCGTCTAGACACTGCTAACGTTGTAGGGTATGCTGCGATTCCCTTCTCATGGGCGTAATCCTCTGCCAGATGACCCACTGGATCCCAATGGCCAAGCATGATGTCCGGCATGTGCGTATACTGGTCGGTATCGCCTCGATCGCGGCCTTGCTGGGGACAGCCTTGTAAGTTTTGCTTTCCGCCACACCCTCCACCTCCATCCTTCCTTCTTCCTTGTTTCTCCCTCCGGTTCCACAGAGATACCCGCTGACATGATAGTACCTGGTCCACCTACCTCCTCGCCTTCGTATACGACTTTGGCTCATACAGCCGCTTTGTCAGCTTTGACTGTGAGCTCTTAAAGATCCTGCTGTTGGCAGCAGAGCTGACTCGTAGTCTTGGGATGGTACGGCACCCTCGACATGCTCATTGTCATTCCTGTTCAGGTATGTACCCTCCTCAGACCTGCGTCCCGTATGCGCTGATAGCCAGCTCTTCTTCCTCGAACGATCATACAGGATCAACAACAAGAGCCTCGTCGTCCTCGCTATCGGCGCAACGATGATGTGAGTCGATTATAGCTTGTCGTTGGCTATATCTTTCCTGGGACCAAGCTGATCTCATAGCACCGCGACGGCATCAATGGGTATTGCGGTCACCATCACCTCGCGAGGCCTGACCACCTTTACCCGTACCTCTGTGAGTTCACCTCCCTTCCTCTGGAAGTCTATGACGCTGATGCCTCAGACTATGCTGAACCTCTGTACCGCCTGGGTACGCCTCCTTCCCCTTCATCTGGAGATTCAGCTGATCCCCAGCCCGCCGTCTGCACCTCGACCCATATCTGGCTGACCAGCTCCATCTTGTACGGTCTCTGGGCATCCCGCTCCATCTCGCAGCGGGCTAACAGGCTCCTGACCCGCCTTATCGTGTACGCCGCCAATGCCCGACCTAGGGATCGAGCTAATGCTACAGGGTGTCGATCGAGTCTCAGCTACCTGCGACGCTGGTCGCAGCTGTCATGATGCTCGTCATTATCGTCGACAACAAGTCGCCTGTCATTCCCTTCATTGCGTAAGCCTCTCGCATGGCGGTGGTGCCTCGTGACTGTGGCTGACGGCTCAGCGTCGTGCACCCCAAGGTGTTCATGGTTGGTCTTTTGGCCATGGTTAACCTCCGCCACACCTGGCGCCTGAAGGGCAAGGTTCCTACGACCTACAACGTGAGTCCGGGCTTTAGACAGTCCCGGTAGAGAATATCGCTAATGGACAGAGCGAACCCTTTTCCACACGCCCGACCAACATCTCCCTGGGCTCGACCACCGAGGTAAGCTACTCCTTCCAGCACCTCTGAGCAGCTGTGGGGTGTAGCTGATGACCAGACCCTGAGCTGCCACACGCCCAAGGCCGACGTCGACGTGATGGGCCTCGGCCGACACCCGTCCGGCCTGTCGACGTTGGAATCGGGACTCGCGCTGGACACGCTCCGGAACAGTGAGATGAGCGAGAAACGGTCTCCTTTCGAGTAGAGTCCGTCCCGTTGCGGGTCCGCCTTATTCGCATCACACATCATGACTTTCGAAATACACATTCATTAAGGTAGGTAGTCTAGGACTCTGGGTAGTTGTTCCATGTTCACTTCATTTTGGTTATTTCTGTATCTAAGTTCATCGTTCCTGTACCTACATGCATCATCGTCCGGATCTACCTCTCTTATCAGGGCGGTAAGCTACACGCCATGACTGCGCCGTAAGATGCGGCATCTAAAGCTCGGGGCACAACTACTCATTCCTCAGCGGGGCTTCTCGGGAACTTGAGCTTGAAGAGGGGGCTTGTGACTCTTGACGCTGCACATCCGACGGAGCCAGCTCTGGCTGTCTGAGGATCTCGGCCCAGGGTGACTACCCGCCAACTCGTGCGGAAGGTTTTCCGGCTCCGGAGTGTTCGCCAGCCGCCTCACCCCGACGCACTGTCTGAAACGCTCGGACCCCACCTCGATTTCGATCATTGCCCTCGCTAAGAGCGCACGGCGCAGGCACCACCTCCGCCGGAGCAGAGATATCTACGCCGAGATCAAGACGCTCTGCTGCTCCGCGGCTTGGCGGGGTAGCTCCATGCCGCAGTCGTTTCACGGCGCGGTAACGGTTTGTGACCCACCCACCCTCCTTTCCTTTCCATTCCTCAACTCAATCTCGTACAACTTGGTGCTCGGTCACGGTTTGCGAGACACGATACGGCCAAGCACAACCCTTGTTGATCTTCACCCCATACTGGCCTCTCGCAGACTCGCGGGGTATTTCGGGCCTGGAACAGCTTGATGGTGCCTGATTTAATTTACTCTCCACACACTCCACACTGACAACATCCCGCCCGTGCCTGTCCTGTTTGTGCCTGTGCCTGTGCCTGCCGAGCGCCGAGCCGATTCCCGCCCGAGAAAGGACATTCCCAAGGTTCGGGACCGAGCACTCGTCTCTGTCTCTGCCCTTCTGTGCCGTGCTCAACATCAATGCTTCATTCGCAGCTCCGCAGGGAGCGGGAAAAAGTGGAAAAATGGGCGTGATGGTCACTGACGGACTGATCTATACAATCTGTACTTATACCTCCACGCCCCAGATCCCCTTCCCCATTCCCCTCTTCCATCCCCTCCTCCATACTCCCACCCGTCCCACTCCTCCCTCACATACCCGCTCTCCTTACACACTCTATAATCAAAACACCTAGCCCCGACCAATATGATGCCCATCGACGTCGACCCACAGCAGCTCGAGATGATGTCCAAGGAGGCCATCGACTCGATGAGGGGCGTGGCCATTGGTGCTCCTTTCCTTGGGTGAGTTTTGTTTCTCCCTCTCCCGAAGTACTCTGCCTCCGCATCATTGTCCGCTACACCTGCCCAACTCGTTTCCGGACATGACGGAGCACCGCTGACCTTCCAGGATGACCTTCGATGCGCTCCTAATGGGCGTCATCATCTGCCAGATGGTCCACTGGATACCGCTGGCCAAGCAAGACGTCGCCCATGTCCGAGTGATCGTGGGTGTCGCAGCTACCGCTGCTCTCGTCGGGACTGCCTTGTGAGTTCAACAATGGACCTTTCCGTTACGGCGATGAGGACCAGCTGACACGTTAGCACATGGGCAGCCTACATGCAGGCCTTTGTCTTCTCTTTCGGCCAGTATGCCCCGTTCACCTCGCTCGAATGTGAGTGCCCCATATTCTTGCAACTTTGATGAAGAGCTTCAGCTGATATGGCAGACCTAGGATGGTACGGCACGCTCGACATCCTCATCGTCCTTCCTGTTCAAGTAAGCTCCAGTACCTCGACAATCCTGTCTGTCGGCCACAGCTAGCTAACAAGGTAGACCTTCTTCGCTGAGCGGTCATGGCGAATCAACGGGCAGAGCACGGTCCTACTCTGCTTTAACGCTATCCTCATGTGAGCATTTACTGACGGATAGTATGTGCTGAGCTGACCAATTAGCGCTGCAACAGGGGCCATGGGCATCGCTACCACCGTCGTCACCCGCGGAGAGGACGTCTTCAACCGGACACAAGTAAGTCGCCTGATGAGATTTGCATCCCGACGCATGCTGATGCCTTCAGACCAGCTGCAACATCGCTACTGCCTGGGTAAGTATCTCCATCATCGTCCTCAGATCCCAGCTTATCTCCAGCCCGGAGTATGCATCTTCACCCACGTCTGGCTCACCGCGACTATCCTCTTTGGCCTTTTCCGCTCCCGGTCCCTCTCGCAGCGCGCCAACAGGCTGCTCACTCGCGTCTTGATGTGAGTTCTGTCCTTCGCAATTGTTCATAGCATGAGCTGACGGTAAGGGTGTCGATCGAGTCTCAACTCCCGAGCACCATCGTAGCGCTCATGATCATGACTGTTCTTCTCGTCGACTACAAGTCCCCCATCATCCCATTCATCGCGTAAGCTATGACCCCCTCTGCGCCTGGCACCGAGTTTGAGGCACACGCTGACTCGAACAGCATCACCCACCCTAAGATCTTCTGCGTCGGCCTGCTCGCCATGGTCAACCTGCGCCATACCTGGAGGATCCAAGGCAAGACTACTGGGAATTACAGCGTAAGCTCTGCGCTACCTCTGCATTCACAAAATCAGCAGCTGACGAGACAGGTCGAGCCTTCAGACCGTACTCGGACCATCCACGTCTCGCTCGGATCCACTGTCGACGTAAGTCATCCTCCTACTGCACTTGTCACCGTCCCCCTCCTCATCCTTCTCTCCCCTCTCCCTCCTGCGACCTTTGTCCTGATCATCCGCGCTGACACGCCAGGAGATCGGCCTCACCACCCCCAAAGCCGACATGAACGAAGACGACTGCCAGCTCAGCCGACAACAGTCCGACTGTTCGGTAGCCGAAGCAGGCATGGGCGTCGCCATGCACGCTCTCAGGTCAGAATACGTCGTCAAGGTCAAGCGGAACGGCCAGTCTTTCCAGTACTAGGCGCGCGAGGTGTCGCTCGGTTTCCTCGAGCTTTCTTCGGGGTATAAGTCTGTCTTTGGGTTTAGGTTTAGGTCTAGGTTAGGTCATGGGTTTAGGGTGGGTATTCGCGCGAAAGGCCTTATGATGAGGATCAATGTGGACAGTGTGCGTAGTTTGTAATATTGGTCCAGTCAGTACGTTGGTAATGATGCATGAAGTCACTCATGGGCCTCCACTTCTAGCTGGAAATCAGCATGGCGTCAGGCTGTCAGCAAGGTTTAGCCGTCTACACTCACAGCAGATCAGTCGTCAGCATCAGTCTCCGGGCTGGAAAGAGAACCAGGCACACGCCGGCCAGAAGACAAGACTGTGATGTCTCGAATTTGGACCAAGGTACTCCGGGAGCAGCCCGATCATCGCGAGCGGGTCCGCCGCGACCCTCCATCCCATGCGCCAGCGGCCGGAATCACGCCAAAGGAGCTAGAGCTAGAACATTGAGGTGTAGATGAGGCCATATGATACATCGATGCAGTTTCTAGCTGATATATCAGCTCCGCCATCTCCAAGCATGAAGTTGAGGGGCCAAACTCACCTCATTCCTTTTGATCTTCCAACTTCCGCTTCAGCGAGTTGATATAATCCTGGATATCCCGCTCCGTCTTGGTATCCACCAGCTTCTGCAACAAACCCCCGACTACCTTGATCACAAGCAAACCTGTCTGCAGGCTCTGCGCCGCAGCAAGCAGTAAGGCCGTGTCCCCATCACCAGCGGCCGCCTCGAACCCATCGGCTGCCTGAACCAATGCGGCCTCTCCACTTGTAAGGATCGGGATGAAGTCCCTCGTCAACCCTTTAGATACCGCCTGGACCGCTGACTTCCACGCCCGCACTTTCCCGGCTGTGCGGCTCAGAGGTCGGCCGTCCTCTGCGTATTGGAGAGCGAGGACCTGGGCGGGGGTGGAGATGTCGAGGGTGGAGAAGTCCATGGTTGCGAGGTGTTGGCGGCGAGCGGGTGATTGACTGGTGTAATTAGCTCCACGATTCAGCATCAAGGCGGAATCACTGACCTGCGGAGATAAGAATGGTAGTCTTTTTGCGCCCACCACAACCAAACGTCTTCCTGCTCGTCGTCATCGCCACAGGGATAATACGTCGTCCCGCGATCGACGTAGATGTTTGCTTTACCGGTGCACATCCCCGAGAGCGCACGTAAAACGTTGTATACCGGGACGCGCTGCCTCGCCGCGAGGATCTCAAGCTTGGTGAGGGTCCCTCCGTCGTCGAGCGAGTGTGCAGAAAGCTGCGCCGCACAGTCCGCCTCGGCCGACTCGATCCCAGCAAGCGCAATGCTGAGATGGAGAAGGTTGGGAAGGGACGACCGGATGATGCGGGTGAGAGCGGGAATGTCACCGAAACCGAGGACCGTCTTGTCCGGCTTGTACGTCCCACGGCCGGGCGTTACGAGCTGAAGTTTGACCAAAGAGGTACAGGCGATAGACGCGAATGTCTGGAGGTCCGCGAGGTCCGCGATGTGACAGTTTTCAGCGTGTATGTAGGCCAGGCGATATTTCGCTGCCGAGGCGATTTGCCGCCGGTACAGGTCGCCGATATCGGTAAGAGTCGCGGACACGCCTCCCAGGTGGACGGACTTGTGCAGATGGGCAAAGCGCGTGTGCTCTTTGAGGGCGGCCAGGTACTCTTCTGGCCGGTCGGCTTCGGAGTGGCCTGCATAGAGGCTGACATCCAGACGACGTGTCATGGTGTAGCCGGCCGGGGGTACTGGAAGTGGCCCGAGGTCCAACTCCAGATCCGTGAGCTTTCTGAAGTTGAAGCCCTCGGCGTAGTCAATGTGCCCGAGATCCGGCGGAGGGGGAGACAGCGAGGACGAGGACGCTCGAGAGGAGGGGGAGGGTGGTTCCGACGTGGTGGGCGGATGGATGTGGACCACCCACGAGTCCTTCTTTTGCGCGTTGGCGAACAGACCGCCGTGAAGTATCTGCCGGACATTGGGAAAACGGCGTAGGAGAGGGCGATCCGCGATCTCAAAGACCTCTGGGTAATAGCGATTGGAATAGTCCCTAATACGCTCTTTCCGGGTGTAGCCGTCACTTTGGATCGCAGGATCCGCCTCGAGCGACTTGATGACCGCCGCGCTGAGAGGCATCTTCCGAGCGTTGATGACCTGTACCAACGAGCAGTACATGCGCTGTCTGCTCTGCAGTCTATCAGCTTCGCCCCGGTCCATGAGCGCGACGAGCACAAGCCAATAGGGACAGGAACACATACCGTGGTATTGTTCATATGCTTCTTCGCCCGCTCATAATCCACCGTGTGATACAGCTCCCTCGCCACGTCCGGCATGCTGCTCTTCTGCACCCGTATGACGACCGGCAGACTCGCCTTCGGGACCCAGCGGAGGATGAGCTGGCGGATCTCTGCCACACCCCAAACCGTGTTTCCAGCTGAGCTGGCGACCGGCCCATCTTCGGCCGCTATAGCAGAGATACGAGCGGATCTGCGCCTCGGCATTGTTCAGGAGACTGCAGGGCAGGTTAGGTGGGGATAACGGAGGTAATGAGTCGAGAAGATAGAGGTCCGTCGCGTCAACGCGTCTGGTAGATCTCGCTCGACCTCGCAGCCAAATCGAGTCCGTGCGCGCAAATGTACCGTAGAGCTTGAGGACCTACTGTAGCTCTGGATAGCTCTGAAACTGGGTCTGGTCGCCGTATATCAGATCCTGCTATCCGCACGATCATGGGGTCTTTGTGATCGGCAGCTTATGCTATATTCCATACAAGATGGATATCTACAAGATTGACTAGCAAGATACCCTCCCCTGATAATAACAACATGCCGCTCCTCTCTCGGCTCGCTTGGTTCGGGAACTCTGAAGAGTTCAGGCTGGGGGTGGCTGCTCGGGACTGATAATGAGCGATACTCATGACAAGCCTTGACGTGACGTACTGGGTCTGAGAGGCGACATTGGAGAATAAACGCGTCCCGTCAACAGTCGACGCAAATGCCCGAAGTTGACTGGTTTGACTGAAGGTCAGCCACCGGACACCGGGTAGACACAGAGGGATACGCACTTGAGAAAGTAGTCTGGTCCAGCAATCGCTCTCAGCGTATCCATATGCTCCCGAATCAGCCCGAGCCTGTTCCCACCACCCAGCAGGTCTCCCACAACCCGCCCAGCCTCTTCCATCAGATGCGCAGCAGCCAGTACCCGCTCGGCTTCCTGCAGACGCTCCGCCGCCCCGACTGTACTCGGCAACGACTCGAGTCTGGCCGACGCCGTGACATATTCGGAGATCCGAGCTGCGATTTGAGGTATGCCAGTCTGGTTCATGTATGACGAAACCGACTGGGCGTCCATGGCCCATGCTTTAGGCGGTTCCTGCAGCGGACTGTGTGGTCGACCGTCCGCGTCGAATGTGAGGGCGGAGACTTCAGCGTAGGTTTTGATGCCCAGCATGGCGAAATCGACTATGGCGAGATGTCGACGAACATTCGCCGGTTGTCTGGTGGTGTCAGCTAGCTTACAGGGAGCCGGTTAAAGCGACTGACAGTTGTAGGTAGTGCAAAAAGTCTGCATGAGCCATTTCCTGCCCCTCCCCTAGCCTCTTTCTCGCCTCCCCAGCCATTGCCGGAGTCCTCCAATGGTACACGTGAGGGAACAGGACTTCAGCTTTGGGCGCACAGATGCGCGCTATGGTCCTCACGGTATTCAAGAGCGGAGGATCATGAAGCGAAGTCACGATCCTACACTTCCTCACCGAGCCGCCTCCCTCGAGCGATCCCTCTGACAGCATCTTTGCGCAGTGACGCTCGGCATCCCCTATACCGCCGATGGCTATACACAGATCGTCGAGGAGTGGTAGGTGTTGGCGAATCACCGTGACCAAGCCACCGAGGTCGGCGAATGTCAAACGCATGTCCGAGTCCGCGACGCCCAAGAACTTGCCGCTATGGAGACGAAGGATGCGTAGGGATGAGGAAGCAGTGATGGCGAAGGTAGTAAAGGTTGGGAGGTCGAAGGGAAGAGTGTGAGTGGCTTCAATCTCCTCGAGACGCTGACTCCCGCCGGATTCGGACTGGCGACGACACAGTCCTGTAAGATCGCCCAGACTGACTGGGATACGACTCAGACGGATAGCCGTCCCGAGCTGGTCGAAGTTAGGCTGCTCCCGGAAAGCAGTCAACCACCGGTCTACCAGCTCAGGCTCGGGTGTGTATCTCCGACCCGCCGTATGAGGGATGTAGAGGCGGAGATTGGTATAATGGCGAATGGTATATCCAGCAGGAGCGGACGATGCCGCCGACCAACGGGAAGGAGGTTCGGAAGGGAATGAGCGATTGAGGGATTCGATGAGATCGATATGGCCGAGTTCACCGCCTGCAGGCACCGCCGGAGGAACGGACGATGACGAGACGCGAGGGGGCTTGAGATGGACGGTCCAACTTGTCTGCGATGAGTTCTGGTATTTGGCTTCGGCCCCGCACACCAGCGTCCGCAGGTTTGGCAGCTTTTTGACGAGGGGAGGGATGATGATCTCCAGGATTTCCGGTCGGTAGACCGAGAGGAAGGATTTGATCAGGTCGGGAGAGCCACCGCCGAAGTAAGGTATCTTCTGGTGCCCGTACGTGATGCTTTTCAACACCTTGGGAGTGAGGAGAAGACCTCGACAGTCCACCGCGGTCACCGCTGAGCAGTAGGTTCTTTGACGGAGCTGGCGATTAGCATATGATCGGTTAGCTGGCTGAGACTTACTGTGGACACGCTCATGTTGTTTTTAGCCTTGCTATACGTGACCGTCGCGTACAGTTCCCTCGCTACATCATATACCGCCTTCTTCTCCACCCGCATCATCACCGCCAGCTCGGGTTTCTCGAGCAACCGCAGGATGCGGCCGCGCACCTCCGCGATATTCCATACCTCCCTGCTGGCAGATCGCTGGGCTATGCCACTGCTCCCGGGGGCGTCCGCCGTGTTAAGTGTTGCGCTCTGGCCAGGCGGCATGCTATGAGCCGTTCGAGATGGTATGAAGATAGGATGAAGAGTGGATGAAGCTAAGTTCGGGAAAGTGATTGTAGTTCGGCGTGGACGCGTTGATGACGTTGATGGACGAGTTCAGTCCGTGCGCATAGAACGGGGGGTACAGCCTGGTCTTGGTGGGTGCAGCTGTGCTGTTGCCTAGGCTGCAGTCCTGAAGAGGACAGCTACAAGCCCTCAAGAAGCTCCGATCCATCAACAGATAGCATAACAGGTCAAGGTAACAACAAGGTCCAGATCTCCAGAGTTTGGCTTGATGGGGCGGGTCAACTATCCTTCGCCGCTGACCTGGCTGATCAGCTGCAATCTTGACTAGCACAGGAAGAGAATAAACGTACCCCGCACCCTCCTTCATCTCCGTCATATCCTCCAGTTTCTTCACATACTCTTCCAGCTCCGCCTCCGTCGCCCTCCCGCCCATCGCAGACTGCAGCAGATCCCCAGCCAGGCGCACATTTCTCATCGCCGACAACAGCTTCTGCCCCTCTCTGAGCAACGCCGCCGGTTCACCTTCGGTCGTGAGAAGCTCCATCTGCTTCGCCGCTTCAATACTCTCCCGCACACCATCCGCCAGCTCGGCCAGCCTGGCCTTTCCGACCAACCACTCTGCGCTTTTTGCCTGCCTTGTCCATCCCACCATCTTGCTCTCATCTCGGCTACGAGGACGTCCATCATCGTGATAGGTGAGCGCCAAGACCTCCGCGTACGATCGGACGTCCAGCGACGAGGCAAAGTCGATGGCGGAGAGGAACTTGCGCCGAGCAGGGGTTTGCCCGGACGATCAGCCGCTGCCGTGTCATTCAGGGGAATCACTTACGATCTCAGATAGCGCAGATACTCTGTCGGCTCCTTCTCCTGCCTAGCCTTGACCGCGGCACAACCGGACGTCCAGATTGACTTTTTAGACGCCCGAGTAGGAGTCTCGTCGATAGCGTGCGGAAGGCGGATTTCGGCCGTAGACGCGCAGATGCCAGAGAGAACGCGGATAGTGGAAAGGAGGGGAGAGGAATGGGGAGCGGTAAGGATGTGGAGTAGTTTGATTGTCCCGCCCGAATCTAGAGATGTGTCCGACAAAGACCGCCTCAGATCGGCCTCCGCAGAATCGACGCCTCGTACTGCAAGCTTGAGCGTGGCCAAGCATGGCAAGCAGGAGCGGATAGTCGAGACCAGATCCGGGATGTCCGTGAAACCGATTCCGACCCGCCTGGAGTCGAAATTGGCGGTCTCGCCCACTAAGTCCAGTGATACCAGCGAGGATGCCACGGACGCAAATGAGCGAAAGGCGTCGACATCCCAGCTGTTCACCCGGCCAGCAGAGATGTTCTCGATCCGGCGGAAATTACCCGAGTCAATCTGCCGTTGACAGAGGGCAGTGATGTCCGCGAGGTCGATAGACAATTGACCGAACCTAGCGTTCCGACCACATGTGGCCCAGCAAGGCTCCTCCCTCAGCGCAAGAAGGAGTTGCTGGACTTGGGGGACAGGGGGCCGGAACCCGTCCGAGATGTAGACTCTGAGGTCATAATACGTATTGATCGTGTATCCGGAAGGAGGGACGGAAGGCGCGGGAGGAGAAGCGCTTGTTGTGTGAAGGCCGAGCCAGTATGTGAAGGGCTGGGTGACGTCGATGTGTCCGATCACCTCCTGACCCGGCGTCAAGGAGGTAGCGAGCGCAGAAAGTGCCTGGATGGCCGGAGCGACGTAGAGCACCCATGACCAAGGCTCACTCTCGCAAAAGACCATGCTCCGCAGATTGGGGCACTTCCGAGCTACCGAGGCCAGCAGGACTGCCGGTATCTCAGGATAGTAGCCGCCGTTATAGTGACGGTCCGTTTTGTTAACGGATGCAGGTAGAGCTTCGCGGCCGGTTTTTAGGTCACGCAAGATGGCGGGGGTGAATGCAAACTTGTCAACCTTGATAACTTTGACGCCTGCGCAATAGGCTCGCTGCCTAGGCTGTCATGTCAGCTGGTGTCTAACACCTCATACAGAGGAGCCGAAAGAGCTGCGGCTACACAATTGCGAGGGCAGGTAGCGAGGAAAAATAGCTTACCGTCGCCGTGCTCATCTTCTTCTTGACCAAATCATACGGCATCGTATGATAGAGCTCCCTCGCCACGTCAAACAGGATCTCCTTCCGGAGCAAGAGACAAGCCAGAAGAGCCGGCTTGTCCAGCTGGCGGAAGACATTCTGCCGTAGCTCCGGAATTAGGAGGACGTCTCGCGCTGCCGAGCGGGGCATTGAGCTCCATTCTGAGCTCGCGGCGGATGCTCGTGGCTGGCTCGAGCGGGGCGGCATGTTGACAGTTGATGCGGAGATGTGGTCGGTGAGGAAGAAGATGAGCTTCAGCATCGCGTCCGACGCGTCTTTCCCCGTTCATTGATTCATTAGCGGAGTTTAGTTTGCCCGCGGAATCCGTTCATCCTTATCTCCGTAGCATGTGAACCCTTCTGCCTTTGTGGTGGCGGATGAGCCGTCAAGCCATCGCTCAAAGTAGAGTAGACCTAGAGCACCGTAGCTTCGCCATGGATATCGTCAAATACATCCCGAGACCGCCATGCGGATGAACAGCCATCTACGTATACGTACTCGTATACCGCCACATCGACCCCCTCCTCCGCCTTTGTCTCGGCCCTTAACACATCCGCCCATCCGCCCCATACCCCTCAATCCACCGCAGGCATTATCGCTTGACATATGGTCGACCGTCATCGTCGTACGCGAGCGACAATACCGAAATGGGGTCATATACACCGATGCTGGGGAATGATACCGTCGAGAGGTGGTGCCGCCGCTCGGGTGTTTGACTGAGCATGTCAGCAGTGCAACGTGCCTGGCTTCTGCACTCGATTAAAAGATACACTCACCTCCGCAGGTACTCCAACATGTTCCGCTGATGATAAGATTGCCACTTTTCGTTGTAGTCCCAGGTACGTATCTCCACATCCGGCAACTCCGCCTCCTCGACGTATTGACGGAGGTACCTTAGCAGGGCAAAAAGCGGACATCCCGCGCTGACCTCGGTATCAATGCGGATGAGATTCAGCTGCCCCCGCCTGCTGAGTATGTCGCTGGTCAAAAGGTCTTCGTACAACGCGTCTGCTTCCTGGATCCCACCAACGGCGAGAACGAGCTGGCGCAAGTTGGGGAGAGAGGCGCGTATCGTCCCGAATACCTCCGGAAGGTTTTTGAAGGTGATCCCAGTGGTCTCTACCGGGGCTGAGACGCAGAAGCGGACCAAGCTGGCAGAGGCAATGGTGGCGAATGTGTTGAAGTCGTGCACGTCGTAGGGGGTGCTAGATGCCGAGACTTGGCTAAGTCTCTCCATGACGGGATATCCGGCCTGGATTTGAGCAGTTACAATTTCCTGTAGGTCGCCCAGGCTGATATGGTAAAGACCGAAATTCAGTATCTGATGAAGGCCGGAGGACTGCGAGGGCGCTTTCATCACCCTCAGATGATCGGCCATGTAGTCCGGGTGGCCGAAGGCCGGTTGTTCGGCGGATATGGGGATAGGAACGCCGCCGACTGTGACGTCAAACCGATGCCGAAGTGTATAATTGGGCGAAGGTGGGATCGGACACGGTATGACAGCGGGTGGACGATCGCACGCTACTACCGCCTTGGTGAGGCAATCGACGAAGCAGATCCCTTCCTTGGGCGCCGCTGCCGGGTACAGATGGACGTTCCACTTATACCAATATTCGGTAGCCGAGTATTGGCCCCCTGAGTTGGGGAGCCCGTATGGTGTAGGGAAGAGCGCTCCGAAATGGACGCGCCTCAGGGAGGGGCAAAGACCGCGGAGCAAGTGTACGACGTCCTCAAAGACGCCTCGGTGGTCCAGAAGCTGTTTGTTCGGGTTGGGATAATCGCCATCCGTAGGATAGACGACTTTCGCGTCGAGGTGGGGAGGAAGGGACTTCATGATAAGGGCGTCGATTTCGACGATAGCGCCGAAGTATAGCGCTTTCCGCTCCTACTCACTGTCAGCGCGATGGTCGCGGTGCAGGCAGGCCAGATAGATACATCAAAAAAGGTCTGGAGAGGCTCACCTCGTCAATATTTGCCTTATTCATCTTCAACACACGATCACACTCCATAGACCGATACACCCTCCTCACACTTTCCACCAATCCCTCCTTCGACACCCTCATCAACACCACCCAATCCGCCCGATCCAGGAAATCCCATATCTGCTTTCGCGTGTCTGGGTTATCAAACACTGCAGTAGCCGCTGAGATGCTGCCGGCTGTAGCAGCCAAGTTTGACGATGTCTTTGTCATGGCGAGATGCAGGAGAATGCAGCTGTAACGAGCTGAGTGGCGAGCGAGAAAGCTTAAGGAGCGCTTGAGCGCCCCCGGAACCAGTCCCAGCACCGCATTCCTTGTCCTGTACGGCCGGCACGTGATCAAAGATCATTGAAAGGGCTATGTGGCCGTGTGCGCATTGAGATCTTGGGACAGAATCACGCGTTGTAGCTACTTACACTAGCCCACTGACTCAGTACGGCCCAGCTTCACGCCCGGATCGTCTGGTTACCCGTCCCCACGCACCGAAGCGATAGGTGAAAATCCTTGATCGCCTTCTCGATCTCCTCGCTCCCACCCGACAAGATCTCCCCTCTCCCTCTGGAAGTCAACCATCGAGACCTATCCAAACCAGACATCAAATTTTGGTCTATCTTCGGCGTCATACTCCAGCATGAGCAGGTCATGTGGTCTCAGCAGTCCCATTGCGGTAAAGTCAGCCGTTGCGAGGTGGTATCGACGAACAGCCGTTTGACTAGCGTGTCAGCTCTACCCCTCTCCGTACAGCTTCACGTCACATTCGACTCACTCTCGCAGATACCTGATCATAGAGCGCTGATCTTCCGGTGACCACCCAACAGTATAGCCTCTGTCATGAGACACCATGACGGGCGGATTAGGATCCTCCCTGCAGTATTGGGCGAGGTAGCGGAGAGCACTGAATAGTTTGGTTGGATGGTAGGCCGTATCGATGCAGATCGAGTGGAGCGTTCCGCGCTCGCTCAGTATGCCAGGCGTCAGGAACCCCCTGCAGACCGCTTCGGCGTCTGCAATTCCTCCAACCGCGAGGGTGAGGTCTCGAAGGAGGGGGAGGTCCGACTTGATGATGGCGAATATGGCGGAAAAAGGTCCGCGAAGGTGATTTGAACGCGCTCGAACGAGTCGGTACCAAGCTTGAGGGAGGTAAGCGAGGCAGACACCACGCTGGCGAACAGCCCAAAGTCGTAGACCTCGTACGGTGCGATATTGCCCGCCGTGATGGTCCGAAGCCGATCCGCCACTGGATGTCCCGACGAGGTTTGACGCTGAGCGATCTCGCCTATATCGCTCAGCGCGAGTGAGAGCATCCCAAAGTCCGCCACCCTGTACAGCCCCTCAAATCCCTCTGCCTCCTTCATGGCCGCCACCCAGAGCTCGGACTTGTCCGAGTGGGTTCGACCCGCCGAGCTCCCGTCCGAGTCGACATGCTCCTGTTCCCCAACCCAACTAGGCTCGGAGCTGGTAGTATCCCGCTCGTCGTATGCGTCGAAGCGGACGTCGAAACGGTACCGTGCAGTGTAGTAGTCCGGAGAGAGCGAGAGTGGGGAGGAGATAGGAGTGGGAGCGCGATCGATTTGGAATGCCCGCTCTTCCACGCAGTCGATGTGCCAGATATCGTCGAACTCCTCGCTCCGCTCCGGATCGACATGTACGGTGTATGTGTAGTGCCGGAGCCAGAAGGCCGCGAAGCGGACCCGCCGCAATGAGGGGAACCGGGCGCGCAGGATGAGGACAATGTCTGAAAAGACGCTCCGATAGTCCGGGTGGTTGTCTGGGAAAGGGGTGAAGCACTCGCTGG
Organism: Dioszegia hungarica; assembly: GCF_025882075.1. NCBI lineage: Eukaryota > Fungi > Basidiomycota > Tremellomycetes > Tremellales > Bulleribasidiaceae > Dioszegia > Dioszegia hungarica. Next base: position 728,103 of record NW_026515767.1, on the reverse strand, counting down.
GGTATTGGACTTTTACTTTGAGATGATGGGGGGGCCTGGCCATGATGGTGGAGTCAACCTCGACGATGGCTGCAGAGTAGAGCGCCTGTCGTTCCTACTTCGGTCAGACATGGGCAGGTAATAAGGGAAGCACGCAGAGGCGAGGGAGCTCTGACTCACGACATTGTGGCTCATCGGATAAATAGCCCTGTCAAACTTCACTTTATGATACACCCGCCTCACGCCCTCCGCCAGCCCCAGCCTATTGACCCTCATGAGTAGCTGCCAGTCCCGCCATCCGAGAAAGTCCCATATCTGCCTTCTCGTTTCCGGATTTGAAAAGACCGCTGTCGCCGTCGACCGAGCGGGAGGTGTAAGGCCTCGTGTGGGAGCGTAGCCTTGAGATCTCGTCCTCATAGTGGTCGAATGTGGGCTAGACAAGGAAGAGCGAGTCAAGGGCGAAGTGCAAATGCTGACGCCTCCGACCAAGTGAACCAAACAATCGCCCCCGGAACCAACCCAAAAAGTTCAAGGTGACGATCTCAGCCGAGCATCTCTCTTCTCTCACCCTCTTTCATACACCTGTATCGCCGCCTAGACATTGAGCATGTTCCGTCCAGCAGCTCCTCGAGCGGCTGCTCCTGGATCTCAGGTATCCAGCGATATCCCTATCGACCATGTAGGAGCCGGCAACTCAGACGCCGGGCCGTCTTCTTTGCCCGGTACCGATTTGAGCCGCATACCTCCAGCTGCTGGAGGTAGTGGAGAGACGATGTGGCAGAAAATGGTGGTTGACAAGTGAGCTAGCTTTGTCGCATCGACTACATGCCAATCAAGCTGACCAGACAGCCCTTACTTCTCAGCCGGAGCTGGACTAATGGTACGTCCTTCCGCTCAACTTTCGACCGACAAGATACTCGTGCTGAGACTCAGGGCATCGGCGTAGTCCTCACCATCCTCCGGCGGTCCACGACTCTCGCCGCCACATTTGGCCAACGACGCCTACTCGTCACCCTCGAGATCCCCTCCAAAGACCGGTCCTATCCCTGGTTTCTCGAATGGATGGCCCATCAGACCCCTCCCCCGCCTACTGCCCCTCAGTCCGCTGCGGCCCGCCTGGGTAGTGCATGGAAAGGCAAGTCGCCGATGAGTCTGCGGAGCCACGAGCTGGCGGTGGAGACGACGTACAAGCAGCATGAAAATGGGAGCTCGGAGGCTGTCTTCAACCTTGTCCCGGGACCGGGGACGCATTATTTCCGATATGGCGGATCTTGGTTCCAGGTATGTTTGGCTGAGTGGCACATGGAGAGTGATACATGTGGCGCCCAAGCTGATCCCACAGGTCAAGCGGGAGCGAGACGCCAAACTCATGGACCTCCACTCTGGAACCCCCTGGGAAACACTTACCCTAACCACCCTCTCTTCCTCCCGACATCTCTTCGCCGGACTACTCGCTGAAGCCCGCCAGCTCGCCGAGGCCAGTACAGAAGGCAAGACCGTCGTCTATACCGCATGGGGCGTGGAATGGCGGCCTTTTGGAAAGCCTAGGCGAAGAAGGGAGATGGGGTCGGTCGTGCTAGGTGAGGGAGTGGCGGAGCGGATAGAGAGTGATGTTAAGGGGTTCCTGGGTCGGGCGAAGTGGTATGCTGAACGGGGTGAGTTTCAGACAGGAGGAGAAGAGAGGACAAGGCTGATGGGCAGGTATACCGTATAGAAGGGGTTATCTACTGCATGGACCCCCCGGATCAGGCAAGACGTCGTTCATCCAAGCGCTGGCCGGATCGCTCGGATATAATATCTGTCTCTTGAACCTCTCGGAAAGAGGGTTGACGGATGATAAGCTCAATCACCTACTGGGATTGGTTCCTGATCGGAGCTTTGTGTTGCTGGAGGATGTAGATTCTGCGTTCAATCGGAGAGAACAGACGACTGAGGAGGGGTAGGTCCCTTTTTTGTGTTGACTGATCAAGCTTATAATCAGGTTCAAATCCTCCGTCACCTTCTCGGGACTTCTCAACGCCCTCGACGGGGTCGCATCCTCGGAAGAGCGGATCATCTTTATGACGACGAATCACTACAATAAGCTCGATCCGGCGCTCATCCGGCCCGGAAGAGTAGACATCAAGGAGCATCTAGGGGACGCAGCGGGCGAGCAGGCCAGAAGGCTCTTCGTCAAGTTCTACGGGCGGTCCAGGGTGGTCTCACCGGTCAAGTCCGCCGCGAGTACGACAGCGACAGAGGCGGGGGCGGAAAGTAAAGAAGAGAAGGCTGGAGTTTGGCGAGAAGGGGAAGAGGTGTTAGCGCAGGAAGAGGTGGAGCGGCTAGGGGCCGAGTTGGAGGCGGTGTTGCAGCAGCTCGGGAGGGAGGGCAAGGGAGTCAGTATGGCGGCGCTACAGGGACATTTCATACGGTGTGGGGCGAGAGAAGCGGTAGCGAGTATACCGGATCTAGTGAGGGATGGCGGAAGATGACATCCACTTTGCATGATACTATATGTTGTCCACTCGTACCGCATTCCCATCACCGAATACTTTAGTCCCACTAGATACAATACCAATCACCGACGCTGCCACTCGACCAGAACCCAGCCTCAATCCTCAATCCTCAACCCTCAAGCATCCTGACGCGTCTCCCCCTTCTTTGCCCGGTCGACCGACGTCTCGAATGTCGCAAAGTGACGCGAAGACACCTTGAGCTGGAACATCTCGTCCAGCTCGATGAAGGACCTGTTTCGTGTCTCCCTGGAAATGTCAGCCGTCATTGCTGATAAGGGGACAGTGAGCAGACTCACGGGATGATAAAGTACAAGAAGACGACCGAGACGAGACCGGTACTGCCGTAGAAGAACATTGTGTTGGCAACTCCAAAGCTGGGACTCGCCAGCATGAGCGGTGTACTGTAGTTGGTGATAAGCGAGAACAGTGAGGTACCCAGAGCGGCCATATTGGTCGTTTTGGCGCGCAGTACGACGGTCGAGCATTCAGCGAGGAAGACGAAACCGAGGGGTCCGGCGGAAGAGGCGTATGCGGCGACCCAGATGCACCTACATGGTTCAGCCAAGGCCCAGGTCGGTGGAATGATCGTGTGGGTCACACAGCAGCTGCGGACTCACGCTAAAGCAATCATGCCGGAACCTGTCGCGGACGTCTGCGGTACTTTGAGAATCCCACCGATAGCGAATAGGAGCGGGACCATGAGCGCGCCCATCCACAGCAGGAGCGGCCGTCGACCGAATTTCTCGGTGGTGAACAGAGAAGTGGCGACAGAGATGACGAGTACAGTGCTGCGCCTTCAGTATGTATCGCTCGACACATGAGGCGGGGACTCACTTGACTGCGACAGTCGCTGCATCATCAGCTGTTGCTCTTTTTCAATCGTCCGCGGCGAGCAGCTGAAAGTAAAGGAAAAAAATAGCTGACCGATAAAGGGTTGGGCGAGTCCTGCTAAGCTAAAGAAGTAGCTAGTGTAGCTGAAGACGACCGGGGAACCGATCCATAGCTGGTAGGTAAAGGGAGTGACGGAGATGATGGTTCGGCGCTGGACATCAGCTCAAGGCTGACGCGGGGTAGAAGTCCGACTCACAAGATTGGTACCCCTGAAGCAATCAAGCAGAGTCATGTCCTTTTGCTTGTTGGTCAAGACCTTACCATCCTCAATCTCTTGCAGGATGATCCCGTACTCGTGCTCGATATCGTAGTCATGGACACCCCGGTAGACCCTCCGCATCGCCTGGCGCGCCTTGTCGTGTTGGCCCTTGACAGCGTAAAACCGAGGGCTTTCGGGAACGAACAGGAGGACGATAAAGGCGAGGCCGAGGAAGACCCACATCGAGTAGACCGCGTGACGCCATTGGCTCGTAGGCATCTGAGACACGATCTGTAGTCCGACGGCCGCGGCGAAGCTCCCAAGGGCCCACTATCAACTCAGTAGGCGGACGCATACAAGGGCAAGGGAGAGACTCACGGCAAGTTGGTATAGCCCCAAAGCCGCCCCGCGCACGCGAGTAGGAGCAATCTCCGAGATGTAGGTCGTAGCCGCCATCTGATTGCAGCCGACCGAGAGACCCTATGGTATCAGCCCAAGTACAAGGCGTTCGAGCAGTGTGGCTCACATTCATGATCTTAGCCGCGAGCCAATGGGTCCAGTTCGTCGCAAACATCTCGATCAAGCAGGCAACCAGCATAAAGACTTGGGTCATGATGAGCATGGGCTTGCGGCCAAAGTAGTCCAGCGGCCACGATCCGACCATGAGCACGCCGACTTGGGCCGCAGTGTAGACGCCTAGGGTCATCAGCAAGACACGGTGCCATGGATAAAGAAGACATACCACCCCAGATGGCCACGTGTTGCGGGTCGAGTACCTTTACACCGGCAGCGTTCGGGGAGCCCATTTGATCAATCTGTACGATTAGCTTGAGCTCTCAACCGATGAGGATCGAACGTCCGAATCCACGCAAAGCCACAATATTGCCCGGCATCTTGAACTGGTACCCGTCGCCCAAGGCGCAGATGGCGACACCGACGCAGTACATGATGGCGAAGCGGAATTGGCCGATCGTCTTGGTGAAGCCGAGCGCATGCTGCTTGGAGACCAGGTCGTCGCTGTACTCGACTGTCTTCGAGGTCTCGATGTGCTCGTCGTGGGCCTTGGTGTCGACAGCACCGATAGGGGAATCACGGAGGAGGTCGGTGGTCATGGTGAGTAAGTCTGTGAGGGAGGAGATGTGGGGAAGGGGGAATTGTGGAGTTCCATAGTTATAAGTACGCGGGGCTCCCGGGCAAGTCAGCTGTTTAGGGAGCAGATCATCGCCGCCGACTTGAGCGCTGACTTGATGACTTGAGTGATCAGCAGGTCGTTGTATGAGCGGTAAGAGCTCGGCGTGATGCAATACCGAGGAGACGACGGTCCCGCGGGGGAAGTAGGTTTCAAGGAATGTGACGTAAATTTGGTTATCCTCGGGCCGAAGACTACCACTTTGGGTAATGTTCTGCAACCTCTGAGGGAGAGTGGGGGGAGAAGTGGGGCCCGGCCCGAGGACCCTCTGACATCTTCTGCAGTAAGCTGAGGGAAGCTGCAGGAGACCTGTGCGTGATGGCTTATGATTAGACCGAAGAAAGCGGCGCAAAGCTATACCGTTACCCAACGCTACATCTTGGCTTACCTTGGCGTGCGTCGGGGCTCGCTCCATAGACGAGCCGAACGAACTCTCCCGTTGATCTTGTCTTCGGGCCCGGCTCTGTGCCGGACTTTGCGGCTTCGAGTGCGTGGTGCAGCCTCCTCTGCTGGGTTATTCGCAGCGGAGCAAGCAAGATGCTATCATACCCATTCCTCACAGCACCATCTCCCGCTGCCCGCCACGATGGCATGCGAAATCATCAAGGTCACGCTCGAGCGGTACGACGACCCGTCCACGCTCCAACACCCCACACCTCGGATCTCCTGGCGGTTCGGCGGAGATGTCAAAGACTGGTATCAGACGTCATACTACCTTCGGCTCGAGCGAGATGGCGCAGTCTTTGACCATCATGTCGAGTCGCAGCAGTCCATCTTTGTCGCCTGGCCGTTCGCGCCCCTGGTCTCGCGCCAGCGGTTCGAGCTGTCCGTTCGGGCTGCAGGTACTACCGGTGGCTGCACGCCATGGCACAAGATCAGCGGGGAGGCGGCATTGATGGACAAGGGGGACTGGGAGGCGGCCGTAACTCATGGGCCAGTCCAGGAGACGGGTCAGGCGAAGCGCCCCTTCCTATTACGCATCAACTTCACCGCACCTGCCAATCGAGACACTGCTCGGTTATACATCACCGCCTTGGGCGTCTACCGGGCATCCCTCAATGGCATACCGGTCGGCGATCACTGCCTCGCCCCAGGATGGCAGAGCTACAAGCACCGGCTTCACTACCAGAGCTTCGACATCGCTGCTCTGCTCGCGGACGAGAATGAGCTGGTGTGCTGGATGGGGGAAGGCTGGTACGCTGGGCGGCTCGGCTGGGAGGGGGGCTGGTGGGACTCGTACGGGGAAGGCGGCATCGGCTTGATTGCACAGCTGGAGGCTGGAGGGAAGACGGTCGTAGCGACGGGCAGGGGAGAGTGGGAGTGGGCGTACGGCCAGCTGATCAGCTCGGAGCTGTACGATGGGGAGGTATGCGATATGTCCCAGTCGCCAACGGTATGGGCCCCCGCACGGTCATCCCCTTTACCCCAAGCTCGGCTCATCTCCCCCGAATCCCCACCTGTTCGTCGGACGGAACGTCTCCCCGTGCTCGACATCATCACCACTCCCAGCGGCAAGACAATCCTCGACTTTGGCCAGAACCTCGTCGGCTGGGTCCGCTTCCTCGCCACTCCCTCCTCTCCGACCGTCGTCCTCCGGCACGCCGAGGTTCTCGAGCACGGGGAGCTCGGGACACGTCCTCTGCGCGAGTGCAAGGCAACCGATCGGGTCACCGGCGGTCAAGCAGGCTGGGAGCCGTCCTTCACCTTCCACGGCTTTCGGTATGTGGAGGTGGAAGGGTGGGACACAGTGACGAAGGATAGCGTGGAAGCGGTGGTGATCTGTACGGATATGGCGCGTCTCGGCGACTTTCGGTGCTCGCACGCTGGCATGACAAAGTATCACGAGAATACGGTGTGGGGACTGAAGGGAAACTTTGTGTCAGTCCCGACGGACTGTCCACAGCGGGACGAGCGGATGGGCTGGACTGGCGATCTATGCGTGAGCTTGATGGTCACACACCATAGAGATGTGGCTGATATAGGCAGGCATTTGCCCAGACCGCGAGCTTCCTCTACGATACACTTGGTATGTTGGGGAACTGGCTTGAAGACCTCTCCTGCGAGCAGCTACTCGACCATCATGGAACACCACCCCTCGTCGTCCCCAATATCCTCAAGGCCCCGCCGCCGACCTATGCACTCTGGGGCGACGTCACGTCCATGACGCCTTACGACCTTCATCGGGCTTTCGGGGACATCCGGGTCTTGGAGGAGCAGTGGGAGAGCGCCAAAGCGTGGCTGGATACGGCGGTCCAGCGGGCGCCGTCGGGGCTGTGGACACCAGATATCATTCAGCTGGGCGACTGGCTGGATCCCGCGGCTCCCGCGGATGCCCCGAACGATTCTCCGTCCGACAGTATCCTCGTCGCCAACGCCGTACTCATTCACACGACCCGGACCGCTGCCACTATCGCCGGTCTCCTCGGCAAGGAGGCGGAGGCGGAGCGGTATGGCAGGCAGGCGGAGACCCTCACCCAGTCATTCCGAGACGAGTACGTCACTCCCAGCGGTCGCGTCGTCTCGGATACACAAGCCACACTAGCCCTCGCGCTGCACTACGGCCTGATCCCCAAAGCTGGCATACCCGTCGCGGCGGAGCGTCTCGCCTATCTCGTCCGCAAACGGGCCTTCAAAATTTGCACTGGCTTCGCCGGAACCCCCATCATCCTCCCAAGCCTCGTAAACAGCGGCAACCTCTCCATCGCCTATCGGATGTTTCAGGAGAAACAATGCCCATCACTCCTCTATCCCATCTCGATGGGCGCCACGACGATATGGGAACGCTGGGACGCCATGCTTCCCGACGGCTCGATCAATCCCGGCAAGATGACCAGCTTCAACCATTACGCACTCGGAGCCGCGTCAAACTTCCTGTACGAGGTCGTCGGCGGGATATCGCCCTTGACGCCGGGGTGGAAGCGGATCTCGATCCACCCTCGGCCGGGTGGAACGGTCACGAGCGCTTCTGTCAGCCATATCTCGCCGTACGGCCGGGTCGCGTGCGAATGGCGGGTGGAAGGCGGTTTGATGAGGGTCAGAATCGAGGTACCTCCCAATTCATCCGCGTTGGTGAGGTTACCGGGATCGGGTGAAGTGGCCGTAGGCAGCGGGGTGAGGACATTCGAGGTGGACTGGATGCCTGACCCTGCGTGGCCCCCTCATCCTGTACCGAGGCGGTATAATCAGACACCAGCCATCGATGAGATCGTCGAGTGATGGGGGCGGTGTTTCGGATGCAGCGCGCAGAGAAAGAGGGGGTTCGGAGATACTCTGAGCCTATTTTAGCGAGAATTATCAGTATGCAGGCGTCTTGCAGTCAGCCACGCCATCAGTAAACACGTATCCGATGCAGAGCGGCAGCGAGGCTGGGACCATCACCTGAGCTCGCGTTTGATACCTCCGAAATACTACTTCCCATTCTTCCCTTGACCACCCCCTCCATTCACCCCAGCCGCCGCCGCCGCCGCCGCCGCCGCCGTCTGCTGAGCCGTCTGCGCCGCCCTCCTCAGCTCCTCAAACAACGTCGGGTATTTCTGCGTCATCAACGTCGGCGCATCATTCATCCCCGCATTCTTGCACTCCCACAGTAACTTCGCCGCCCTCGTCGCCAGTGTATCCTTGTCCGTGCGCATCCCTTTCCAATGCGCCTCCATCACGTGATTGTTAAGTTCGAACGCCGCCGCCCGCGTGGAGATGAGGGTTAGTGTCGAGGTAGGGGTTTTGACGTTGGGACGAGGCGCCAGAGAGGGATCGCGGAGGTATCGGTCGATCTGGCTCAGGAGGTCCGAGGTGAAGTAGAAGGTGAGGGAGTGGGGGAGGGTCATGGGTGATCCATAGTCGTAGCAGATACGTGGGATATCGGCGCTGGTGATTATACCGAGAGATGAGTAGTCCATGGTAGATATGGTTCGCCGGATATTGAGGGGTCGACTAGTCGTTAGCGTGATCAAGACAAGGACGTACCCTCTGATCCAGTTTATAGCGGCCGTAAGGTCCATGCCTGGTTTCTCCGGATTCTGATTGGGTAGATCCCGGCCTTGTATCACCAAACTTCCGCCTTCTATCAAACACGCCGCAAGCCGCCGGATAAAGTTGAAGGGGAAGGAGAGCTGCCGGCTGCCCGACTTGCTAGATCCCGGACGGGACTTGGACCATAACCTGACCGTCAAGCGGCGGAGGGGACCGGTAGGGAGATCAGGGAGGAGGGTGTCCGTGTATGCCGTTTCCGAGTCTTCGTCGACGACAAAGCTGAGCGTCAAGTCGTCGAGGTAGGGTAATTCCGAGAGGATGATGTCCCGTATAGGGTAGACGTCGGCTGGATGGAGGCACGCTCCCGACGTGGGCGCTGATACCGTATCCAGCCGAAGCGTCCTGATATCCCTCAGCCGGAGCGCCGGGCAGGTCGCCAATGCCCGAAACTCCTTGATCCCCATCCCGACAATCTGATCACAGTCTATACTGAGCCCCGGCTCGAACGGCCAGGTCTCGAGCATAGGGTATGTGAAGATCTTGCCGAGGGTGCGTATATGGACGTCGATACCGGTAGACCGGAACGATTTGACGGGGTACCGGATTTTGGAGACGGGGAGGATAGAGTCGAGGGGGATACTAGCCTCGCCGGGGTTGTATTTGCCGTGCGCGACGATAGTGTAGGATAGTTCGGTGACAAAGTCGGGGATGGAGGGTATTTGGAAGACCTCGGGGTCGACCTTGGGATCTTTGGTGGATATCCCGATGCACCGCTCGATGTATAGCGAATGAGGGTATTGGCCTGATTCCGACGTAAAGGAGAGGAAACTCCGGTCTCCGCCTTTCCGCATAGGTCCCTCTCCCCATGTCAGACCGGGCGGGAGGTCGCTCACCACGCTATGGACAGCGGGGAAGAGGAGAGGCGCTGCGTCCGCTGCTGCACCGATGGTGATGGTGTCGGTAGGGACGAAGGGAAAGTCCTCTTCCTTTCCCTCGAGCTGCTTCCCTGCGTCCGCCTGCGACACCTTCACCTTGGTAGGTTCCAGCACTGGTCCAGCTTCACCGCCCGTCCGAGACGTAATCGTCTGCGTGACTTGCCGAACGACACTATTGTACTCCATGAATCGTGGAGATTGCTATCATTAGCTCCCATCCGAACGGTAGACATACCAATTTCGACCCCATCCCAAGCGCAACCCTGACCTCCATCTGATTATATAACACCGCCACCGCATCGTCAAACCAGTCCCACGAGACCCTAACACACGCGCACAGGGTCTCCTTTGACGCAAAAGTCATCATACGCCTCAGCAGCCCGGGGACAGCCATCATCATCTCCATCGGGCTTTGCTGACAGATGATGACGCCTCGACGACGCTGGAAGGCCCGTGAGGGTGCTGGCGAGTAAGCCATCGGAGTACGGTTCCGAGCGGCCCCTGCCGCCGACTGCTGGAGCTTTTAGCCTGATAGATGTTTAGTGGAGAAAGTGAGAGGCCTTTGTGAAGGGATGGACAAGGCAAGATCCATCTTTTCGGGTGATAAGGAATGTGTTTCAGGTTTGTATAGCGGGAGCAGATTTTCAATAGGAAATCAGAGGGGAATTCAATTAGGATTCTTGGTAGGACCTTCAATACCTTTTGCGATCATACATCAACTGGCCTAAGGCTGTAGCGACATCCCAGACCGTCCAAGTCATAGCCGAGTGGCTTGAGCATCGCTCGCCATGCAGGGATTCAACAGGTAAGCTGCAAAGAGAGTTTCGTCCACCGCCCGTCCGCTCAGCTGACGCTCCCAGATATATCCCGCCCGACTATGATCCCAAGAAGAACTCCACGCTCAACAGCCATCAAGGCAAGAAACATGCTCTCGGCGCCAGAGCCAAAGATATCGACAAGGGCGTGCTCGTGGTCCGGTTCGAGCTCCCCTTCAATATCTGGTGCGAATCATGCGGGGTGAGCTGGCTCTTTCTGGCGCCTTGCCCGGAAGACAGCAGAGCTGACTGCGTAGAATCATCTAGGAGCTGGTGTTCGATACAATGCCCAGAAGAAGAAGGTTGGGAACTACTACTCGACGCCCATCTTTGCCTTTAGGTGTAAATGTCACCTCTGCCAGAATTGGTTTGAGCTGAGGACGGATCCACAGGTGAGCTGCCGCGACTGGAGGCGTTGTGCGACCTTCAAAAGCTGAGCTGACACCTCCAGAACGCGGCTTACATCGTTCATGAAGGGGCCAAAAAGAAGGACGAGGACTGGAATCCAGAAGAGAACGGCGGATTCGCCACCCACGGTGAGCTCCTCTGCCGACAAGCTTGTTAGTGCCCCAGCTGATCTTGCAGATACCGAAGCTCCATCCGCTGCCGACCCGCCTGCCGACCCCTTCTCCGCCACCGAGAAGACAATCGACCAGCAAACATGGGCCAAAACCAAGACCTCACGAATCACCGAGCTCGCGGACGAGTCCGACAAGCTCTCGTTTGACCCTTACGCGGTCTCCACCTCGCTCCGGCGGAAGTTCAGGGAAGAGAAGAAGGTCATGCTGGAGAAGCAGGGGCGGGATGAGGGGCTACGGGAGAAGTATGGGCTGCACGAGGAGGTGGATCTGGGGGAAGAGGACGTGGAGGATGGGCGGGCGAGATGGGAGGCTGGGCGAGAGAGACGGGGGCTGCCAGTGGAGGAAGAGGCGGAGGGGAGTTTGGCGGGCGCAGCAGGGACACCTGTCGTGTCTGCGCGTAGGCATGGGAAGGGGCGGGCCAGTGACGCTAGTACCGGCGCGTCCCCGAGTTTGGCGCAGGTACTTCGGAAATCGACCAAGCGGAAGTACGATCCCTTTGCAGATGCGGCGGACGCGTTTTTGGCTTCGGCTAGCGGTACGACCGGTGTGCGTAGAATCGCCGGAATGCCAAAGCGGGGAAGGACAGAGGATCCGGAGAGGACAGGAGCGACGCCGGCAAAAATGGTGTCGAAGGGGAAAGGGGTCGTACCGATACTGGGAGTTGTTGGCGGCTTACTGGCGGGATATGGGAGCGACTAGCGGTGTGTAGATGTCCTTGGAGAGAACTTGTAGCAGTAGTCATTCGTTTTGTACGCATCTTCTCCTCATCAGCTGGTATTTGGTTCCAACAGGTTCCAACCCCCAGGTCCCAGATCTAGGCACGGTTCCTTATCTTCCCCGCGCGTCATTTCCGCACCTCAATTTCCCTCACTTCACTTCTCTGTATAGAGTATGCCTTGCTTCTCCCTTCTCTTTTGACTTGCAGCTGTAGCCATAGTACCATCTTCACATCGAGGCTCGATCCAAGTCCACTCCCTTTCCGCTGGGAGAATCACGACCGGACGGGGCTTGGGACGCGCCTGCTGTACAACATGAAGACCTGGCTCAAGCGGGACACGGAGACGACCCCTCTGACTCGGCCGAGGCTCACGACTCGCTCGACCTCTTGCGGACCCGCGCGGGACGTATTAGAACGCTGTGATGTATTCAATACCATCCTGTTAATCCGTCATGATGTAATGGTGAGCTCTCTTTAGCTGCACCTATCTGCGGCGGTAAAAGCTGACAAGACAGACTCGGATAGGTGAGCTGAATCGCAATAATGACGACCGGTCGTGCTGATCAAAGACACGCCTATCACTTGGCAAGGCCTTACTGAACCCGCTGCAGCTTTCAACCTAGTCAGGTCAGCTAGCAGGATTATAGCATCCGTCCCAGTAGCTGACATTTAGACCCCTCACCGAGCGATACATCGCCCTAGACAACCTCTCCATCCTCTACTGCCTCCTCTCGAATCGCCTTCAATTCCTACACGACTCTGCGAACCTCCCGAACGCCCGTCTCAACACCTCCCGCGCGGCACTATGCGAGCTCCTCGCCATCCGCGTCATCACGCACTACGCCAAGTCCTCTACGCCCGATACCCAGCCTGGACCATCCGTCAACTCCGCCAGCCTGGCCGCGATCGCCCAAACGTACGGAGCGGACGGGGTGACTCGTCAGCGCCGCCTGAGCTCCTCGGCCCGCTCGGCGGCGGTGACGGGTGTAAGGCAGCGGCGGATGAGTATGGCGGAGCCCCCGTCGGCGAGACTGGCCAAAAAGCGGTCGGACGAGTTAACGTTGGCCAATGTGCTCATTGCTGGGTTCCGCCCGTTTGCGGGCGCGCCAGAAGAGGTGAAGGAGGAAGAGGAGATGGAGGGGAGGAGAGATATGGGGAGGGCGTGTAATGCGCTTGAGCTGGCGATTGTCACAGAGGCGAAGAGATTCATTGCTGTAAGTTGTCGCCTAAGCTCATTGGGGATCCATGCTGATGTGCAGTGTGCGGCTTGTCAGAAAGTGCTGGGTGCGTATAGGTCTTTGACTGAGCTACGAATAGAGCCCAAGCTGATGATACAGAGTCGGTCTGGCGTGGTAGGATCTACTACACCCCCTCTTCATTCTTCGATGTAATCCCAGATCGGGTGTACAAGCAGAAGGTGAGCTGCTTAGGACCCACTTTGTCCAGCAAAGCTGACACAAGTAGGCGATCACCATATACGACAGCCGCAAAGCTCCTCTGCTGGACCACTACCGACTTCGCGTCCCAGTGTATCGAGCCTTATTGGAATTTTCGGCGTTCATGGTCGTCTTTGCGCTCATGCTCGTGGTTCAGACGAGTGAGCAACAGCCCTTAGCATCCAGGGCTGACGGCTGATTCGGCAGTGAACCAAACGAACATAATGACGTGGTGGGAGGTCGCTCTGATGGTGTACGCGAGCGGCTGGGCGTTTGATAGACTACTCACAACGGTATGTCCAGCTGAGTCCAGCTCACCACAGTGGCCATAGCTGACGCTACAGCTCGAGCATGGCTGGCGCGTCTTTGCTGCTAGTATCTGGAACGGAGTCGACGTTGGGATCATAGCGTATGCCATCTTCCTCCCCACGTTGGGGTATGAGCTGATCAGTCCAGCTTGTTCGGCCTGTACCTCCCGATCCGGCTCTACGGCTTTTGGCTGAACGACCACGATGTCAAGGACTTTGCAATGAGTATATTGTCATGCGAGTCTGCGCTGCTGTTCCCGAGATTGGCTTTTACGCTGCTGAAGCGGAACGTCCTGGTCATGTGAGCTTTCACCTTCGATCTTTGGGTATTCGCAGGGCCGGGGAGAAGCTGACCGTGCAGGTCATTGCGTGCTATGATGGCTCAGTTCGGAGTTTTGATGCTCGCTGCGGTCTGGATATTGTGAGTCACTGCCTGCCTTTGGGAATCTCAAACGCTCCGCTGACATCCCAGTGTCGGATTCTGGCATGCCCTCTACACGCTAGACGAAGGCAACTACGGAGTCTGGGAGATTGCCAAGTACATGACCAACATCTGGTTCGGTCTTGATTCTACCGGCTTTGACATATCAAGTAAGCTCCTCATCCGACGATCCCGTGTGGCAGCAGAGCTGATCGATATAGCCGACTTCCATCCCCAGCTCGGCCCAATCATCTTCTTCATCTTCGCCTGCCTTGCCAATACTCTGTTCTTGACCATAGTGGTTGCAATCCTCTCGCATACATTCGCGGAGCTCAACCAGGATGCGAAGGCGGAGTATATGTTCAGGCACGCTGTGGGGATTGTGGAGGGGGTCAAGTGTGAGTTACTGGTGTGGGAGAGTCGGATCAGCTGACAATGCAGCGGACGCATTGTTCTCGTTCCAGCCGCCTTTGAATATCGTTGCCCTTTTCTTCTTGTACGTCTTATGGTGACAAGTAAGGAATAGAGCTGATTCCCATCAGGGCGCCTGCTAGCTGGACACTCTCCCCTCGAGCCTTCCACCGCCTGCACGTCTTCTTTACCCGCCTGGTAAGCCCATTCATGTCTTTAGCGAGGGACGAGTACTCGACGCAGAGAGCTAACAACCAGACCAACGCGCCTGTTCTCCTCCTTATCACCCTCTTTGAGCGCGCGCGCCACTTTCTCGAACTCCGTCCCCACCTCTTCGACACCCTCCAACGCGCCCTGCCCAAACAGATGCAAAACGTCTCGATATTCATGAGCGGGGCCCACGGTGACGTGTACGCCGTATTCGACTATGCACCCGATACCGTCCTGCTCACCAAGTCCCGGAACGAGGATGCGGAATATGACGATGACGATCAGCAAACGGAGGCGGATGCAGAGAGCGGGTTCTCGAGGTGGCCGACGTACGATATCGTCGAGTCTCCGGATGGGGATGGCGGGGATGAGGATGGGGATGAGGCGATAGAGGATTCGGATAATGAGGAAGGGTCGCAAGCGGGGAGTGGGGGACCCTCGTCGCCTACGGTGCCGGAGCCGAGAGGGAGAGGAGGGACGGATCGGCCATTCATCGGGATGCCGAAAACGAATACGATCGGCGCGGACAGTATTCTCTCTACTTCCCCTTCGACACATCTTCGCCGGCTCGCTTCGGGCAAGACACCGAAGTTGCACTTTGACGATACGCGGACAGGCCGCCGAGCCAGCCAAACCCGGGTGGATACCAGTCCGGCCGGATCGAACCAGAGCGGCGGGCAGGGGCAAGGGCAAGGAGAGGAGGACCTCCTCACGCTACAGCAGATGTACCCCGCGGAGCCGGCGATGCAGAATACGTCGGCGAGGGCGTCGGGACATGTAGGCGGAGGGAGGCGGCAGAGTCTGGGGCTGGAGATGGCAGGACATGGGAGAGAAGAGGGGGAGCCGCCGGCGTGGGCAAAAGGCCTGGGGGAGATGTTGAGGAAGATGGAGGAGAGGCAGGAGAGGATAGAGGGGATGCTCAAGATGGCACCAGGGGAGGGGGATTGATGTATAGATTCTGGGATTCAGTAAGTGGACATGCTGACTGGACTGCTGAATTGGCGCTGACCGCACTGTCACATTTAAATGGGCACGATCGGTCTCTTTGCATGATATTTTTCCGCCCTGATATAACCTGTGTTCGCCTCTATTTCACGGCGAAACTACTACCTCTAGCTGATGATATGACTGCCTATTATACTGCCACCCTAATCTACTGCTGATTCCTCTTGATGACCTCTGGCAATTGTCGAACTTCCCACTCTAATTGACTATCGATGACCCGTGCCGCCTCTGCCGCCTCCTGCCTGATGCGGTTCAAATCCCTTTTCGCCCGACCCTACGCCTCCTGCAACGCCGATGCGCCGTCGGCCATTTCGCTGGGAGTCGCCAAGCATGAGATGCTCTCATAATGGTCGGCGGAGCGGTCGAGGCAGTCTTGCATTGCGTCTGCGAGGGCGGCTCCGCTCGCCCTCATGCGCGGGACAAGCGCTTCGAGTGGCCGCAGGGTGGACGCCCACTCGGTCGCCTTGGTCTCGGCTCGATGCTTGGGTCGACCGTCCGCGTGGAACTGTAGATTGGTGACTGCATAGAAGATATCGGCGCCCAATGTGGTAAAGTCGACGACAGAGAGATGACGTTGGCGGGTGGGTGACTGACTGACATGGTCAGCTCTGTGCTATAGTAAGCTCGAAGGCGAGGTACTCACTTTCTCATGAAGCTGATGTATTGCGCTTGCCGCGGATCAGCGTAGTGGCGTATACCGTGTCCCCAGGGGTAGTACAGGGGCAGGACCCATAACACCGGACGATCCGTGCAGGCGGGAAGAACTGCACGAAGCAGGTTGAAACGCGGACCTTGCATTGGCGGAGTGTGGATGTGGAGCTCCGAGATGCTTCCCCGTTGGGAGAGGGTGTCGGGGGAGAGCATAGTGCGGCAGGTCGCCTCTGCACCCTCAGTCCCCTGGATAGCGATGTGAAGGACCGTGAGCCGAGGTAGGTGGTTTGCAATCGTCGAGAGGAAAACGGGGAGATCCGAGGAAGTGAGGAGTTGGTGAGCTGCAGCCGAGGATGAAGTTGCATTGTACAGGATGAGGGATTTGAGAGAGACCGATGCGACGGTAGCGAAGGGAATGAAATCGTCGATTTCCTATGGAGCAACATGAGGAGCGGAGATGCGAGAGAGCCGCTGAGTGTGCCCTGCTTTGCTCTGCAGCTGGTAGAGGCGAGTGACGTCGCCGAGCTCGACGGGTAGGTCGCCGAAATTGGCAGTGTCATAGATGTTGCCGAAGATGTTGTCGCCCCGCATAGCTTTCAGCCACGTCTGGCTACTGGCAGCAGGGGCGAGTGGATCGGGTAAGCTAGGTTGGAGATTGAATCGCGATTGGACGGAGTAACCGGCCGAAGGAGGTTTGCTCCAAGCAGAGGGAGATTGGGGACAGGATGTGTGATCCGGCCGATGGATACGGACGATCTCGACGGTACCCGTATTGGCGATACTGGTCGGGGCCATGGATATACCGTTGACGACTTCCGCGAGTGGAGGGGGATCGATGTGGGCCACCCACCACCCGTTCTGCTCCGGCTCTTCCTCCTCGTACACCACCCTCCTCACCCCCGGGCACTTCTTCCTGATGACGTCGATGAGGTACGCGCATAACTCAGGGCTGTAGCCCTTCAGACGTCTGGACGCTTCTGCGGGCTGGATTCCCATCGCCCGCAACATGCCGTCCGGGATGTCTCCCTCGCGCACGTATACTTTCGTCACGGCAGCGCAGTAGGTGAGGCGACGCTCCTGACACTGTCAGCTTAAGTCCTACACGAATGAGATGCACTCCGAATAGACACATGAGTGCTCACCGTCTTTGTGCTCATCTTGGTTCTCATCACCAAGAAGCTTACGCTCTTCCAGAACCTCTGCGCCACGTCAAAGACGAATCTCCGACACACGCGCATAAAGGTCTGCAGATCTTGGTGGGACAGGTAGCCGAGGATGTGCTGCCGGATCTCGGGATAGCCGAGGATCCCATACTTCTTGATGTCCGATTCATGGCTTTCGGCCGGGACGGCGATGGGGGCCGTTGCTTGAGCTGATGGAGGTATGGCAGCCGCTGGGAGAGGGGATTCCGGGGTGATTGCCTTCTTCGCGCGCTTGTTCGCCCGCCTGGACGGCACAGCTAGCTAGTGATCAATGTGCAGGGGGAGGCTGAGTTGATGATGCAGATGAAGGGGAGGATGAAGGTGGTCCCGCAAGTGCCACTTTTTGGGGAATCTGAAACACACGGGGTAAACCCAAATGAAACGCCGAGTACAGCCGACGATGTGGCGGGAGGCGTCTTCACCAGCCAGGGGCAGTGGACAGAGTCTACCTTGTTGGGGTATGTGACGAGCCCGTTCGGCTGATGACTCTAGACGGAGGGACAGGCGGAGACGGTGAGAGACGCGGCCCGGCTTATGATCAGTCATGAAGTGCTACCGTACTCAGTACTGCGACCCGGCGCAAGTGGAGAGATCTGATGATATCGTGGGTTAGAGCCGCACAGCAAGTGATGAGGTCCACTCGCTGACGGCCAAGATGCGCACTTATTGTTGAAAACAGTCGTGAGTGTGCATGAATGAGCTGTACTTGGATGTATACGAGACCTGGCTGAACGCTATATGTACAAATTACCATCCTACCTAATTCTCCCGCCCTCTCCCCTCCCCTTGGCATATGCACCGGACCTTACTTCCCTCCCCGTGCTCTACCGATGTCCCCGTATAGCCCGATTACAGCCGCCATCTCACCTTCCACTCCAGCCGCGCTAGCCCAAATAGATGGCTCCCCCATGTCCTCCCAAGCCTCCGCCGACTCTGCCCTGGTCCGCCTCCATTCCGCCAGGCACGATCTGGCCTTGTCGACGGTCTCCGCCTGCCAACCCGTCCCTTGGAACACTTCTACCACCTCCTTCCATCCCTGCAGAGCCTTCTGGAAGCTCGATAGGGCGATAGATGGAACAAGTGTCCCGATGGCGAGAAGGCGGTCGACGAGCGCGGACGCTCGTGTCCCCGCAAGACTGCGCGGTGTTCCGTCCGCATTGTATTCGAGTCTGCGGACGTCGGCCAGGATAGTGACGCCGATGCTACGGAAGTCGACGGTTGACAGGTGTCTTTGTCGATCAGAAGATTGCCTGAGCACAATCAGCTACCGACCTCCAGTCGTGAGCGCGTCCTCAAAGTAATACACTTACGATCGCAGATGGCTGATGAAGGGCATTTGCTCTGACCTTGGCCATATCCGATGCTCATACGTTTCAATCTCCAGTGACCCTAGTTTGGAAGTGCCGAGCACTGAAAGGACACGGAGTATGTTGAAGATTGAGGTGTCCGACGACCCCGCTAGGACGCGAATGTACGCGAGGGTGCCTCTCCGTGAGAGCGTGTCAGGGCGCAGCATGCCTCGGCACACGCTCTCCGCGCTCTCGATGCCCCTCAGCGGGATAGAGAGGACCTGCAGGCGCGTCAAATGCGATCCGATGATCTCGATGAGCGAGGGGATTTCGGCGAATGAGATCAGCAGATGATGCTCGTGTACCGGGGGATATGAAGCGCCGGCGAGGTGGAGTTCCGTCAACGACGATGAAGCGATGTGTGCGAATTCATCGAAGGAGGAGAGGGAGTAGGGAAGGGTATGAGGAGCGCGGATACACGCTAGCCTTTCTTTGCCCCCCTCTGAAATCTGGAGTTGGTATAGTCGAGTGATGTCCGAAAGTTTGACCGGTAGTTCGCCGAGGCCAATCTCTTGGTATAGATGGCTGTAGGACGACTCTTCGCGGAGGTGAGCGAGCCATAGATCCGAGTATTGACCTGACCGGTGGCGTAGCTCGAGATTGAAGACTTGCTGCACAGCATAATCAGTCGACGGGGGAGTGAGCTGTGCGACCGGGTTGGACGCAAAGTAATCGGACGGCCGATGGGAGCTGACGTCCACAATGCACGTGCGAAAGGCCACGATGGTCCCGCTGCCAAGTGTGGCCGTTGTTTTCTTGGCGGTGTCGTACGGCGTCCGCGCTGAGTCGATGAACGCCACCCATCGCTCGCGATTATCAGGCCATGAGCTGGAGGGAGTGTAGGTGATCTTTCGGAGATTGGGACATTTCCGCCTGAGATCCTCCAAGAGCATCCGACAGACTCTCGTCTGGTACCCTTGAAGCCTCTCCATCAACCTGTCACCTTTGAGGGACGCAATTCCCAGCTTGGCGCGCAGTGGTTTGGACTTGGCGATATCGGCCGGTGATATCTGGACTTCGGTTACAGCTGCGCAGTAGGTACGCTGCCGCAGCTGTGGTCTGAGCTTCATTCTGTTCACAGGCATGCTCTGTCTGGGTGTACTCACGGTGGTCATACTCATCTTGTTGCGAACCCTTCCAAGATCTACTACCCGATACAGCTCCTTCGCCGCATCAAATACCGCCTTCTTCTCCACCCGCATGAAACGCGTCACGTCCACCTTATCCAGATAGGCGAGGATGCTTTGGCGGATCTCCGGTACGAGATAGACCTCATTGGCGGCGGAGCGAGGTGGAGCGGAGGGCTGGTCCGATGTGGATTGGGAGGCTGAAGGGGTAGTAGAATCCGTTGCTGGGGGCGTCTGGGACGTGGTCGACCCGGCTGGTGCGGACGGAATCGGCGACGCCTCATGCTTCGACTGCTTACCAGGCGGCATGTTGTCTGGAGGGTGAGGTGTACTCGAGAGAAAGGAAAGATAAGAATGAAGCGGTCAGCAGGAAGGAGGTCAAGCACGTGATCAACATACCTCAAGATCTGAAACACGGGGTAAAATGCGTCCGGGTGGCGAATGTGGCGGAGGGCGAGAAGAGCCCATACCACTACTCTACCGATCACCTTGGCAAGTCGCGCCGCAGGCAAACCAGGAGGGATCTCTAGCGCCCTCATATGGGCGCCGGGAAAACATGCGCTGATACCTGTTGCATGAAAGTCGTCAGTCCCCATAGCTCTATTAGCTGCCTGCCCAAAGCTCGAAGTGACCCGCCAGGCACTAGCAGAAAGCGTCTCCCTCATCCTCCGACCCACTCAGAGATACAGTCGATCCTGCTCTGCTCTGCGCACCGAATGAGATCTCAGTCCAGCTCAGAGCACTGTCCGCGAGTCTGTCATCTTCACTGGCCACTTCGTCGTCATCCTGGGGTTCGGCATTGACCGCACGTCGATCCTGATCCCCAAAATCCTCAATGAGCGCTGTGTAGATCCGCCCCTGGGTCCCGGATCGCTTCGTCGCCAGGACAACTCCATATCCGGCATCGATGGGCTGAAGAACCCAGCCGGAATTGGGCTTCCCTACGTTGATCGTGGTGGACATCCCATCTGCGCTCGTGAAGGTCGCTGAGTGGAGAAACGCGGCACGGTCGCTTGCGAGAACATCTTGGAAATGGGAGCCGTCCCACTCAAAGGCCAGCGGCTGTACATCCAAGGGAATGCGCATGGTCCGGTGCACGGGAGCCGACAGATGCCACCCCACCTCAGTCGCAGCATTCGGGTCCTTGTTCCTGGAGACGAAGACGACCGATACCTTGTACCGCCCCACGGATTCGGGCTCTATCGAAGCAGTCTCATCCTTGTGGTGAGTGACCCGCGCGGCATGAGTCACGCACCTGCCCTCATCTCCGCTCAGCTCGTGGTCCCCGAGAAGCGTATCCGTGTCGACGGTTTTGAGGAGGATCAGCAAGGTCGCTTTGGTGTCCTTGCACTGTACTCCGAACGTCTCCTCCGGATCCGAGAGAGCAGAAGTGGAGGGCGAGGTTGACGGGCGAGCAGCTTTCATCTGCGTCGCGGCACTGCAGGACTCAGCGGGCATTCTGATCAGCCAATCGCTGACATGGGTTTGCCGGATAGGAACGCCCTTGGCAGTCTTGAGGGTGTACGACTTGGAAGGGCTGGTGTCGCGGTGACTCGGGGCGCCGCTCGTGGAAGGTGGAAGCAATATGGTGTCGCTCATGATGGATAGCTTGACTGAGGTGATGTATGGAAACTTAAAAGTGCGAGGTAAGGGGGCGACCAAGCCTGTCGAGACGACTCGGTCAGAATGGAACCGAAAGGAGGTCTCAACGAAACACCTCACGAGTGAGTGTGGCTATGACGTCGTCAAGGGATCGTCCTGCTCGGACTGCAGGCTAGCACGCCATCAGACATCATGGAATCCGACGGAATGTGGCAGAATCCAAATGCCGCTAGACGCGGGCACCAGCACGAAAGATTGATGTCAAAGTCAGAATTACGCCCATGAGCGACCCATTTCCATACTTGGGAATAGCGATAGCTCTGGAACAGGAGCAGCACCCAGGCGCGTGATCGAGTCTGAATGAGATTTCAGCGTATCAGCGATATTAGTACGTACATTCCCCTGATAAACGAACACCTCGGCTTGCATGCCTTTTTTACTTCCCTCCATCACATATACTCTTCCCTACCTGCCCGGAGGACTCAGCTGAAGGGCGGGAACCACTTCCACCTCCTCCCCGGGAACACCTTGGGGTCAAACTCGCGCTTATACCTGGCGTACTTGCCCGCCGCCCAGCGGTGCATGAACATCGTCGCAATGACGCTGTACACCACAGCTACACCCTATCAGCTCGAGGCCACCTCGAAGCGGAAGCCCACTCACTGCCAATATCAAAGCCAGTCATGATGCTCATCGCAAAGACACCGAGGGTTTCAAACCAGTAGTTGGCACACACGACGGTCCCGAAGCCAAGACCGGTAGGGTACTTGCGTGGCTGACCAGCGGGCTGGCGCAGCGAGGCGAGGTGGACGTGGGCGTTGAGGTTGAGGAGTTCAGCGCACTGTGCGGTCAGCATGGTTCTCAGCGGAAAGAGAAGGACTGACCAGGATAAAGAGGCTCCAAAAGCCGACCCAAGCGGGGTTGTTCAGGATGGAGCCCTTGAGCGCCTCAGCAGAGTAGGCGGGGCGGTACAGCGTCAAGCCACAGAGCACGCCAACGACTCCCCAGTAGTAAGCCGAGCTGGCGAAATCAGCGTAGTTCTCGATCAGTAGCAGACTTGGCTCGAACCTACTTTCGGTAGACGTAGGCTAGTGGCAATGTTGACCGCGAGAAGGAGTGGACGAATGCAGACTCCAGCCACCGCTTGATGAAGTGCAGTACGATGATATTGCGAATAGCTCTGTCTCATCAGCTGATGATCCTACGGGCGAGAATTGGAGCTGACATTTGCAGAGCGGACGGCGTGTATGCTCCCCAGATGTGGTGAGAGAGCTTGAGGAACAGCGGGTTGATGAAGATCGGTCCAGCCTGGTGTATCAGCCATAGGTCCATCTCCTTGTAATTCGAGTGACCAACATATTCCCACAAGTACAGGTACCGATACGGCACTTGCTTCCCGAGATCCTTCAGTCGAAGCTCCGCCTTGTCTCCCACGCCATACGAAGCGAGCGATTTAGACTCGTCCGTCAAGGGTGTGGGCTTTCCTTCGCCTTTCGAGATAGTCAGTCGCTGCCTGTTCGGCACGAGCTATCGAGTTAGCCTGGCTCCAGGCGGAGGTCCGTCCGAGCTCACCACGGGAAACTTGGCGTGGACAGCCTGGTGGAGCTGTTTGACGGTGACTTGCTCGGGATGCCGGTCTGGGAAATCGACCGACACCTTGGGCTTGCCCTTGGTGCTGATAGTGAGGGATACCATCTTGCTATCTATGGATGATAGATGTATAGAGTCAAGCTATACTATGGCTGCACCAGGACGTCGACATCCATCTGCACGTGATCAAATTCCTCAGGAACGGTACCAAAATCCGCTGCCCTTCTGGCCAGCAAGAAATTGGCCTGTCTTTGCTCTTTCATCTACATCTCCCACCATGATCGGCGTGTTCAACATGGCCTCTAGCTCGAGGGCAGCGGTGCGGACGGCGGCCTTCTCACTTAGGCAGCCAGTTATACCGGTATCGTCCGCCTTCGCTCGGCGGCTGTACGCTACCGAGAGCGAAAGTCGACCATCAGCTGCGCCGGTGCCCACGCCTGAGTTCTCGCTCTCTGGCTCGGCATCGCGGAGTACAGGTCAGACTACCATGAAGAAGTATACTGGACCAGGATTTCCCAAGATTCCAGTGAGCTATCGGCCGCAGTTTGGCTCGGGCAAAGCTGATAACATAGGGTCTGCGCCACCTCGTCCATCCCCATCACCCCCATCTTCACGCTGGCGCGCCCGTACGAGACCTCACAATACCTCTTCGGCGTAATGGCGGGCGGAACGGGACTGGACAAGTCGTCAACCGAGGCGTAGGCGGAGGGCATCGCAAGAGATTACGGATTGTCGATTTCCACCGGGTGGAAGCGGGGGAGCAGGACGTTGTTCGGATCGAGTATGATCCGGGACGGAGTGCGCATATCGCGCTGCTCAAGGCGAGGGTGGCGGGTGCGAAGGATGTGGAAGTGGAAGAAGGGGCGGCACTGGCGGAGATGGAGGGAGAGGAGAGTACGGATGCTGGCGCGACCATTCGATCGAGAAATGAGGTCCGGGGAGGATGGAGCTATATCCTCGCTCCGGAGGGATTGAGAGCGGGGGACGTCGTCACTTCTTATCGGAGTGGTATACCGTCTGGTCTTGTCGAGGGATGGAGCGAGAAGCCTTCCGACTCGGATCCCTCAGCACCTCAATCCGTCAACCCTCCAGAATCCGGAACGTCCCGCGCTCTTGGTCTCCTCCGTACCATGACCCTCAAACCTGGAAACGTCCTCCCTCTTTACCTCATCCCCGCTGGAACATCCATCCACAACATCTCCATGACGGCATCGGGACGGATGCAGCTGTGTCGGTCAGCAGGGAGCTACGGGCAGATTGTGGCGCACCACGGACCCAAGGGGGAGGCGTTGGGTGGAGCGCAGATCTTGAGCATGGGCGGGAGTGTAGGAGAGGATGGAAAGCTGCAGAAGAAGAATGGAAGCGTGCTGGTCAAATTGCAAAGTGGGGAGGTGCGGCGATTGGATCCGGGATGTTGCGCGACGGTGGGGACGGTTAGCAAGTGAGTGATTCGATCCGAAGAGGAGGCTTGGCTGACGCCTGCAGCAAAGAACATCACTCTGCTCAACTCGGTAAAGCCGGTCGAGCACGCTGGCTCGGTCAAAGACCTATCGTTCGAGGTCTCGCCATGAACGCTTGCGACCACCCGCACGGAGGTGGTCGAGGAAAGTCAAAGGGAAATGTTCACCCTCGGTCCGCCACAGGTGTGCTGAAGGGTGTGCGTACGAGGCGGTCCAAGGATAAGGACGGGAACAAGCAGGTGGTATCTGAGAGGCCGAGAGGGAAGGCGTCGAAGAAATAGATATCGCAGATGCATCCCGCTGCTCGTCTGGCTACACCATCGCTTTTAGCTGGAGTCATCCGACGACGTGTCCTCATCATTCTGACATGTCAGCTCGACTCCGCCGCAGCTCAAAGCACCGGACTCACCAACTGTGCGCCTGGGGGTGCTTCTTCCAGCCGTCCGCCGGCCCTCTTGATGCGCTGCTGGCTTGGACACCCGATGTTTTAACGTCCGTATGTTCGCCTTGAGATCACTCTCCACGCCTCCGCCCGCCTTCTTCAACAGATTCGCCGCTCTCTGATTCGCCTCTGCGACTGCACACAGCAGTGTTTCCGCCTCTCGTAACATCTCGGCTGGCTCGCCGGTGACCGCCTCGCTGTCTGTTCGCATAGCTGCGCTGCGAGACTCCGCCAGACTGCCGAGGAGCGCAGGCACGAGGGTGTCTCGGACGACTCGTTCGCTGGTCGTGGTGGACACCGAGAGGCTAATCGAAACCCACCCGATCGGCCGTGCACATATGTGGCGGCAGTGTTGCAGCGACCACTTCACAGGGACAATTGAGGCGGAAGTCGGATGGAATGTGTAATACACGGCCAGTCCAAAGTCGGAAACAAATGCTGCTCTGAACCTGTCACATCTAAAGCATGCGTCTAGCCGAGCTCAAGCTATATACAGCGTACCCATCCATACCTAAAGTCTGTCTGATCATACTAAGCCTATATACATATACAGCACAACGAGTCAGGCAGTCATATTTGATTATTTCGTGGTTACCGTTGCAGATACCGTACCAGAGCCAGAGGGAAAGACTCACCTGAGCTGGAGGAGAATACTCACGGAATTTGAACCTGTACTGGTCCATTCCCGGCAGCTGGCTGATGTTGTACATCTTCCGATGATTGACGAGGAAGGGATGAAGAGCAGCACGGGCATCCTCCCATTGACGTTCGAGAGTTTGATACTCAAGATAATGAGAGTCAGCGATGGCGACGGAAGTAAGAGGGGAGACTCACAGGAACAAAATCGGCGAGAATGAGCGGGCCAGAGGCTGGGTCAGAAGCCCTGCACAGCACTTGTTCCCATTGGGCGTCCGAAGCCTGAGATTGTCAGAACTGTCCAGGATGGGAAAAAAAGATATGACTCGCGTCTCGGGCAGCGCGCTCGGCCGTTCGTAGCTGATTTGTCAGCTAAGGTCGCGAAAATAGTAATGACAGACATACCGTGTTCCAGCGATCAATGACAGTCTGCGGAGGACTCAAGAGAGGCTGGGGAGCTGCCGCTTCTTGGACCTTACCGCCATCCTCCGCCACTGCATCGACAACGGCTTCTTCCACCTTGACCTTGACCTCCACATCGTCACCCTCTTTTTTTCCTGCTTGCTCCTGCCCATCATCCCCTTCATGCCCTTCATGCCCTTCATGCCCTTCATCTCCTGCATTCCCTTCCGACCCATCGACCCCAGCTTCCAACTTGGCCGCGGCTGACCCGCGCGGTGATGCGGTTATCGAGCCTGCCCTGTCCGCTGAAGCCGACATTTCCGCAATTATTGATCTGTATAAGACCCGAGTACGAGACTGTGGCTACTCAGAGCCGGGATGTAGGAGCCGGCGAGGTCTGAAGAGAGGTATACAGCGCGAGCGAGTGATGATGCAGAGTTGACGCGACGCGGATGAGTCAACGAGGAATGCGGAGTTTACGTACCGTATTGCTTCCGACGGAACACAGAGAATTAAGCTCGGTCGCCGAGCTTACTGCTGTCAGCCTGCCACCCACAGCCTTTTGAGTTGACTGATCTTCTGCTTGTTCCACTCTCAGCACTGATCTCAGCACCTACTCCGAAGACCATGTCCTTCCTCAACGTCTCACCGTGCTGTGTCACCATGCCCACAGAGCTGCCCGGCGAGCCGCGAGGCACCATGCAGCTGGCTGGGGAGGGCGGACGGACCGTCGCGCGGTATATCGTCAAGCCCAAGGAGGGCGTCAAGGACGACAAGGCTGCTCTGGTGATCCTGTACGACCTTATGGGCTTCAAGACTGTGAGTTAGCCCTCTCGACAACCCCACTGGCTTGGCTAATCAACAGACCAACCCCAAGATCATCGCTGATCAATATGCCGACCAACTCGGCATCACAGTCATCGTTCCGGACTATATCCGTGAGCTGCTGTGGTTATGATGCCCATGATGACTTCAGGAAGCTGACTCTTTAGCTGACGCGCCGGAGCCTATGCTACTCACCGGTATCATGGATACTTTCCCAGGGGAGAACGCGGAGAAATCTTGGTTTGCCACGATCAAAGACTACCTCTATGTCTTCTCCAAGTTGATTTGGAAGCTCCCAGGTTTCACACTGGCGAAGCTGGTCCCTATCTGCTCCAAGGTGCATCATACCCATCCTACACACTCGCTGTACTCCAGCTGATCATGCAGGCGATCCAAGAGCTCCGCAGCGAGGGGTACGAGCGGGTCGGCGGTATCGGGTATGTCCCCCTCGAAACTTCGGTCGCATCATGAGCTAACGGTACAGGTACTGCCGAGGCGGCTCCATGGTCATCTCCCTCCTCTCCGAAGGCGACGCCTCCCTCCTCGACTGCGGTATCCCCTGCCACGCCGCACCCGATCCCGCCGCCTACCCTAAGATCACCAAACCCTCCCAGTGGCACTTTGCGAGCCACGATCCCTTATTCAAGCCCAAGCAGATCGCAGAGGTGCGCCAAAAGATGGAGGGAAGGGGTGTGGTGTTTGAGCAGACCGTGCATGAGCGTGAGTCCACCAAGGTATGACCAAGGAATCAGGCTGATTAGCAGAGACGTCGCACGGGTTCGCGGCGAGGCCGAATCTGAACAATGAGGCGAGCAAGAAGGCGTTTGAGGAGGCAAATGCGGCGGCAGTCAAGTTTCTGAGGACTCACTTGAAGTTAGGAGAGTGATATGGGGCTTCTCTAAGTTCAGTTGTACATAGCGTCAGTATTGGTATGCCTTTAGCTTAGCGAGTTGGTTTCACTCCGGGTCAATGCATTGTCATCTACCCCTCCCGCAAGCTGACCCCTACTCTGTCCATAGGTCCACCGCATATACATTCTGCCGCTATGCCCACACCGCTCCTGCAACCGCCGGCGCCTGCATATCCTGTGCTATTGTCTGCGCATCGGACGGCCATCGGCGTCGTATGCGAGATCCGCCACCTGAATAGGGTCAAATAGACCCAGCGAGGGGAAGTTTACGGTTGCGAGATGGGCGCGTCTTTCGGGCGATTGTCTATGCCGTCAGCGTCTTGCTCCTCAACCCTTCTTTACAAGCTAGTGGACGACTTACGATTGTAAATACCGAAGATAGACCGCCTGCGCTTCGGCCGTCCAGCCACCATAGTCCCCCATAGCGATATGTACCGTCGCATCTGGTATACGCGACCACAGAGGGGCTAAGCAGCGCAAGACCGACCACAGCGCCGTGTATTGCTCTGAAGTGAGGATGACGAGTTCGGTGAGGGTGCCCCCTGGCTCAAGCTTCTCCGGAGATAGCATGGCTGCGCAGTCTCTGTCCGCCGAGCCGACCCCCTCCAGCGCCATACGGAGCAAGCGCAAAGAGGGGAGCTTTGTCTTGATGGTATCGACGAGCTGCGGGAGGTCCGAAAATGACATGTTGGTTCCGCCAGGTGGGTATCGATACGATCGCTCCCCGCATAGTACGAGCGAGACGAGCGAGGTCGAGGCGATGCTGGCAAAGTCTGCGAAGTCGCGCAGGGTTCCGATGGTAGTATAAGGGGAGATGATATGCTCGAGCCGCTCCGAGAAGTGCTGTTTGTCCTGGAGCAGGTACAGCCCGCTCAAGTAGGAGAGGTCCACCGGGAAGCGCCCGAGGCTGACGCTTTTGTACAGCTGGCCCATGATGGGGCTGTTGCGGAGGGCCTCCAGCCACTCGGTCGGCCGCAGAGGGTCTTCGCGCCATCGTGGAAAGTGCACAATGAGGTCGAAACGCTCCCAGATGGTGTAGGCGGGAGAAGGGGGAGGAAAGGGAAGGGTTGCCGTAGCAGGGTCCGCCGAGACGTCGAACCGCCGAGTATGGAAGAGGTCGACGTGTCCGGCGTGAGAGGATCCGCTGGTGTTGTTGTTGTTGAATTGCACCGTCCAGATGTCATCATTCCCGAATGGCTCGTATACGCCTCCAAATGTTGCGTCCTTGACATGGGGGAAGCGCCGGACGATGTCCGGGAGGACGAGATTGGCAGCGGATGGATCGTATTTGAACGGCCGGGAACGAGGGCATTGGCAAGTTTTAGACCAGAGTCTGCGTTCCGTTTCCGAGTCAGAGTCCGTCTCGTCGTCCGCCTCGTCCGATGACCCATGGCTATCCGACGACCAGTCCCCTTGATCATCGACCGAGGATTCCGCTTCCAGACGTCTGAGTAGGGGACGGTCATAAGCGTGACGCGCCATTCTGACTGCGGGAGCCATGATCGAACGAGCGTCAATGTGCCGGACACCTTCACGATAGAGCTGACTCCGACTCTACGGAGAAGTCAGCTTGTATTCCAGACGAAGGCCAACCAGAAGAAGACTTACCGACCGCGACGTCAGCCCATACTGAGCCCTCTTCCCGCTGATTGAGTGGTACAGCAGCTCCGAGACATCTCTCATGGTCCTCCTCTGCACTCGCATAAAGATTGCGAGAGACCCGCGATCGAGGTGCACGAGTATGAGCTCGCGGATGTCCGAAATATCGAAGCAGGCCCGAGAGGCGGGAACCTGCGGTTCCGCGCGATTGGCGGAGCTGTTTGAGCCGGGCGGGCCGAGACTCGCCTGCCTCGGGAACATGATCTTGGCCTTGTCCTATATGCCTCGCCCGGGCAGCCGCCAGGACTTCCAAGGAAGATCGTTGATGTCGAGATGAAGTACGATAGAGGCAGTTTGGGCTGAACATCAAGTCGACGGAGCGGACGAGTTGACGCACGGACATGTCCTGTCCGGCCCTCCAAGCTGAAGCCTCTGCAGACGCTTCGCAGAGGTACCGATGAGCCAGACCGCACTCGCAAGGTCGGCGAGAGAAGTCATGACATGTATGTACAATGAGCCTATGAGTCCATCAAAGTCCACCAACTACACCGACTCTCCCCGGGTCCTCCATGCCTCAGCCGCCTGCTTCAGCTTCCCCGTCCCTCCACCGACAACCCGCTCAGTCCAAGGCCCCAGTGACGACCCCCCTGAGACACCGCCGCATCTCCTCTGCTTCTCCTGTCATCTTCAATAGACTCCGCTTCGGGTGCAACGCCTGTCCCGCGGCCCAATCAGCTTTCCAGAGCGCCTCCACAAGCTTCGCCAGCTCCTCTAGCACCTCGGCCGTTGTACTCGCGCCCGCCATCGCCTTGAGCCGTGATGCGGCCCCATCAAGATCATGCAGTGCGCTGGAAAGACTAGCGGAAGGGTAAGGATTGGGGTGATCGAGGAGGGATTTCGCCTTGTCCGCCCAGGTGGTGGACTCTGACACGCGGAGGGGTATGGGCCGACCGTCTTCGTGATATTGGAGCTTGTCGACGCCGAAGGGGTCAGCCACGTCGAGTGTGGAGAATTCGACCTGCGAGAGATATCGGCGCCTCTGTGCGGGTTGACTATCATTTCAGCTCGCGATTTAGGCAGATGATTCAAGAGACAGGGGTGTCGTGCCTGACGTACTGCAGGAGATAACGCAATAACTTGCTCTGGAGTTCCTCCGAGCCCCACGGCCACATTTCATTCGGTCGGATGTAAATGGACGCCGTCGGGCGGCACATGAGGCCGCATAGACGAATGGCGTCAAAAAGCGGGATGGCGTGCCGCCTGCTTGTGATGTCGAGGGAGGACACCAATCCGCCTTGGTCAAGATAGTCGTCCGCGAGTGCGTCTCGACACGCTGTCTTACAATTGGGCGTGAAGCTGACTGTGAGACCGAAATGGGTAAGCGACCGGAGTTCCGACCGTACGATCCGGCTGATTCCGCCCAAGTCGGCGAAACTGACGCCCGCAATGCCCGATTTCGATTGACAGGTCGCCGCAGTCGCTCTCGGGGTTGGTGGCCATGCGGAGGGTAAGCCGAAGAGTAGAGAGGGACGGCATCTCGTATCTGACGAGTCGGCTGATAGACGCAAGATCGGCGAAGGAGATCTGTGCGAGGTTGGAGCAAGAGGTGTCTAGGAGGTCGAGAATGGTGAGAGACTTTAAGTCCGCCGTAGCGAAGCGCTCAAAGTCGCAGATGGAGTAAGATGTGATATATGGCGCATAAAACTGTCCGAGCCGCTTTGGGTGCCCGAGCGATTCTGGACGGGCGAATGATGAGATGATGTCGTCGAGACGGACAGGGAGGGGCCCGCAATCGACGATGGGTCCGGCGTTGGCGAGATGCGGGTCCGAGCAAATATGCTGCCAGATGTCTTCTAGGGACTGATCGGACCGCTGAGGGACCGCCTGGATCATGAGGCTGAACCGCTCGTGAATGGTATAGTCGGCCGAGGGGGGAGCCGGGGGCAGGAAGGGCTGCGCATAGCCGTCAGAGACATTCAGATAGCGGAATCTGGAGATGGCAATATGTCCGATGACCGCCGACGTGGAGCTCGAAGCCGAGTCCGCCGGGACGCCGTGTGACGGGGCAGGGGAAAGCGTAATGGTTACACCTCCTCCGAGGCGGATCTCCTTGAGCTCATGATGTTGCTCTGTGAGAGACCGTACGAGGATGTCGACGACGTCTGGGTGGTACTCTCCGAGATGGTAGGCGAGCGCCCTGTCGGTCGGTTCCGCGCCCCCTCGAGCCTTTCGAGCGATGAAGCTCGGTGTCGAGGTGAGCTGGGCGAGTATGGCCGGTCGGTGGTTCTGCATGTGATGCGCGGTGCCGTTGACGACGGACACGGCGTCACAGTACATCGCGCTTCTGGGCTGATTGATTAGCTTCTAGAGCTGCGGGCAGGGGCAGGGTTACGAGTGATGAGAAACGTGAAGGGCTGCACATTCGAATCTCAACTCACGGTACATCTGTCAAGCAGCGTCTGGGTCTGATCATACGTGACAGTATGATACAGCTCCTGCGCAACAGCGAGCATACCCGCTCGATTACAGCGCATTATGACGGCGAGGCCGGGGAGCTTGATGTAGGGGTTGTTGAAGACGATCCGTCCAGCGGGAACGGGGAGAGGGAGAGGAGGTTCCGCTGTGAAGGTGAACTCAGCGCCGCGGATCTCGTCTGAGCCGAACTCCATGGCGACTGTGAGCTTGCTGCGGTCTGATTGCCAGTGAGAAAGGACGAGGAGAGGTAAAGAGGCAACGCGAGGAATGAGGATTTCGACGGGGCTTGAGTTTCGTTCCTGGCCAGGCCAAGTGCGGCACCATTCAGAGACCAGTAGGCCGGCGTATCTTTAAGACAGGAGGCACTATGCACTGCCGGATCGTCTACAGAAGCGACAGACTGGAGCGAGGATAACAAGGGCCAGCTCAGTCGACGCCTTCAGTGACAAGCATGAGATCAGCTACACATACTTGGATACATGATTTACGGCCCCTCGAAACGAACGATAATATCACCACTGCCAGACCCAATTCCTCCGGCGTCCCCATGACCCTTCCATTGCTCAAGTATCCTGGTTCCCCGCCTACATCCCTTCGTCGTCCTCCCGACCCTCTTCTATCCGCCATCAACCCCCGAACTCCTCACCCGCCGCCAACGATCCGCTCGAGCGCCTTGACGTACTCGCCCGCCTCCGCCTCCGCCGCCTCGCTCTTCCTGATGATCTCCTGCAAGTCCTTGACCGCATCCATCGCCGCCTGCTTTGCCCCGCTAGCCGCCCGCTGTACCCACCAAGCCTGGTTGAGCATCTCTTTAGAGGTTGCCGACGATGAGATCACTCTGAGCTTTTCCGCCGTTTGGGCAAAGTCCGAAATGTAGTCCGGGACCTCGTGGAAGCCGCTGTCGGTAACGGCCGTTTCGAGCTCCGCGGCGCGTTCGAGCCAGGCCGTGGCTTTCGTGCGTCCCAGCCGTATGGGTTTTCCGTCCACCCGATACCGGAGCCCCTCGAGCTGCGACGGTAAAAGAACATCGAGATCTGCGAAATCGATCTGGCTGAGGTGTGCGCGCCGGTAAGCTGGCTGCCTGAGCAAGATTAGCGACACTCGGTCGGATAGTCTGAATTACTCACTTGCGCAAGTAGGCCAGTACTGCTCCATCGTCCCATCCCCGCAGTGTAGTGTACGAGATGTTTACGTCCGCTGCCGAGCCGAGGATTGGCGCCAGTGTCCGGATGATATTGAAATGACCGGAGGAGTGGGTCGTAGCGTGGATGTACAGGGTTTTCAAGCCTCCTTCCCTCTCTAAGCAGTCTCTAGTAAGACCAGACAAGCAGTCCGCCTCGGCCGTGTCGATACCCGTCAACGCGATGGAGAGATGGACCAACTTGGGCAAGTTACTCCGAATCATCTGGGTGAAGATGGGGATATCTGCAAAAGACAGTAGGGGGAGCGCTTGAGGATTGGAGTCCCTGTCGCAGAAAAGGGTCAAAGAAGTGAGGTGTTTCGACGCGATTCCGGCAAATTGCAGGAAGGCATAAGAGTCGAAAGGGGTAATGTTATTGGCGGTGATGGTAGAGAGCCGGGTTGTGTGACCTCGGGCGGACTGGTGGTTGTAGATCGCGCAGAGCTCTTCGAGTGAGACGCGTTGCGAATCGAAGTACACAACCTGGTAGAGGTCACACATACGATCGATCGCGGCGCCGGTGAAAATGTCGTGTAGAGTCGAAGGTGTGGGAGGACCACCATGGATCTGGAGATTGAAGCGTTCCTCTATTGTGTAGTCGGACGAGGGGGAACGGGCGACCGGTATGACGTATGGTGTGTGCTGATTCCACAGGTGAAGCCTTAGGAGTTTGATATGACGGGATGACGTGGTGGTCCGATTGGACGGGTTTGAAGGCCCGGAGGTTCCGCCCGTTCGATCTGCTGGGGAGAAGGTGACTTCCCAGCTGTCAGCACCATAGGCGGGACTGCGTGCCGCGCCGAAGGTGATTGCGCGAACGTGTGGAAAGACCCTCCGCAGTGGTTCGACGATGATGGGGAGCGCCTCCGGCCGATATTCCTCGAGAAACCCGGACAGGGACTGTCGACCGTATCTGCTCGAGGGATCTGCGTTCATCGCTGCATAGAGCTTGCGCGAGACCAATGGGGGATGATGGGTTATCCGCCGAGCGTCGATATGGGTGACTGCGTTGCAAATCATGCGCTTTGAAGCCTATCAGGTGTCAGCTCTAGCCGAAAAGTTGTTGTGATGTAGAGTTTGAGGAGGGGAATCCGGCGATGAGGAACATGGACGTGAGCTTACCGTATCTCTCGACATGTGCAGAGTCGCCTCATCATACGTGATCTCCCGAAAGAGTACCCTCGCCACCTCGCTCATGCCCTTCTTGGAGAGACGAAGGCAGCGCGCGAGGGTGGGCGAGTCGGTCCACCGGAGGATGATGCTTTTGATCTCGGCGATCTCCCAGACCGTTCGGCCGGCCGAGTAGGGTTGCGGAGCTTGCGCCGATGCGGTGGAAGGAGCCGGGGGAGCGCGTATCTTGCCCGAGCGCAGGGTCATGGCGGGTATGGTATTGCCTTCAGAGGGAAAGATATGTAGAACATGAAGACGTTTGGTGAAGGGAGCAACCGCACGAAGGGCAATTCGGGCACGCACGGACCAAGCTCCAAGGCCATTAAGGTCGTCCAGATGGCAAGCTACAGTACTATGTAGTCTAGCTAGCAGCTGGTCTGGGTCCAGTGCTCGGGATACAGAGCGCATATATGGCCTAATGACCAGACTAAAGATAGCATGGCCACGTAGAACTTGTAGAGCGTAAATCGCGAAAAAACTAATATGCTCCTCTGAAGCGCCCATCCCCCCGCCTTAGCCTATCCGTGCGGTTCCTCCACCCCCATCCCTCTCTCCCATCATCCTAGATGTCCGCTGCTCCCCTAAACCTCCTCAGCTCAGCCGATCCACCGTCCCATTCCCTCGCAAGGAGACTCCCTTCCATAAACGATCCTTCTGAGCGTTCGGACGTATTCCTCCACCTCCTGTTCAGCCACACTGCTCTTTTCAACAATGACCTCCAGCACGTCCCTGGCCTCCTCGGCAGCACCCTTCGCATCCTCGATGCTGTAAAGTATCTGCTGAGCATGATCAAGCATCTCCTGCGGGGTCGCCTTTGAAGACATGGCCGTGAGCCGAGCCGACGCAATTGCGAAAGCGTCAACTTCTTCCTGGATCGAGTCGAACGACGGTGGAGGATCGGCGAGGATCGTTTCGAGCTCGCCAGCTTGGGCAGACCAAGCTATGCCTCTGGTACGGCCCCGCCGGATCGGTTTCCCGTCTACTCTGTAGAGCAAATTCCGAAGTTGCCTCGGATAGGCAATGTCCACGGAGTTAAAGTCAACGATGGCTAGCTGAGCGCGGCGGTAGGGTGCTTGTCTGCGATGAATCAGCTCGGCCTACCGTCACCTCCCTGTATAAGACTTTTGACACGTCCGACATCCCCTTCTTGTGCGTCCGCAGTACCCGCAGAAGATCCCCGGTGCAGAGGAACTCGAGGATGCGGAGTTTGATTTCTGAAATAGACCAAAGACGCTGAGCGGCCGAGGGCTCTGCGTCGACCGCCGGAGCGAATGTAGCGGCTGGAGCCGTCCTGACTCTGCCTGACCGCAAAGACATGCTGGCGGCAATGACCCAGCGTCGACCGAAGGTAGATAGATAGAGGGAGAAGAATGCCAACGCGTAGATCGAAAGCTCCCAAATGTCAGGTCTGCAAGAGTCGAAATTCCTTTGGAGACTCCACGCCACCCAGCGCACAAGAAGCCTGCAGCTCATGCTTTTTCATCTTCCCACCATACATCTATATTCTCTGAACAACATGGGCAAGCGCGGCCCCTCCAGATCGCTCTTCGCATCCCTCCCGGTAGATTTGCGCAATACGATCCGGACAAATGGTCGCTATCTCTCCATGAACGGACCGGACCTCGACTCTTTCCAGATCAAGCAGGAGATGCTCGCGGAGTCGTCTGGGTCTGGATCCAGGCTGCTTCGGACGCAGCCAGAGTCGATGTCGCCAGAGAAGGATGAGGGAGAGGACCCGACACCGGTGATCCAGGCGGGGCCATCAGGAAGCGGGTCGAAGGGATTCCCGTCAGCCGCTGTGGAGGTCGAGGTCCAGGTCGAGGCCGAGGCTTCGCTTGCGGGTGACGTCGACTCTAGCCCACCTCGAGCGGTGAAGCGGAGGCGGACAGAAGGAGCCTGGGTGGTCGGTGCTGCCCCATCGCTGGTCCGACCGGTCCAGAAACGGCGGAAGGGCAAGGAGTTGCCGGTGCATAATGCGTACGAGGGGCATCCGTGGGACTGTACGGGGTTGGTGGAGCGGTATGTGAATCGGGATCACGTCCCTGACGATATCAAGAAATGTGAGCTAGGCCTTCCAGAATGAAGTTCGGCGGAGGCAATAGCTGACCTATAGACTTTGGGCAAAGACACCTGCTGTTTGAAGAATACGACGAGCTCCCTCTGCTCATGGACCACACCGGCTGGTTCTCGGTCACTGCCCAGCCTGTCGCTCGGCACATTGCCGAGAGGTGTCGGTGCGACGTCATTGTCGATGCGTTCTGCGGGGTCGGGGGGAACGCTATCGAGTTTGCAAAGACGTGCGAGCGGGGTGAGCTGGCGCTTCTGCGAATACACGCGGATCTGAGCTGACTTAAAGTCATCGCCATTGACAACGACCTGACTCGACTCAAGCTCGCACGGCATAATGCTCTACAATATGGCGTAGCGGACCGGATTGAGTTTATCCATGGGTCTTATATCGACTGGGCGAGGTCATACGCCGCTCAAGCGGACAAGGAGGCTATTGACGTGGTCTTTCTCAGTCCACCATGGGGTAAGCTAACGGCCCACGACACTCTCGCTGCCTTCAGCTGACCCAGTAGGCGGTGTCAACTACCTCACAGTATCGGCCGACCCCCTCCCCTTCCCTCCTACCCCATCCGCAGAATCACCTTCCGCCAAACAACCCACCACGCACACATTCCCCTTATCCGCCATCCTCCCTATTCCGGGGGACGAGCTCTTCCGGATTTCGGCGGCCATCACGCCCAATATCGCCTACTACCTCCCGCGGAATGTCAACATGAAGGAGGTTGCGCAGCTGGCGCGGAGGCTGGACCCGCCTGAGATGGATGACAAGGGCGGGATGCGGGAGAAAGAGTGGGTCGAGGTGGAGGAGGAAGTCGTCGGGGAGAAGGTGAAGGCTGTGACGGTTTATTATGGGAGCTTGATTGCGGATGGGAGCTAGGCGCGGACGTCTGGAATGCGCGGATCAGATGAGGTGTACATACGAACATTGATGCTGAATACGACATATGACCATGCTTAGTATTCTTGCTCGTCTTCGCTGAGTCCCGGTCCCAACCGCCCAAATCTCTTTCCGCTATGATACAGCCTATACCGCGCCCGTACTCTCGCATCCCCCGTGACAGCATTCACCCCACTCCCCTCTAGTATCTCCCTCCTCAACTCCATCTTCCCACCCAACACCCCTACCGGTCCAGACATCGCAGCGTTCCACCATACACCCCCGACTTCAGCCTCTATCTCTTCTTCCTTCCGTCTCGACTTATCATCGCCTGTGGGATGTAACGCCTGTCCGCCCGGAAGATGAACGAGCATCAAGGGCGTATGGGATTTGGACGCATGCAGCATCGCATTCTTTGAGAACCCAGATTGTGACAGGAGGATGGCAATGATGTCTTGTCCGAGCTCTTCATCTTCGGGTGAAAGGGGATGATCGAGCATATGACCGTCCGCGTTGATGGACTCGGGATGGTCGTCTGGAGTGATGCAGCGTTCTTTGCCTTTTCGCCTCGCACCTATCTCATCAGCTTCAGTCTCCACGATATAGGAGAAGCAGAAGCTCCCAAAGCTGACTCACCCTCAAGATGCGCCACGACCCCTTCAAGCTCTCTAACAGCCCTCGGCCCCAATCCCTTTTTTTCCGCCTTACACTGCCCCACAATTCTTAGCCTCCTCCATTCCTCCCTTCTTCCCATTGCACCCTCCTCACTCATCAACCTTGGCCGAGATGGACCAGCAGCCACAGCCTCACGAGGGACATACCAGCTCCCTCTGAGATCTACGCCCCCATCCCCTGCTCGCCCGACTCGACGGAGCGACATGTGCAGCTGCGTATTGAGGTAGCGCTGGCTGTGCTTTTCGAAAGCGAGACCGATCTCGGTGGTAGATCGGCGGATTGGAGTGGTCATCTTACAGGCTATAAGCTCGCTTCAACACGGTACTTGGTTGATGGTGAAGGGAGAGCGAAAGTGATTGATCGTGGCGAAGTCTTCAGCCTGGCTGCCGGCATGAGGAATGTGGAGTTCGACTTGCGTGGAGGAATGTGGCAGATCAGGCTAGCTGAGTAAAACGCTGGCGGCTGCAGGCTGATCGGAGGAGTGATCTCCACCCCAGCTTCGCGTCGTATAGATGGTGCTTATAGATAATTACAACAGCCATACTTGGACACTCCAACTCTCCCCCTCTAATCAGAACTCCATACTCTCCTCCTTGGCCGCTACGAGAAATCAGCCAAGTCCAGACAGCACGACAGTCGCAGACAGGTACTTACCCTTCCGGGACCCCTTCGTATCCCTCAACACCGCATCCACATGCTTCTGGAACATCTCGACGTAAGGCTTGAGCGATGTCATCTCATAATCTGGAACAGTCAGCTCTTAGTCTATCGACGCAATGATGAGCATTAAGGAGCTCACCGTCCCCCTTCCTCGTCTTGTCGTCTGTATCTGTCGGTATATTGTCTAGCTGTTTAAGGAGTTCGCCAACGGTAGGCACCGTCTCGGGGTCGAACTCGTCAATACGAGCCGGATTTATCGGTACGCATACTCGACCTGAGATGTCAGCAACAGAACCTTCATTAGATGCAGCAGAAGTCTACTCACCCGTACTGGGATGTACGCAGAAAGGCGATTTGAGCAAATGATTTCGGTGCTTGGACACTTCTGCGTCGATCCGGGGATAGGTATACTGCAGCACGATATCCTCGCGAGCTTTGATGAATTTGCGCTGGAGGAGGTC
The DNA here is from genome assembly GCF_025882075.1 of Dioszegia hungarica. Lineage (NCBI taxonomy): Eukaryota > Fungi > Basidiomycota > Tremellomycetes > Tremellales > Bulleribasidiaceae > Dioszegia > Dioszegia hungarica. Next base: position 689,178 of record NW_026515767.1, on the reverse strand, counting down.
AACACAAATCAAGCTCAAGGACTCGTAAGATCACTTACCCCAATCGCGGTCTTGTCGTCCAATGCATCCACTTCCAGAGCGAGATCGTTCCATTTGTCCGAGCTCGACCGATCTGGTGACTGCTGCCACTTTTTCCGCAGACGGCCGATGATTTCTGTCGTGTCAGCTGCAGTCTGCCGGAATCTGGACCGTAGACATACGTTGATCTCCAGGTAGAAGAGCTAGGAGATTCTCATATCCGCGCTCAGACTGGAAACACTCTTGATCCCGAAGACAGAGCTTGGTAAAGCATGGTCCGAGTGGTTTGAGCGCATGTCTGGCTAGTCAGCTTGTCCCTCTCAGGCACGCGGTGGCTAACTCACTTGATGAACGGATGCAAGTCGCCCTCATCTTTGCTTCCCCGGACATTCACCTTCTTGGCCTGCTCCTTACTCCCCTTGATGACCTCCAAGAACGTCACCAGCGCCTTTCGCTGATCATCATTCAGATCCAGCGCCGCCGGGTCAGATATCCAACAATGGATACCTCGTCGACCAGAGTAGACCCAGAGAAGGTGCTTGAAGCCAAGTGTGTCTGACCATCAGCGACTTCTTGGCTTATCGCAGAAGGCAGACCTACCTCTCAGTCCATGATCCAAGACCTTGACAGCAGCGGCGATATACCCCCAACATCGCCGACAGATCTTCTTGTCGGTACAGCACGTCCGGATCTCGTCGTAGTCTGTCATATCGATATCAAAGACAAGTTCACGGCGGATGGGCTGTAATGCACCCGCAGCGAGAGTCTTTCTATCTCTTGGCTATTGAGTCAGCTCAGCACTGCAGAATCGCGTAGGAGATCATGAGCTTACCCTAGCAGTGTACTGAGGACCTATTTCGAATCGGCTCGGATTCAGCCTCAAGACTTCCCGCTTGAAATCGTCTGCGTTCGCAAAGGAGTTGTACCTGAGGTATACGTCGCCAGCGAGGGTGAAGGCGAACTCGCGGTGCGTAAAGAGCTTGGAGGGGACTGCGAGAGTGAGCTAGACCGAATGTATCAGCAGAGGACAGCTCACCGTGATCCTGGTTGAGCCAGAGGAAGAAGGGTCGGTATGGGAAGATACGCCTGTAGAATGCTTGCATGACCATCGGCGAGCTAGGGCTAGAAACATGAGCTTTTACAGGGCTTCCTGATATAGTGAAGCGGAGTAAAGCTGGCGTACTCATACTCTGCGGCACTGTCAACATCAGCTTTTGCCCGGTCAAGGAGAAGCGGTTGTCATCACTCACGCCATATCGATAGCCATCTTGGTGATATATCAGCGAATTTAGAGTCTTTGCGGGGCCTCTATGCGACGTATAGGCTGGAGCTCTGTCGTAGTATCTCTAGAGCCTGTACTATGGTACGGTGAAAAGCTAGAAAGAACCTGCTGGACCTTGGTCGCGTCCAGAAATCCCACCCAAGACGCGTCGCGCACGGACCAGCCAGAACCAATGACGTGGCATTTTCGCCACGCACCCATCGGTCATCGGCCCCAGCAGCTTGCTCTTGTCCACCCAAGTCTCCAGCTTTCGTATACCTCTCTCTCTGCCGTCTATATAGCAAAGATGGGAGCCTTGCTGTCTATACCGCTCCTCACCGGAGGGATTGCTTCCATGGGTAGTGCAATCTTCTCGGGCTGCATGATTTGTATGGGTGAGTAGGCGGTCCTTGGGCTCCTTTATCGGTCGTCCGCCCCCGCCGCGGAGAGCGCAATATCGGCCAGAGGGTCTATGCTGATATCGTAGGCGGGTCAGCAGCTAGCGCGATGTGCAAGAGCTGCAACTGCAATTCCTCGATCGCTACCCGGATAGGCTTTGGGGTAGGTTCAGCTAATTCATCCTGTCCTTCTTGAGGGGAACGAGCCGATCTCCTTAGCTCATATTCGCCCTGTCGTCTATGCTGGCCTATCTATCAAAGACAGACCTGGCTATCAAGCAGCTGGAGAAGCTCAGCTGGGACTGGATCAAGATGGACTGTACGGGTGGAAAATGCTATGGCCTCCTCGCTGTAAGCTTCCGGATACGCTCATTTATAGACGGCCAAGCTGACAGTACAGGTCCACCGATTCTGCTTTGCGCTTGCTCTATTCCACTTGACCTTATCCGCTCTTCTCGTCGGTGTGCAGTCTACCAAGACCAAGCGAGCCGCTATTCAGAACGGGTCAGTTGCGATACGAGCCTCTTGAGCGGCGAATACCAGCTGACATCACAGCTGGTGGGGCATCAAGATCATCTTCTACTTCCTCCTCGCCTTCCTCACCTTCCTCATCCCTAACGAATTCTTCATGGCCTACGGCTCCTACGTCGCCCCCATCGGCGCCTGCCTCTTCATCCTCATCGGTCTCGTCCTCCTCATCGACTTTGCCCATACCTGGTCCGAAACCTGCCTCGAGAACTGGGAACAGTCCAACTCGAACCTCTGGCAGTTCATCCTTGTCGGATCGACGTTCGGGCTCTTCATCGCGGCTATTGCGCTCACGATCGTCCTGTACGTCTTTTTCGCGGGCGGCGGATGCGGCCTCAACACGTTCTTCATCACCGCCAACTTGGTCCTTGCTGTTATCGTCACCGTCCTCGCTGTCAGCCCGCAAGTACAGGAAGCGAACCCCAAGTCTGGTCTTACCCAGGCCAGCCTGGTCGCCGCATACTGCACCTACTTGACTGCATCGGCAGTCGTCAACCACTCGGGAGGCGAGAGTCACTGCAACCCCCTGCACGCATCGGGCGGGACCAAGACCACTACCGTCGTCGCCGGTGCGCTCTTTACCTTCCTCGCTATCGCATACTCGACAACACGCGCCGCCACCCAATCGAAGGCACTGGTCGGGAAGGGTCGGCGTCCTGGAGCAGGCGCGATCTCCTTGCCGACTGAAGGAAGCGATGAAGATGGGGAAGTCAGGCTGGTGACGAATCAGCCGAAAGGACGGAGGGACGAGATGCGGTATCAGGCTATCTTGGCAGCGGTCAATGCGGGGTCATTGCCGGCTTCGGTGCTGGATGAGCAGGATGATGAGGATGATGAGATTGAGGCGACGATTGGTGAGGAGAGGGATGATGAGAGGGGCGGAACAAAGTACAATGTGAGCTAGCAGGTTCTCCGCTATTTCGGAGTCAAGCTGACGTATAGTACTCGTGGTTCCACATTATCTTCGTCATGGCCGCGATGTATGTGGCGGGTCTGCTGACAGATTGGTACGCTATTGTACTTGCTTGTAACGCCAAGTTCGAGCTTACCAATTAGGGCAATCATTTCGACATCACCCGTCGCGCATCCCGCAGACCCTTCAGAACCCCTCGGCCTCTTGGCGTTCCTCGCGGATGAGCCGGACGTATATATCGGACGATCAGAATCCACCATGTGGATGCGGACAGTCAGTAGCTGGCTGTGTTATGCGCTGTACTCGTGGAGCTTGTGAGTTCGCGATTCTATGACCAAGAAGGATAGGAACAAAGCTGATATTGTAGGATCGGGCCGGTCGTTATGCCTGATCGGTTCGGGGATGCTTGATGTCGCATCTTCGGATCGTGGAGATGAGGAGAACTGTATGCTGTAGATTATCTGTATGAATCAAGCTGTTGTGCAATCGTAGAACGGGGCGCATCTGCATGGTGCATGCCGGATAGGGAACAAGGGGATTTGGTCACGTGCCGGCAGCAAAGATTTTCCGGTCCGCGATTCAAAAAGTTCAACCCTCCACTTCTTCCCTATCCTCCATTTTCTCCTAACCATACAAGCCACACACCATGCCCTCCGACTTCATCACCACCATCGACTCGGACGACGAGGATGATCTCCTCGTCCAGAATGGCGAGTCCAGCAAGGGCCGTCCTACGCCCAACGGCAAGGCCCCAGCAACGGGCGGAAAGGGAAAGATTGATGAGGATCTCAACCCCGAGTTTGAGTTTGACTTTGATGGGCTGAGGAACGCGGAGATTGACTTGTGGGGAGGAGATGAGGTGAAGAAGAGTGGGAAGGGGGATAATGAGGTGAGCACGCTTGGGCAGATGTAGCGGGAATTGTGCTGATGAGTGCAGCCGATTAGTGTGGATGATATCATTGCGAGGCGGACGGGGAGGGAGTTGAGGTCGTTTGGCGAGAAGAAGCGGAAGCGGTCTGGTGAGGACGAAGAGGAGGAGGATATGGAGGGAAGTGAGAGTGAAGAGGGGAGCGATGACGAGGAAGAAGGGGATTCAGAGGAGGATGAGGGAGAGGAGGAGGGGGGTATGGAGTCTGATTTGGGGATGGAGGTGGATAGCGAAGACGATGAGGAGGGAGACGAGGATGAGACTGATGACGGGGAGGTGGAAGATCACGAAGGAGACGACGACGACGACGCGGAATCCACCGAAGACATCGCCGAGACGGCTCGTAAAGACGCCTTCTTCTCGTCTGAACCTACAGCGGACGACCCCACCCTCCCTTCCTCTTTCGCGAGTATGAACCTGTCCCGTCCCCTCCTCCGCTCCCTCGCCTCTCTCAACTTCTCCGCCCCCACGCCTATCCAAGCCCGCGCTATCCCCCTCGCGCTCCTCGGGCGAGATATCCTCGGATCGGCCGTCACCGGTTCCGGAAAGACCGCGGCGTTCATGGTCCCCATCCTCGAGCGTCTCACGTACCGCGATCGCGGGCGGGGCGGGCAGGCGTGCCGAGTGCTCGTGCTCTGCCCGACCCGAGAATTGGCGGTACAGTGCGAGTCGGTCGGGAAAGCCCTGGCGGAGCGAGGCGGGCTAGACGTCCGTTTCGCTCTCCTCGTCGGTGGTCTCTCCCTCAATGCCCAAGCCCACACTCTTCGTACACTCCCCGATATCCTCATCGCCACCCCCGGTCGACTCATTGACCACCTCACCAACACCCCTTCCTTTACCCTCTCGGCGCTCGATATCCTCGTCATGGATGAAGCGGACCGGATGCTCGAAGATGGATTCTCGGACGAATTGTCGGAAATCATCCGTGCATGTCCTAGATCACGCCAAACCATGCTCTTTTCGGCAACCATGACGGACTCGGTCGATGAGCTGGTCAAGCTTTCCCTGGACAAGCCGATTCGGGTGTTTGTCGATCCCAAGAAGAATACGGCAGACAGTTTGACGCAGGAGTTTGTCAGGATACGGACGGATGATAATCGCGGTCCGGCGCTGTTGGCGCTGTGTAAGCGCACAGTGAGGGAGAAGTGTATCGTCTTCTTTAGGAGCAAGGCGCTGGCGCATCAGATGAGGGTGGTGTTTGGGTTATTGGGAATGAAGGCGGCGGAGCTGCACGGGAATTTGACGCAGGAACAGGTGAGCTAGCAGGTCCATATAAGCCGGATCCAGCTGACACTCAGCGTCTCGCCGCGCTGAACGACTTTAAAGCTGGTAAAGTCGACTACCTGCTCGCTACCGATCTCGCATCTCGCGGTCTCGACATCAAAGGTGTCGAAACCGTCATCAACTACGATATGCCGGGGCAGCTCGCACAGTACACCCATAGGGTCGGACGAACAGCCCGTGCTGGGCGTAAAGGACGGTAAGCCCTTTCTCTGACCATCCTATCTTCCTGCTGAATGCCAGATCCATCTCACTAGTCGGCGAGCCCGACCGAAAGATGCTCAAACTCGCTATTCGTCAATCCGTATCCACCCAAATTCGACACCGTATCATCCCTACCGACGCCATCACGGGTATGTCTGCTAAAATGGACGGACTCAAAGAGGATATCGCCGATATTCTCAAAGAGGAGAAGGAGGAGAAGGCGATACGGCAGGCCGAGATGGAGGTGAAGAAGGGGCAGAATATGGTGGAGCATGAGGAGGAGATTATGGGGCGACCAAAGAGGGTGTGGTTCCAGTCTGAAAAGGAGAAGGCTGCAGCCAAGAGTGAGTCCTGCCTATATGATCAGATGTGAAGGATCAGGCTGATGGGTAGATACCGGCAAGGAAGGCTATGTCCAGAAATTCCCCGGGGCTGCACCTCCCGAGAAGGACGACAAGCCCAAAGTCAAGCGGGGGAAATATGACGGTCTTTCCCGCAGAGACAAGAGGCGGAAGATGGCCATGGAGGAGGACGCGGCCGAGCACCGCGCGTCGTCCCAGTCGGCTTCTATCCGAGCGGCCAAGAAGCAGGCCCGGCCCCAGAAGATTGGGATCCCGATTGCGCCGGCGCCCAAGGTCAAGTCGAAGGGAGGCAAGAAGCCAGCGAGACGGTCGGCGTTTGATGATAAGAAGGCAGGGGCGAGTGAGGGGATGCGGGCCAAGCCGGGCGTGGGGGCCGTCAAGGGCAAGGGCGCGAAGAAAGCGGGTGGAGCAAAGGGGAAGCCGAAGGGGAAGAGATAGTGATCAGATCGAATTGCGGATGTATAGGTATGATTTTGGGTTCGCTACAACTTAACCACTGAACAATGGATGGTGCGGTTGATGCCAAATACTGAAATATCCATGGGTGGTGTACAAGCATATGAAGATACCAAGATACAATCCCCCGCTTCTCACCTCACAACATCGCCTTGGTCGCCATAAACACCCTCAAAGTTTCCTCCATCTCGGCCTCCTCGGCCTTCTTCTTCTCCGCTTCTGCCCGCCGTCTCAGCCTTTCCTCCTCCACCTCATCCGGCAAGTCCGGAACGAGCGGTTCCAGCTTCTCTTCCGAATCGCTGGGTATCCGCATTCCCAGCCCCGTCATCTCTGGTCCATGTATCGCGGGAAGCGAGAAGTGCGCCTGGGGCGTTTTGGGGACCGTAAGAGGGGCGACCACGTCCATGTCGTCCGTCATCTCTAGTGGGAGGTGGCCTGTCTGTACGCCAGGGAACGACCGAGTAGGATGTTGAGCTGGCGGAGCAAAGGTGCTACGTATAGGCGATTCGGCCGCCAATGCAGTCAACGCCAGGCCCATATCGTAGCTGACGGCCGAATTGGACCGCGCGTCCAGACGGGGCAGATGTACATCGTCCGTACTCGACCCGGCGATGGAAGAGGAGGAGAGGTTCTTGGTGTCGGACTCGTAGGATGGAGGGACGGTGGCGCCGTATGCCAGTGTAGGGGTCTGGGAAGCGAGCATCTCGGCAAAAGATTGCTTGACGCCTTCGCGAGGTGAGGCACTTTGGAGCTGCTGGTGCGTGGGAGACTGGGAGACTGTCTTGCGGGTTCGCCAGGCCTCGCCGAGGGCGCGGCGGAAGCACGGGTCGATGAAGAATGCGAGCTGCCCATAAGCTATGTCTAGCGGAGAAGGCAAGGAATGACTTACAGCTGCAAAAGCGATTCCTCGACCGCCGTATAGGAAATAATAGATACAGTACAGCACAAAGACGGGACGCGAGTGGACCCCCTCGGCCTGAGTGACGCACAACTCCCCGACGGTGATGATCCCATTGACGACGATGAGGGAGATGGGGTACAGACTGATCTGGAACGCGATCCGGACAAAGGCGTCTTCCAGCTGACTTTTGAGCGAGCCATCCGCCTTGGCCTTGGACTTGGTAACGCGATTCCGACGCCACAGTTTCGCTCGGGCCCAGATGCCCTTTTTCGCTTGGCCCGATCCGCCCTCGAGATCGGCGGGGTCGGGACTGCCGTGTGCAAAGATGCTCTGGTTGAGCTGGTTGCTTGCGAATAGGGCTGCGGAGAGTTCCCGGCCTTGGCGGAAGAGGGTGGTGAGGACGATAATGACGGCGAGTGTGGCGATGAAACATGAGAGAATCTGCCAGAGGTACTGATTAGTCAGCTGCGATGTCCACAAAGGATAATGTGAACTGAGCGATGCGCACAAGGTCAAGAATGATCCGTCTCATGAGGACTTCCAGTGAGTCTCCCGAAACCCAGCTGCGGCTTCAGCAGGTTTCTCCACCTTTTCTAGATGATCACTTACCATACGCCCAGAACAGGATCATTCCTGAAATGCCCAGTGGCAGCGGGGACCAGCGGGACCATGAAGCCGATGAGGAGTGAGGTGCCGACGTACCACTTCTCCAACCCTTAAAAGTCAGCGAACCGTTCCATAGAGGTGCCCGCGGACTGCAGCTCACCAAGCTTGACGGGATTGAAACCGAACGTTATGGTCAGCATCAGATTGACCGCGATACATGTGCAAAGGTAGTTGACACTGTGGATCAGCCCGACTCCTGTATACTTAATGACCAGCTCACGTAGTCATCGCTGCGATCATGAAGTACAGACTGGAAGCGCAGAGCCCATTCCCAAAGAGGAAGACCGACTGTCACTGTCAGCTCCCCGTACTTCAAGCTGAAGTGAAAACAGCTCACGTCCAGTTCCACCATAATGTAGGCGATATCATAGACCATCTCGAAAGCCACCGACCACAGGAGTAGTCGGAAGGATACTCGATCAATCATCGGCCGAGTGTTCGGACGAGACCAGACAAGATAGGCGAGGCCTAGGACGATAGAGCAGAGAACGAGGGAGACGCTGGCTGCGCCGATGGAGATCCAGATGTTGACCTAAACGTTAGCGCTGCTTCCCTTGATACTCGGATCGAGCGAGAAGTTCTGGAAGCAAACCAAGCTGCTGGTCAACTCACTACGATGTCGTGCTCGGAGAGCACAAAGTCGGACATGTTGGCGAGCGCTTGATTCCGGGTAGATCTTGCTGCGCTAGCGCTTCAAGCAGAAACGATGGGATGAGAGCGAGAAATACAGAGCCGACTGGCCATGCTCTTTCACCAATTAGCGGTCGATCCCGATGGTACGTCGATGAGAAGCAGAGTTCTCTTTTCGCAGCTCGATGTTCGATGTCGAGGGAGTGGAGGTCCGGTCCAGACTGCTGCCTACAGGCGTCTCGGAAGATCCCGTGGAAATAGCAACGGCGATCAACGTGTGAGGCAGTGTATGAGAGGCGTTCCGCCGTTCGCAGGAGCTTCTGCGCCATGTTTGAACAGATCTCAACTTTTCAGAGAGGCGTTCGCTAGAGGAGATAGTAATGGGGAATGTCATTTTAAAGGAGCCGGTTGTGGAAAGTCCAGGAGGCGGCAAGGACGATCCGGTGAGACATGTGTGGGGTCTCCGAGTCGTGCCTGTGCCGATCTTGCGGAATGCCGCGGAATGCCGCCGCCGCTTTGGGCGAGAATGCCGTAAGCTACCCAAACTCTAAATCTTATAGTCGAGGAGTTCGTGGATCGTTAGGAAGCGTTTCGTCTCCTCTAACATAGTATCTACAAAAGTGACAATCGTTGATTCGCGTTTGACAGTAGGCTCAAGCGCTCAAGCTGTCAAGCTGTCAAGCTCTCAAGGGCAGGTCAGTTGCTTTCCTGTGACAACAGCGACGGGACACAAACCAATAATGAAGCCACATGAAACGCAGGCTCTACCCAAGCCCACTCCCTTCCCGCTTAGTGAGATCACGACCGGAATGCGCGACGTGTCTGATGAGACGGAGCGTCGCTTTGATCAGGTGGATATACAGAATTAAGTGATGTACATAACCCGCTACCTTACAGATACAGATCGTCATCGCTGTCGCTACTCTCATCACTAAAATCCTCCCAGGCCGCATCCGAGTCTTCTTCTCTTAGCACGCTGAACTCATGCGCCATTGAAGTCAGTACGCTCTTCACCTCCTCGACCGCCTCCATTGCCCTGTCTGCTTCCCCACGTGCTCGCTTGAGAGAATCTCGCATCTCGCCGGTCCACTCGCGGAGATTCGCCTTTGTAGTCTCGCCCGCCGACCATAGGCGAACCACATTCTGGCGAAGATCCGTCATGGCTGATACGAGGCAACCTTCACGGAAGCTGGTGGGCGATGCTCGACAGTGATTGTACTGTCTGTATTGACGAGGTCTATCCAACCAATGATTCCACTCGTGGCCGAGGGACCCCCACTGATGTTGCGGGCAGCCGTCCGAGCTGTAGGAAAGATTCTTGAGGCGAGATGGACGAGTATAGCCCAGTGATGGAAAATTCGCTGGGCCAAGATGGGCGCAGCGATCGGGGGTTTGTCTGCTGGTCAGTCGGATCCCCTACTGGGTGGGTCACAGAGCGCCCGGGCGCGTACCTCTTCAGGTATTTCTGATACTGCACTTGCCGCTTTTCAGACCAAGGATGCCTTGGACCCCATCGGTCTTCGTGATCGACAATGGCCTGGCAGCCGGCCGCGCAGAACACCCCAAGTACGCGGAGGATATTGAACATGGATGTGTCGCACTGTCCGCTTTGCAGTCGCAGATGCGTCAACGAGCCGACCAGCTCCAGAGTCTTCTCGCTGAGCATACCCTCGGTTTCGATCCACGACTCGGCGTTCTCCAGCGGTTTGATCGATATGCTGAGTTTCCGCAGATTCGGGAGGTGGCTTTGCGTCTTGATGCAGACGGAGAGGGCATCCTTGAACGAGATGTTGACCCTTTTGGCGCAGTACCGTGATAGTGTGAGGTCGAGTGAGACGAGTGAGGTACGAGCCGCTTGTGCGAGACGGTCGAAGTCGCCCAGAGTCCATGAATTGATAGCAGAAGCGGCTATCTTTGACAATGAGCCTACACCGCCGTGTCTGTGCTGCTCGATGTGGATGGACGTGAAATCGTCGAGGTCGACTGGAAGATCTTCTGTAGAGATGGTTCGAATGAAGGTACAGAAAGGTTGGGCTCTTACAGCTTTCTTCAAGTCTTCTTGTTCGGAGTCTGTGCAGTGCGCGGAGCGTCGGACCTTCAGGTCGACGAGCTGGCGAATGGTGTAGGAGGGCGACGGTAGGGCGAGATGCCGCAATTTCCTGATTGGCTCGCAACGGTTGTTGATGAACGTCTGAATAACGTCCAACTGTCCAGTATAGCTGTCCACTTGCGAGCTCGACCCTACTTGCAGACGAAGCGTGCAAATCGTCACCCGCCTACCGGGTTGCAGGTCCGACCTCTGGGCAGTATAATGGAGGGTCCGCAACCTGGGGCATTGCTTGAGAGGATCTTGACGAGCTCTGTGATGCGAGCTGGCTGGTACCGAGCTGCCCAGGCTTCGTTGCGCCTTAAGCTGAAATCGGCCCGACCGAGCGTTTCCCACACCACGGACGGCACTTGCGAGGAGTCCATGTTGATTACGGTGACTGCGTGGCAGTATGTGCGTTGCCGAGGCTAGGAATGTCAGATCTTCAAGTGCCCATGTATACTGGAGCATCCTCACGAGAGGTCTCACTCACGGCGGCAGTTGTCATCTTGAAGAGGACATGCGCGTAGTCCATCGTGTGGTACAGTTCTTTAGAGACATCGTGCATACACTTTCGTTCCACCCGCATGAACCGCTTCAGCTCTCTCCCCTTCAGAAGGCCTAGCATAATCTGTCGGAGCTCTGGAGTGTCGTAGAACTCTCTGGCTGCGGTACGGTGTAGAGGCGAGCCCGATCGGCCAGTATCGCTGGAGGTGGCGGCATCGTCGAGCCCTGATTCGATCTTGATGGACTTGGTGGCGTACATCTTGGTCGCTTCAAGGTTGACCGATGAGAGGTAGGTCACTCTCAAGATGTGATATGTGCAGACGCAAGAGCTGAGAAGCCTGCTAACTCTGCTTCTAAGAGCGTCTGAGCGTTCCGCCACATCGGCTGCCACATTTAAAACAATCAGGGTCTTTCAAGGGGTGCGTGCGTGTTTCAGATTTGGCGCGTCACTCGTTACATCCACTCAATGACCCTCTAGCTGCTATTCACTCTTGATATACTACATCTACATCTCATTCATCGCTTGTGGACGTGTCATACTACAAGAGAAACAGACTGGTACATCTGTCATCGGTCCGCATCCTGATCTCCGCTTTTGAAGTCCATCAACACACTCGGCGTCCGACATCAATATCGACCTGTGCAGAGATGGTATGTCCCCTTGGCGAGCAACGGCAACTGATCAGCAGACGACCTACGTCAACAATAGAGGTGGAAACAACCCTCACGCCGACCCAGAGCTGTACTATGTCAAACAGAACAGAATTGGTCAGTTGATCGGAGTGGGGCGGTCGTCCGAGCGTCAAAGCTGATATGAAAGGCAAGGGCAGCTTCGGAGAGGTGTACAAGGGGTGCGTCACTTACCGAGAGAACGACCATCGACTGTGCTGATGGCCCAGATATGACAAGCGGACATCCCAACCTGTCGCTATCAAGATCATCGACCTCGAAGCGGCGGAAGACGAGATTGACGATATCCAACAAGAGATCCAGATCTTGGGACAGCTTGATAGCGAACATGTCACACGGTGAGCTAGGTGACCGGACAGGACGGGCGGCAGCTGACTTCCCAGGTACATGGGCTCCTACCTCAAAGGCTCGCATCTATGGATCATCATGGAATACTGCTCCGGCGGGTCCTGCTCAGATCTGATGAAAGCGGGCGTGTTTGCGGAGGAGTACATTGCAATCTTGGCGAAAGAGCTCTTGAGGGGACTGGAGTACCTGCATAGCGAGGGGAAGCTGCACCGGGATATCAAAGGTGAGTTCGGCCTTCTTATTCATGAGTCAGGCTGACGTGCAGCCGCAAACATCCTCCTCACCTCGAATGGCGATGTCAAGCTCGCCGACTTTGGCGTCTCCGGCCAGCTCACCGCTACGATGACTAAGAAGAACACCTTTGTCGGGACGCCATACTGGATGAGCCCAGAGGTCATCAAGCAGTCTGGGTATGACCACAAGGCGGATATTTGGTCTCTAGGTGAGTTATACTCCGACGTGAAGGGTGTAGCTGATATATAGGAATCACGTGTATCGAGATGGCGATGGGAGAACCGCCATATGCCGATCTACACCCTATGAAGGTGCTCTTCCTCATCCCCAAGAACCCTCCGCCAACGCTGGACGATCGCAAATTCAGCAAGACCTTCCAAGATTTTGTGTCTCTATGCCTGCAGCGGGATCCCAGAGCGGTAAGTCAAGGCGATCAATATAAGGGATGAAGCTGATCATGTAGAGACCTACGGCTAAGGACCTCTTGCGGCACAAGTTCATCCGTACTGCTCGGAAAGCGAGTTATTTGACGGAAATCATCGAGAAGCATCAGAACTGGAAGTCGGAAGGAGGGGGATCGAAATCCCACGACGATGGGTCAAGCGGCGGTCCGTACGAGTGAGCCACAGTCCTTTTTCAGTGGCTTTGAAGCTGACATGTAGACCCGCTTACGGTCCCGCTTCCGACAACTTGTGGGACTGTGAGTCCCCCGCAGGACCAAAGCAAGCTCGAGCTGACCATTGCAGTCGGCACGGTCCGTAATGCTCTTCCGCAGCAAGGCACGGTCTCTCGAGCTCGACCACTTCCCCAGCCCTCAGTTTCGGGCCGCCAGCCCGGACCTGGCTCATCTACGTCAACGTCATCACCCGAGTTTGACCAGATTCAGACCCCTCAGCAGATGCAGCAGCCCCTTCCTCCCGCAAACACGCGCAAGGCCGATGATCAGGCTACACCCAAGCGGTTAGCCCAAAACCCGCCTCCACCCAGCAATACGTACAGCACAATCCGACAGGCGCCGAGCACGGAGAAGATGAGGGGATCGGGGCGGTTTGTGGGATCAGTGAGGGGTGCGAGGCAGATGCCGGCGAGTCAGACGTCATTAGCCTCGCAGGCGGGGCAAGGTCAAGGTCAGGGACCGGACGCGAGACAGGGCCAGGGGCAGCCGCAGCAAGGAATGGAGGGAGATCAGGGAGACGAGGATCTGATGTTGGAGGGTGTCATCTTGCCCGCGCTCAGCAGTGTGAGTTGTTCATGCGGAAGACCCGCCTCCCCAGCTGACATTGGCAGTTGATGGAGCGCATACCCAACGATCACGCACGCCACGCGTTGACTCGGCTGAGAGAGGCGTTCGAGGAGGCGGAAATGGCGATTCCGGGGGTGACGAGCGCATTAGTTCTGGAGATTGTGGAGAATGTGGAGCAGGTGGATGAGGTATGAGCGGAGTATCGAGGAGTGCTTGTCGGCGCAGTGAACCTGCCAGTCAGGGTGGGGAGGAGATGCTGCATAGTCAATACACGCCATATGTAACTCATGCGCATGTCTCGCGTTCACACAATGATGCAGATCGACAAGATCGGGCCATATCTAAGCCGGAATCCCCCCATCTGGACGCTGAGCTATCCGTGTCGAATCTGGCCCGAAGTAGCCATCGGCAGCGATAGCACCTCCCGCCGGAGGAGTCTCAGGGCGGGGGATCCGATGGAGGAGACCGTATCTGCGGTGGTCAATTACGGTTGCCATGGCAAGCTTCAGATCAAGACTTACCCAATACCGCACCCAACCAGTCCCTCCCCGCCCCATTGTCTTGTTGGGTACAACACCACTTCTCTCAGGTTGCTGTAATTGTCAGCTCGAGACCCTTCAGCCTATGGACGCAGCAAGCCGAGTAAGCTTACTCGAGGTCAGAATTGTACACAAACAACCGCAATGGCTTGTCGACATGCGCTTCGATGAGGTTGTAGAAGTCGCTCTCGGAGTGCAGGGGTCCGCCTGACCATGCGAGTACATAGTCTCCCCATGGTACCAATCCAGCCATCTGTATCATTAGCTCATGTCTTTACTATGGAGCTCAAGGTCGTCTTCTCCCCTCGTATGCAGCTCACCTCGGCTGGCGATCCCTCTAAGACATCCAGAACGTGATATACACTCTCAAGTGCGTTGACCGGATTGCAAGCTCTGAGTGAGAGCCCAAGGAGGGATGGCTTTGGCTGCTGATCCGATGAGGTAGGCTCTGGACCATTTTGCTGTTCCGCCAGAGCAGCTTCGGACCAGGTACGATTTGGCGTCAGATACACCTCTACACGAGTCAGCTTGTCCTTCTCGCTCCATAACGGGGCGTGGGTCCAGCTCACCTCTTATCCTCTGACTCTTGGCGTTATATACCCTCAGTCCCACCTTCTTTCCCTCATTATCCTCTAATATCCGACCCAGCGCTGCCGGGCTCAGTCCAACTAAACCCCTTCCATGCCCCTGCGGCGCTCCTGTCCCGGGCTCAGCATCGAAGGGATGATCTGGCGATTCGATCCCGATGAGATAGTCGAAAAATGGCTCGAGCTGGCCGGACGCAGGAGAGTGGTCTGCTACGCGTAGGCAGTGAAGGGCGAGCTCGGGGAGTGAGGAGGGAAGCGATGATCCTGTTTGGCCCATTCTGCTGGAATGCTTCTCCCTGCTGCGAACGAATGATAGCCAGGGGCGGCGGGCTGCTAGAGCTGAGCGTGATAGCTAAGAGTAAGGCAGTGGCTGGATAGATGGGAAGAAAGAGAAGGATGGTCAGATGAGGAATGTGGAGCAGAGTAAGATCAAGAACGCGTCTCATGTTGCCAGCACGGTTATCGTTTGGCATGTAACTCCTTTGCCTCTCTACATCATCTTCCACCACGACGAGCCGCGCTACGGGCGTCATGACCGATCTCACCGCCTCAGTCGCCCAGGCCAGCGTCCCTGAAGCTCTAGAGATCTTCTCGCTGATCTTCGGCGGGTGCTGCTCGAATGTCTGGGCACTCGAGGCGATACTTAAGACACATCCCGGCTCGGGAACCTTCTTGACCTTCAGCCAGTTCATCTTTGTCACTCTGCAGAACCTCAGCAAGTTCACCGAATGGCCACAGGACAAAACAGAAAGCGGAAAGGGGAAGGGAAAGAGCTGGTTGCCGAGGTTGAAGAAGAGGGAGGTGCCGATAAGGCGGTGGCTGGGGCAGGTAGCCCTGTACCTTGGCATTAGCTTATGTGAGCTGCTAAGTGGTCCTTCAGGTATAGGATCTAGCTTATACTATAGTGAACAATTACGCCTTTGGTCTGAAGGTGACTTGCTTGGACTAACACTTCTTGACCTGTGCTGACGCGCGTAGATACCAATGACAGTTCACATTATCTTCCGCAGCGGCGGGCTCTGCGTCAGCATGCTCACCTCGTACTTTGTAGCGGGAAAGCGATACTCCCGAGCGCAGATCGTAAGTGGCTGATCGTCGTTTTTGAAAAGAGCATGAGCTTACCGTATAGCTTGCCGGGTTGATGATCACCGTCGGCATCGTCCTCGCGACTCTGTCGGCGCCGTCCCGCCGCTCGGCTGCTGTGACCACATCAGCCACAGCACCGACCTCAGAAAGATCCTGGGCGCCCACAGAGTACGCTGCAGGGATCGCAGTGCTCATGCTCGCACTTCTGCTCTCGTCCCTGCTGGGCTTGTTCCAGGAGGAGACGTACAGGCGATATGGCAAAGCATGGCAAGAGGGACTATTCTACTCCGTCAGTCACCTCTTCACGTTTGTGTGCTCTAGTCTGACATACTCAGCATCTCCTGTCTATCCCATTCTTCCTCCCGTTCTATCCCACCTTAATCTCGACGTTCAAATCCTATGCCGTCTCTCCGCCAACTGCTCTCTTCACGCTCCCGACCAAGTCGCCCGCTGAGGTAGCGATGTACTACCGGACCTCACCGACATACAAGATACAGCCGAGCTCGCCAATGCCGGGATACAAGGTGCAGATCCCGTCGGCGTTGCTTGCCCTTGCTATCAACGTTACTACGCAAGGGCTGTGCATCCGCGGAGTCAACCGTCTCACAGCGGTACGTCAGCCTGTCTGCCGCCTGGAAGGGGTTTGATGGGAGGCTTGTAAATCAAGCTGATATGACAGAGAGTAAGCTCGACCACGGTAAATCTCGTCCTCACAGTCCGGAAGGCCGTCTCGTTGGGAATCAGCGTGTGGTACTACGGGAGCGGGCTCACTCCTGGTTTGGCAGCCGGAGGGACGATGGTGCTGCGTAAGTCAAGGTTTCGTCTCGGAGCCAGACTCCGCGCTCAGCGCTCATGTCTCAGTCGGAACGGTCCTTTATTCCTTTGCCTCGGCCCAATCGCAAACTTCCAGTCGCCTTGATAGTGGCGCTGCGGGCGGTTCTCATCGGAAGAAGCTAGAGGATCTCGCAATCGAGGAGTACACGGAGACGCCAACGGCAGAGTCGAGCGCGACAGCGGCGGGCGGCAGGTCGAGCGCGGTAGAAGGGGAGTATAGTCTGATTAAGCGGAAATAGCGCCGAATCAGGGTGCGGAGTAAAACTTGTACATATGGAGGCAGTGTACTCCGAGCTTCTCCTACCGCATCCCTGATCCATCTGATTCGAATGGCGAGGAGTGCGGACCCTCAAGCTATCATAGCCTTAATGAGACGGAAGAGATGCTCATGGTAGTCCCGACCGCCAAGTATCTCCCACCTTGTTGAGACCCCAAGCATGACTGCTGGAATCATGTACCGTTGTGCGCCTCATATCCCGCCTGTACTTGCCCTCGAAGGATCCGGATGTAGCGCGGTGCATGACGCAGGTGTTGTCCCAGATCACTTTAGAGTCAGCAACCGTCGTAATCTCTCCTTAGTGGGCGTTGCACTCACCTAGATCTCCCGGATCGTTCCAGGATATCGGACAAATGTACTGAGGCTGTGTAGCAAGCGAAATCAACTCTTTGATCTCCGCTTGCCCCTCAGCGACAGGTTTGCCCACGATGGAATGAGCATGGTTCGCGATGTACAGATTCTGCCCGTTAGCGTTTCCCGCATATTGGGAGCACGGACACGCACCATTCGTCCCGAGGGCTCATGAAGCTGGACGAGCTTATGCAACCCGAAAGGGTAACTCTCGGGTAGCCATTTCGGATCATCCAGCATCTTCTCGCCAGGGTTGGCTACTCGCCGCGAGTGGTGCTGCGAGTGCTTGAGGACATAGTCATTGATTCGGTCTTTACGCTCCTTGGGAAGATCATTATACGCCGTCCGGGAGTCCGCAAACTGTCAGTGTCAGCTCGTAGGAGCCCCGGGAAAGATTATAGGAACGTACCTCTGTCTGTCCACCGAGCCCTTTGGGCGGTAGGTGGTGCGACAGCAGTAAACTCTGGCAATAAGCTCACTCCATGGCGACTGGACGTACATAGCCTGCACGTCGCGGATTGAAGGAAGAGTCCACATGGAAGATCTGGTTGCCCTGTCCGTCAGTACACCGCGCCCAAACCTAAGTGTGCACTCACCCGTCCTAGAATGCCTCGCTGCGAGTCCGGGTGAATGATATTGCCATCTACATCCACGTTGCTCACGTCGAAAAGTCTGTCAAATGAGCTCAGACGGCCCACTCTTCCGACGAACAATCAGGGACCTACTCGTCGTACTTCAGCCGATTGACACGGCCGAGCTTGTTGTACGGTGTCACATCATCAAGCTCTCCAAACAAGCGCGAGAGAGCGACGTGCGAGTCGTCATCAAGACCCGTCTGGCGGAAGACTAGGACACCGTACTGTCCATCAGTACCCCCACGCTCAAGGGGAGTGATCGACGTACCTTGGCGAGACCGTCTTTGATAGCGGCTACGAGCTCAGGAGTTGGCTTCG
Organism: Dioszegia hungarica; assembly: GCF_025882075.1. Classification (NCBI taxonomy): domain Eukaryota; kingdom Fungi; phylum Basidiomycota; class Tremellomycetes; order Tremellales; family Bulleribasidiaceae; genus Dioszegia; species Dioszegia hungarica. The sequence goes on along the minus strand of NW_026515767.1, from coordinate 670,897 downwards.
TCAGATCCACACCTCCAGCTTCAGCTGCAAACGTGGGATGTAGAGGCTTGTATTGGATGTCACTGTTCTTCGGTTCAGTCATCTTGGAACAGGGGCAAGTATGCTCAGGAGCTGGGTGACTTGTGGGTGGCGAATAGGGAAGGAAATGGGTACAGCTCGGCGGCTCGATTTTGATGAGTAAAGTCGCGTCCAGACAGCTCATGGCGCATCGTTCCGAAGCGACAGGCCGGACAGGAACTCGACCGGCGGGCCGAGAGCCTAAGTATCAGGCTAAAGACAGAGTGGAGAGAGAGGAGCATGTGACTCCGGGTACCCGCGGGTTCGGCATCTCACGGCTGCTTTGCATTCCTCGACAAAAATAAATTTGACGTGAACCGCCAAAGGGACCAACTTGAATGCTGCCAACTTGTGCGTTGCCTTGTACATCTTCTTCTCCCACGTCGACTCAAGCCCACTCCCCTCCGTTGAACCCAACAGCACCACTATGAACTCCTCAATCTCTGCCAACGAGCACGCTGCGACATCATCAATCTCGGCCGGGCGTCGCCTTTTCGGCATATCGGAGATCCGGCAGGCGGTCCTGCGGTTGTTGGAGAAGCCAGATTTGGCGCGGATGATGAGGGTTCATAGAGGCGGCATGTGCGAAACGGCTCAGCTCCTATACGAGACGGTCAGCTATAACAGGGCTCTGTATGGCATGGACAGAAAAACTGTGAGTCGGAAGTTCTTATCCGTCTGAACCAGACTAATTTAAGGCAACTCGAAGTCTGTATTGCGATGCGGTGACGCACGTCAAAGACATGTCCCCGCCTCTGCCTACAGCCTTGCGCTGTATGTACAGGTGGGACGAGAGGCGCTCGGGATATGCCTTATCAGAAGTATGGTCGGAATCCGATCAGGAAGACGATTCGGACTCGGACTCGGACACCAGCACGCACAGCCGGGACATCGCACGCACGTATCATCGCCGGTACGATCCTGACGATTTCAACACCATCGTCCCTTTCCTCCAGTCCAAATTCCCCTCCCTACAGACCATCGCCTTCGGCTACGATTACCAAACCTACGGGGATGGCGGATGGATGGTCAAACTATGCCCAATCTCAACCGCTTCCACCCTGCCCCCGGCTTCGGATTCCAGCACCACAGCCCCACGCCTCTCATCCCTCTCGTCTTTCCCCACTTCCCAGAAGATCGGTGGTATCATCGATCTGATCCATACGCGTAAATACAACGTCACACGCGAACTACCCGGCATCGTGCCGTTCGTCCCACCCTCGGCCCGCTTTGTCCTCCGGGAGCGGTTCGACCTGTATCTCGAGCGGGCGGACTATGACTCGTGGGATCCGACGATGGGCGACGAATGGCTCAAAGCTATTCGGACGGACGCCGCTTTCGGCGACGTCTACAAAACTATCGATCTGGGCGAACTCGATGTTCATCTGGATGATATCGCTTGCCTTCTGAGGCACCAGCTCTCCCGCGGTCACACGGACCTGCTGGAGCATATCTTCACAAAGTACACGCTCCCCTTCGATATAGGGAGCTTTGAGGATTTTGCCTCACCAGGATGGAAATCTATCCGCACCCTCGTCCTCTGCGTCGGCGTCTGCTATCCAGACGGAGACAACCCGCTTTCGGAGTTGCGGTTGACCGACCTCCCAAGACTGGTCACCGTCGTCCAGTATGATCTGCCAAACCTGCGCGATCTGCGCATCTCCATGGAGGGCATCGAGGATGCGGAATCGGCCGCCAAGTCAATGCTACACCCACAGTGCCTCGAAGGCTACGGCAACCTCACTCGCCTCAGTATCTCCACTCAGGACTGCAACACACCGCTCTTCAATCTCCTGCGAGTCGCGGCTCCCATCTGCGCCGAGAATGCCACTTTGGACATCCAGACCGGTTCAAAAACCACCTGGAGCAAAATTGCACAGTCCGACTACATACACTACCTCCGCGCGTAAGTTCAGGTTTCCTGCGCGCTTCCTCTCCAGTCTGTTCGTAGGCTTTCTGCTGATGCACCTCAGGCAGACAGCAGATCGACGTCTCCATCTCGCCACGCTCGCTTTCGCGGATTATGGCGTAACAGATCCTGCGGACGTTCAGAAACTCCAGTACCTCCCCGACGGGCAGCCCATGCACAACTGGGATGCGATGACCACCATGTGGCATCCCAACCTTCGGAACCTGATCGGCAATGTCAGGTATAAAGCTGCGCCCGCCGTATCAGCCGGTCTCGCGTCAGTATCAACAGCCTCGGACTGGCTCCACGCGATCTCTCACTCGGCTACCCCGGCGGAAATGGCGGCCGCCTCAGACGCTCTGATCGCGGCGATCCAGTCCACGGCGGCCTCGCTGCAGGAGCTGCAAGGGTTCCTCACGGCTGCTCAACACCTCGTACCGGCAGTCTCAGGCTTTGCGGACAGGATGAGGGGGCTGGCGCCGCCGTAAGCGTGAGGGAAGAGCAGCAGACAGTGAGTGCCCTCGATCTTGCTTCTGACTGCGGCACTCCTGACAATCAGGCAGATATTAGAGGTCAGCGGGAAGTGACATCTGGGCGGCAATAACATGAATAGGCGGCAGTCGGGAGGCAGGGGATAGGTCTGAGCCATGCGGAGCGGTCAGGCCTAGGGGGTGACCAAGGAGTGGCAAGGGCCAAGTGAAGGTGTGCGATGCTCTCTGGGGATTAGTATACTAATTACTATATGACGATGTGGATACAACGGCGAAGCTCTTCTGCCTACTCTGCACTCTAACGCTGCAGAGTACTGCGGCGGCACGTAGTTACTATTGCTACTAGTTCCTTCCGGCCTTGGCCCTTCCCCGGCCACCTGATCCGTGCGTTGGACCAGCCAAAATTCGTAGAGTTTGCAATCAAGCTTTGAAGCTTGCGACCATCCCTTCACTCGTCTACATCACCGATACACTATAGGACTCGACACACCAGCGTCAACCCCTAGCCCGCTCAGCGGAGCTGATGGGGATCAGGCGGCAGTATCGGCCGCTCCGCAGAGTGGTCCGGCGGAGACGTGCTACAAGATCAGGGAATTGAGGGAGCGAATCTATTCCTACCTTGACCACGCGAGTCTAGCGAGGTTCGCTCGGACGGAAAGGGGATGCACACAGGTGGCGGTCAAGGAGCTGTACAGGAGCATACCATATTGGGCTGCGGAAGCGCTGATGGGAGACATCACGGTGAGTACCTGACTGTGCCTATCCCAGGCCCCAGCGGGGGAGTCCTTTCCTGCCTTCAAGGAACGATTGCTGATTGTGCTCCAGGATCGCCAATCATCGTACTGCGACCTCGTCCTGGACATCGACTGTCGCGGTGCACAGCTCTACAAGTCCAGCAAACTCCGTCAAGATCTCGGACGCGCCCCGCGCGGTGTGACACCGGTCAGGGACCAGCACGATGAGGATCTGGATGAGGCGGAGCAATACTACTACTACACGGAAAGGACCTACAAAAATCACATCTCCCAGTATGGCATCGATCTATTCGATGCTACCGTCCCAGCCCTGCGCCGGCGCTTTGAGCGTGTTCGGCAGCTCCGCTTTGGTGCCGAAGCTAGGGAGGCTTTTGGGGAGCAGGAACACTGGACCGTCATTTGCTCTCGGTCAGAGGCCTCCCCTACAATCGGTCGGATTGAACTCGTAACCACGCGCCTCGTATGGTTCGGAGAAGCATCACCCGAACAGAACGCTGCTCCCCGCGGATACGCCCTGAAGGAGAAGGTCGACTTCAAATTTGTGCCCTCCGGAGACGGACGGGGATCGGCCCCTTCGGAGACGAGATCGTGGCTCGCAGAGCTGTGCCAAGGACCTTCCTTCCTGCGCCTAGCCACAAGATTACAGCTGCGTAAGATGCCGATCACCTTACCGGACCTGGCAAGCCTGGTGGAGAGGCAAACGCAACTCCCGGTATCGGAACGCCTATCAGCCGTACACGCACAAGGCGTACAGCCGTGGGACGTGGAGGATCTGCGGGCTCTTTCTAGAGCATCGTCCGGCCATCTCACCATCCTACACCTCGCTCCATATAACCGAACATATCGGCCCGGTCTCGCCAAAGTCACATTTGCGGAACTCGGTGGCATCGTCGAGCTCATACGGAGCAGCCTTCCGGGCTTACAGGAGTTCAGCCTCGTCGTAGATGGGCTCCGGGAAGCGGAGGCACATACAAAGGGCCTGCTCGGCGAGCTGTGCCTCGAGAACGGAGGAAATATCTCCAGATTGCTCGTTATGACGGAGGAGTTATCGGTCCCGTACTTTAACGTCGTCCGCCTTCTTGCGCAGATCTGCACGCCGACAGCCTTCGTGGTCATCGGCAGGCCTTTCGATTTCATGTACTCCGGCTCCCCGACAAACGGAGCTACCAAGTATCTGGCGTATCTGAGAGCGTAAGCTGACAACGCATCTCGCCTGAAGCCGTTGGGGAATCATCAGCTGATTTCGGCAGACAATCCTCTAATCGGCGAAAGCATCTTGCTCAAATCGATTTCGCTTCTCTCGGTGCTACTTCTTACCAAGACGTCCGCGAGCTCGACTACCACGACGACGGCCGGCCGAAACATCGTAGCGAGCCCAGAGCCAGAGGGATCGAGTGGGCGCAAATCGCGGATGGCGCCGCTTGTACCGCTGCAACGTCCCTACCGTCTTTTTCGCAAGCACTGGATCGCTTTTCGCAGGTGGCACAGCGTCAGCGAGCCCCATCGGCTACTGCAGACCAGGCGGAGTTGCTCAGGGAGGCGGAGGATCTGCTGGGTTCGGCGGACGCGCTGGCGTTAGCGAGTCAGGAGATTCAGCGCGTACTGTACGATACCGGGAGCGTAGTCAGCGATATCCGGCGGTACGTTGGGGCGCTGAGGCGGTCAGGAGATGTTGAGCGTGACTAGGACGTGTATATAGCTATCATAGAAGGATTCGTCTGGCTACTATCTCGGTCGGATCCGGTCGCGCTGATTCGGCAACGACACTTGAGCTGTGGCCAGGGTTTACCCTGGTACTTTGCTGCTGATATTTCAAACTATGATCGCACCTTGCTTGCCCAATATCGCTCGAAATTTCGATGTCAAGGTGCCTATGGACTCGATAGATTCATAACCACCTTCCAGGTTTTTCAGGGATCTCTTGTGCATAGTACAGTGTCGAGATGTAGGGAATGCGTTTTGGCCAGGTGAGGTTGAAAACGCGATGACGCGGTTCGAGAAAGTCCGTGCTCGTGTTTCACATTTGCATGCATGCGTTTCAGCCGGCCTCCACCGGTCAACCCGGCCAATCTCACAAGTACAGCTAACTGCATACTCCCCTCAACGCGAGCTAGCATGCTCGGTAGGACCTCATGTAGAACTGTATGAAGATTCAGGGGCACGTTGATGATCTGACCGACACCACGTCAATCTAGTCTACCGCTCACTGCAGGCACATGACTGCGTCGCAATCCTACCTGGCTGTTCTCGGCTGGTCTTACGCGGACGGGAGTGTCTACGGCTACGGCGATGAGGCGAGAAACTAACACTTGCGCTTTTCACCTTATTCTGAGGAGTGGTAGATTGATAATCCTGCAGTAGGACCACTCCATGCATTCAGAACGCCTAGAATCACAAGATCTGAAAAACATGAGAACTAGATGCGTGAATGCTGTGCCTGACCGAATATCCCGGAGTATCAGAAATTGTCGTGCGGGAGATTGTGGCGAGGAGAAGAGACGTGCAGCATGTGAGATGGGGACGGGGACGGAGGTGTGTGGGGAAAGAAGGCGAAGCGAGGATGGCGTCTTACGACCCGTACCCAGAGATCTGGGACCGGAAACGGCGCGGAAAGTGGCTGGTCGTAGGGAGGCTAGCTTGAACTAGACGGAGGGGGTAGGAGTCTAGTCTCTGGACTTGTATTAGACGGGGAGGTATGCGAGTATCGGCGAATGGGGATGAGGAGGATTCTGAGGTATTTCGAGGCTTTGAAGGTGTGCAAGGCAAGACATATATTGAGCTAAGGTAAGAGCTAGGTAGATCTTGACTAGGTAGCTTATGAAAGATCAATTCTAAGAGAAGAAGCAATCCAAGGCGAAATATCCCGCCTTTTATACCCCTGGGCAACCTCACTCCCATAGTACCGCCTGGGAGCCGTATAGGACCGCATAGGACCGTATGGGATCGTCCGAGGCAGTATGAGATCGTACGAGGCAGTATGGGATCATACAAGGTTGACTGGATCGTACGAGAATGGAGTGGGTCCTGAATGGTCCTCGCTGGGATTGGCGTGCGAGGGATGACATCACCTAGCATGGGGAGGTGGTGATCTGGGTCCTGACATGGCGTCGAGGAACGAGGGACGAGAGTGCGAGCGATGTGCAAGAAGAGGAATAGCGAGTCAAAGGGCGAACGTATCAAGTGGCTATCTGTCTAGGGGCAATGTAGATCGCTAGGCTACTCGACCAGGCTAGTGGTTACAGAGACGAAAGACAAGAGAGAAAAGGCTGACGCGAGTAGACTATTCGCCAGCCACGCTTGGCATGTTCGCGCATACAAGCAAGGTCTTTGCAGCGGCATCCAGCCCTCGAAGACAGAAGATAAGAGGCAAACACACCATTCCGTCAACTATGAAACATGTTACACAGACCGCCTGTAGCGAGGTTGTCGCCACCCATCTCATCATGAGCTCTGCAACCGATTAGTAATAGTCGCTACATGTCCGTGACCCCCCTCAAGCGATCTCGTCATGACATACTCCTCGCACACAGCATGTGATCTGGGCTGGTCAGGCGTGAGGCGTGTCGAGGCGGACGACCAGAGGCCGGTCAATCCGTCAGCCGCCGCTTTAGACGCAAGTCACAGGCAAGGCAGAGGTGGGTCGATAGCGGCTTGATCAACGCTGATCAGTGGATGGGGCTCAAGGGACAATTTATCTCGGGCTTGGACAAGGCAGCCTCTTTTATAGCTAGAGTTCCTCCTTTCATGGACCTAAGAATCATGGCCTGCAGCCAAACGGACTCAGAGCGCCACTTTGACCTCTCAGCATCGGGCGCGGAAGACCTGCTTCCGCCGGAACCGATACATAGTCCCCTGACCCTGGCCATGACGGGAGTTCGCGACCGTCCGTTATTTTCGCTTTGGCTACCTATTTCTCCCCCTTCATCACCTCCTACTCGCCTCTAGCGAGACTCAAGGGCCTCAAGTGATAGAGAGGCTGTGCAGCTCGTTCGGAGCATTCAGGCAGGACTTGACCTCACGCAGCAGTCGGCTTCGACAGCTGTATCCTCTCTTGTCCCTCCTGCCCTCGACCTCGACGGAGTCGGCCCAATATCCCACCCACCTTCTCACCTCACGCCGACCATCTCCCACCGCATCATACGCTCTATAGACTGAGCACCGCTTCCCTCCCCACTACCTGTCCGTTCCTCGCCGTCCCCCGAGCCCTCACGGCCGTCACATTATGGCCTTCCACTCGTCGACATCACCCCGCGCGCCCGGCCCAGGCCCAGCTGGGGAGAACCACACGCTAAGCGATGACCCTCCGCAGAGGGGTACGGCGGAGGTAGTCTACCGTATAGCTGAGCTCCGGCAGCGCATCTACTCGTAGCTTGACTATTCGTCTCTGGCGCGAATCGCCAGGACGGAGAAGGCATGTACGGAGGTGGCAATGAAAGAGTTGTACAAGACTATACCGTATCGGGGTGCAGAGGCTCTCTGTGGGGATCTTAACGTGAGTACACCGCCTCTACCTCTCCGTTAGATTGAAAGGGAAATACACGTCGCCGCGGTCTTTGACTCCCGTTTCTACTGTTTGACTATCGCTGACCTCAAGCCAGGCCCGTCAGCTATCCTCCCTGGATCTCGTACTCAACATCGATTGTCACAGCGAAGACTTGTACGAATCGGTCGCCCTTCGTCGTACACTCGGTCACCCGCCGCGTGGAGTCACTCCAGTCATCTTGATCGACGATGAGGACGACGAATACTATGACGAGGCGGGAGAGGCATACCATCGTGCCGAAGCCAAATACAAAAGCGCCCTCGCTCGGTATAGCGTCAAGCTCTTCAAGGCGACAGTCCCTCCCTTAAGGAAACGCTTCGTCCATCTAGAGCAAATCTGGTTCGGGGACGGGGTCAGGGAGGTCTTTGGAGCACAGGAACACTGGATCGTTCACGTTTACCAGCCGGGAAAGGACAACCGGCCCGGGTCACTTCCCCAATCAGATCTCGGTCAGATAGACCTCTTCACAACCTGTCAGGTGCATCTCGAGGCAGATATCTATGGCAAGCGCTCGCTGATCGCTCCTCACGGGTACTCGCTCGAGGTGAAGACCGACCTAGTATGTGGCGGGACATATTATGGGTCGGTACCGGACCAGGCGGCGATGGACGAATGGCGACGGGTCATGCGGGAAGGACCTTCCTTCTCAAATCTGGCGAGGGGACTCAATCTCGGCCCTATCCCGATCACCTTGTCAGACATCGTGGACCTTTATATTCGGCAGACGGCCCGCCCAGCGTCGGAACGTCCACGCCGGGGCAGCGCTACCGTGGGACGTAGAGGATCTACGATCTCTGGCAAGCGTGTCATCTGCCTCCCTCACATCCCTTCATCTCGCCCCCGACGAAAAAGATCATCATCCCGGACTCACCAAACTCTCATTTGCGGACCTCAGAAGCCTCGTCGAGCTCGTGAGGAGCGAATTGCCACTCCTCCAGGACCTCAGCATCACCCTCAACGGCGTGGAAGATGCCGAGACGCATTGTCGAGACCTGCAGGGGTGCCTAGAGGACGGAGGGACCATCTCCAAGCTCCTCATTGTCTGCGCGCGACCACGGGTGCCGCTTTTCAACGTCCTGCGTTCTTTATCTACCATCCTCACGTCGACAGCCTATATCGGCTCTGCTAAAGGGTCGGACGGACGCAGAGACAACGTCAACGGCGAACGAATCGAATGTCTGGCTTATCTGAGGGGGTGAGCTACTTCTTGTCCATCAACTCTGCCTCATACATCAGCTGATCTGGGCAGACAGCCGCACCTGCGGCGGCAGTACCTAGCTCGGGCCGACTTCGCGGCGATGGGGGTCTCCTCGTATCGAGACGTTTGCGAGCTCGAATACCATGACGATGGCCGTCCGAAATGCCGAGGCGAGACCAGGGCCGGGGCTTGGCAGCGCGCCACAGCCGGGGTAGCGGACGCTGCCGGGTACACGGCACTGCCCGCCCTATCAGTCGCGGTCGCGCGGATCGCACAATCTGCCTCGCGGTTCCACGGGATCTCGGACACTACCAAGAGACGCGAACTGCTCGAGGAGGCAAAGAAATTACTCGGTGCGGCGGATGCGTTCTCGGCTGCCAACGCAGAGGTGAAGCGGATCATGGAGGAGGGAGAGCGGACTGTGGCGGATATCAGGCGGTATGTGGACGTACTGCAGACGCGTCAAGGGGAGGAACGATGATGCGTCAGTTGGGTGTCAACCTCTCAAGTAGGACAGAGGGATGTATATGGCTTGAGACGGGTGCATAACAGGTCACGAGAGAGCATTGGTATTAGTGCTGGGTATAGGCTATGGTCTCATTTAGTCCAACCTCGCTGCAGATACGAGCAACTTCCCATTCGATCCACACTCGACCCTCAATCTCTTCCCTTCCCGTACACCTCGACACATCTCTGCTCAAAAGCGTCCACCATCTTCCCCGCTACCTTGGGCAGCACAGCTTGAGACGCTATGCGATGCAAGGGATTCGTAAATTCGAACGCTAGGTCGATCGTGAGGAGCGTGGGACCGCGGGAGGAGTCGGGCGTCTCTAGTGATTGCGTGGAGCGCGGAGCGGTGTTGGCTGAAGAAGAGGAAGTAGTCGAAGGTATGGCTGTTGAAGGATGTGGGGATAGGCCTGAAGCCGGCGAGAAAGCCCCTGCAAATCAGCATGAAGAGCGCTCGGTCTCAAGCGGTTTACTCACAGGTTGTGCTCAATGATCGGAAGAGATTCGCCTCCCCAGCGCTTGCAGATACGCTCTCATAAGGCGTCCCCTTCACTCTGCTGACATACGCCTCGTCGAATCCGCCAAACCCCACTTTCAGCTCCGCATCCACCTCGAAAGACTTCCCCGATGCCGGTGGGGACCACTTGCTGTCAGCCGCCGTACGACCTGCTGAGCTCGTGCTAGCCACTGCTGATGATGAGGAGGGTGGCTGCAATACCGTCGAAGAAGTGCAGAAGGGGATGAAGGATGAGTAGGAGGGTATATCGGCGACGAGATTATATAGCTGCTCCGGCGAGTATCTGGCTGTCAGCGCCTATATCTATCTCCTATCTCGTTCCCCAGTATGATCAGGAGCTCACGGTAATATCTTCCTAGCATGGTAGGTCTGCCTTTCTCCGTCGGTCTGCACCTCTCCTGCGCCACCGCCGGATCCCGAACTCATTGCTTCCGCAGCTGACCCAGCGAGTTTCGCCAGCTTGGAGATGTCCGGTAAAGAGAAGAACGCCCGCCTTGCATCCGCCACAGTAGGTGGCTGCTGATGTCCTGTTGTACTTGATACAGGTCGGGCATGTCTGTTCCCAAAGTGAGCGGCGGTGGAGTAGGACGATGTGGAGGAGAAGGCCGGAGCAGAGATCGAGGTGTCGCCTGAAAGTAGAGCCCCAGGCTGAGAGGCTACGCAGCGCTTCGACCGTGATATGGAAGCATTGTATGCGCTTCTAGCCAGGGTGCGGGAGGTGGTCATGGTGCTCAAGCTATTACAAGATGGATGAGAAGACAGCGAGTGGGTTTCGATCGGCCCATGACCGAGGCGACGATCGATAACGTCATCGAAAATTTCGCCTCCTCATTCCTCGTTCCTCAGGGGTCGGGATCCCCCCTCTTCCACCAAAGAATCCGCGTGAGGGGTTGGGCAGACCGTCAGGGATGGTCGGGTCTCAGTACGTCTATCGATAAGCCGTCGACGGGGCTCCAGGTTGATCCTAATTGCAGCAGGAAGCTTTGTTCAGTGTGGGATGGACAACTCAAGCGGAAGGGAGCGGCACACAGGTGTGTGCCTCTGGGCAGCAACGCCCTTCTTTCGGCCGACGAGACCGGAAGGGCGGTTGACTCATTTTCGACTGATCACTTACCTCTGATAAGATCTTATTGAGGCAAAAAGATGGTAGCAGAACTATCGTCGCTCGGGAGGCTTCCAGAGCTGCCGAGCCCAGCTCAACGCTTGCAAGGCTTCAACAATCCCGCAGGCCACGACGAGAACACACCAGACACGGACGCGACAATGAAGCCTACCGGGCCTGATCTATCATTCGAGGCATCCCCCGTCAATGATGTCGCCCTCGCACCGAGGTTGTCGACGATCAGGACTGTGACGCTCGCCACCGGGATGCTGCTGACGTACTTTCTTGGGGTGAGCGTGTCAAGCTACGAGAACTTACTTCCAGGCAGCATCAACAGGATCAGTCACCATCCTGATACCGAGAATGGCCAGCGATCTCGGCAAGACGGAGCTTGAGACTCAATGGGTTGCTTCGGCATATACATTCGCTTTTGCTTGGTGCGTCCGGCCAGGCTCCATCCCGTGGATTAGTGGCTGATTGGCAGCGGCCTCATCTTCTCGGGCAGACTCGCAGATACTCTGGGACGAAGAAAGCTCTATCTGGCCGGCTTAACGATATATGCCGTCTTTGCTGTTGTCACTGGGGTGGTCAAGGTAAGACTGCGGTACGGTCTAGCTGAAGATCAGAATCGGGTCGCACTCAGCCTGTGTCGAGCCATGTCTGGGCTGGGAATGTCTATCGCCTCACCCGCCGGATTTGGCATCATCGGGGCTACGATTCGTCATGAACCCGCGCGGACTATAGCTTTTGCGGCTTCAGGTGAGTCGTCCCGATATGACGCTGATGCATGCAGGTCTCGGCAACCCTATAGGGGCGGTCTTTGGGAATCTCATCGGCGGACTAATGGCCAGCATCGGGCCGTAAGTGAGTCAGTAGCTCACCGGCTGATCGTACAGAAACGGCTGGTCATACCTGTTCTTCCTCCTGGCGGGTCTTGCGGCCCTTCTACTCGCTGGCGCATTCTTCATTGTCCCCTCTGACCCCGACGTCGGGAAGAAGTTTGACGAGCGCATTGACTGGACTGGCGGGCTTTGCGTCACCGCGGGCATCTGCTTGTTCACTTTCAGCCTCACCGAGTCTGGGATAGCGGTCGATGGCTGGAGAGCATCCTGTAAGCGCTCGCCGTATTATCCGCTGACCTGCAGATGTTCCCGCTTTGCTCGCGACATCACTCGTCCTCCTCGCCGTCTTTGTACTCTGGTCACTTCATCTCGAGCATCGGACGACATTTCCGCCGATCTTCAAGATATCGGTCTTCACCCGCCGGCACGGGCTGGTGGGTATCACCCTGGCGTGCGTCCTGTTGATCAGCATGTGCATCTTGGCCTGGATCTACACAACGTCCATCTTCTGCCAGAATTACAAAGGCTTGTCGCCGCTGGCCAACGCCCTGGCCGTTCTCCCTGCGCCTATCGTCGGTCTATTCGCGGCGGTGAGTCCGATTCCTCGCCACGATCTGACCAAGTCAGGCAGCCGTAGTCCTTCTCGCGCCTCGCGTGAGCACGCCACACATCCTATGCGTCGGCTCGGCAATGACAGCGTACGTCTCTTGCATAAACAGAGCTGAAATTAGGGCTTCATCCATCATGTACGCCGCCTGGCCAGAAGGGACCAGCTTTTGGGCTTTGGAGTTTCCAGCGCAGCTCATCCATCCTTGGGGGACCGACTTGTGAGCTCGAAACTCCCCCTTACAGCGGGACTACGCTAAAGCTCAGCGTCTTTGGCCTGGGCAATATTCTGATGTCCAACCTGGTCGACCAGTGAGTCCGTGCAGCTCCCCGCTGACGGTGACAGAAACGAGCTGTCTGTCGGCGGAGCGTTGTTTCAGACGTCCGGTCAAGTCGGCGGCGCCCTCGGGATCTGCCTCAGCTCGCTCATTTCGTCGGAAATCGCAGAACAGGCAGGTAGCGTCCTAGCGGGCGTGCGAGCTGCCTTCTACTTTAGTGCCGCCTGTGGCTTCGCCGGTGGGTGACTGCGCGTGATGTGAGCTGATCTCATTAGTTTCGGTCATCGCTCTGCTCGGATTCAGGAACGTCAAGCTGGCCAAGGACGTCGGACAGATACAGTAGGATTACCATCAGATATGTCAGCCATGCTCGCCTGAGCGACAGCAATAAGCCCCGCCCTTGAGCAGTCGTCAGCAGTTCATAAAGTCATTCATCGCACATTGTATACCGGGATCAAGAACATCCCCCGTTCCCCACCTCTATTCGCCCATCACCTCACCAAGATCCCCAAAGCCCAACTTCTACCACCCCCGTCTACACGCCCCGACTATGGCTTGAAAGCCTTTTGGCTCAGAGTGATCTTATCTCCCAGCGACAAGGCGATACCCTGTGTTCTGGACCGTATCCTCAAATGACCTGACAAGTCAACTAATATCCCAACTTATAGCTCAAAGATTGACTCACCTCGAATCTCCCCACTAGCATCCAATTCGAGACTGATATTCCCGAGCGCATCTTCTCCAAACAGACTCTTTGCAGCCATGTTGCAAGAGAGGTACGAGCAGTCCCCGCTGAGTGCGTTCTCGGGCGTGAGGATCTGGAGGTTGGTCTCTTTTGCGAGGTGGTCGACGAATTTGCGCAGATCGCCGCTGGGCGCGGAAAGTGCGACCTTGTTCTCCCATTCGAACTCGGTCTGGACGTCAGCTCAGGTCTAGTCGAGTCAGAGTTATACGTACCCAGCTAGATCGGAAGGTCGCCTCATTGACATATGCAGGCTGGATGAACGACAAGATATCAAGGTGAATGTCCTACACTGTCAGCTCTGCCTCGTTCGGATCGAGGATCTCGTAACTCACCGACAGCACAATGTTGGCATCCGCATCGCTCCCCTTGACACTATACGTGATACTCCCAAAGATGACGCCAGTCTCGGTGCTCGACACCTTGATCGTCGCCTTGATCTGGTGGAACCCGTGTGGGCCTAATGTATGGGGTGCGGGCCGCTCGACAAGCTTCAAGTCGCCGAGAGTCTGGAAGTCGACCGAGAGATTTTGAAGGGTGTTGGTGGTTTGGTTGACGAGTAGGACGTTGAGAATGACGTCGAATTGGTTGATGGTCGTTACGCATTCGCAGTAGACTGCGTCCGAGTAGCCTGGAGATTAGCGACGATCTGAACATGTTGTGGGCAGACTCACCTGTCAATTGTACGATCCGGCTCAGCTTGGAGACAAAGTCGTCGTTGACTTCTGCTGCGCCCGTTGCCCGACCCACATCAAGATCAAGCTAGCCTGTCAGCTGTCATCCCGTACGACGGTCAAAATCAACTCACATCATCAACATCCGCGACAGCCTTCTTGCTCAATTGTCTGAAGCTGATCAAGTCGTCCGCCTGAATCTCAACATCCTTTGCCTCCTTCGCCTTTTCTGCCGCCGCCTTCTTCTGCAATTCGATCAGCTTTGCCCTCATGCCAGCCATGGAAGGGATTCGTCTAGCTCACCTCAGCACTCGCAATCATCTTGGTATACGCCGCCTTGGTATCCTCCAAGAACACCTCCCTCATGACCCTCTCCCCGCCCAATTCCGCTAGTGTCTCGATACAGTTCATAATCCGCTCCTGACTGTCCTCATCAATCGCCACCGCGGCAAACTTGCTCTGTCCCACCCGTACAATACTCGTCATGATGAGGAGCGCCTCGGCTTTGAGCTCATTGACGGTAGCTGAGTCGGCGGTTTCCGAGGCAGAGAGGCGGAGGATAAGCTTGGTGAGGGTCGCAGCGAGGACGGAGCCGGTGAAGAAGTCGCCGCCGAGGATGAGGGAACGGAGGGGAGGCTTAGCAGCAGACCGGACGGCCTCGAGTCGCGCGGCGTCGGCGTTGGAGGTGTAGGTCGTTTCGGTGGCGTATGTCCCGTCGGCAAGTACCCGGGTCTTGGTGACCGCTTTTGGCGCATCGTCCTTCTTCTCAGTAGCAGCCTCGTCTGATGAAGCTGCTTCGTCGAATAGTCGCTGAACATCAGCGATGCTCCGTCAGCAGGAGGCAGAATACTCACCTGCTCCGAAGCCAGAATGGGGATCTCGCCGAGGACTTTCCGGATCTCTTGCATCGCCTGCTTGATATCTGGATGTCAGCTACGAAGCAAGTCACGCTTTGCGCGAGCTCACCTGAGACCTGCTCGCAGTACTCTCCCACAATCCACAGCGCGCCTCGGTATACCTTGCCCGACTTGATCTCGCTGAAGGTAGCAACGAGCTTCTCGGTGATTGCGGTCCGGAGCTTCGGGAACTTCTCCACGACTTCGCTACAAGCGTCAGCTGATGTCGTAGCCACTAGTGTGGGCCAAGCAGCTTACCGGACGAAGGCAATGACATCGACAGCCGAAGGGTTGTTCGAGTCGCCCAAGAACTCCATGAGGACGTAAACTACATTCGCAGCCACTTCCGAGAATTTGATGGCGCAAGAGTGGATGCTTTGAATGAGCAATTGGCGGTACTCCAAGTTCTGAGGTTGTAAGCTGCCTGCGCGCGAACGTCGCGGTATTCAAAGCTCACTTTATCAAACTCCGACTCCATCGTCCCCTGCAGCTGCTTCTTCAAGAACAACACCACATCCTCCACATTCCTGCTCGAGACCATCTCCAGCGCAATCCCGATCGCTTTGCGCTTCACCTCCATATCCTGGCTGCTCAACACCTTGAGAATGTCCATGACCATTCCATCAAGAACGTGCTCGTGCTTGGACCGAAGGGTGTTGAAACGGTCCAGGACGATGAGCTTGACGTTGTTGTCGGCCTCCTTGACGATGAGTTCGGCAAAGGCGGCAGCGGCGGCTGGAGAGTCAGCAGAATCAACAACATTACAAGGTGAGACTTACCCTTGACGGCAGCGGGGTTTTGGGTGAGGGTGGTAAGGGAGGTCGCAGCTTCATACTTGACGGCATGCGAGGGGGAGTTGAGCAGCTCAAAGATGCACCGGATCCATTTTGCCTGATAGTCAGTATCGCCTCCCATACCCCGGTGCGAGCGGATACCCACCCTGTGTCCACCTTCCGTCTTGGCCTCCTTCCTGACCAGCTCAATGACCGCCATTTGCATCAACTCGTCCATCCCGCCAATCGAGTCAAAGTTGCTCAGCAGGTACCGCACAGCAGTAGGCTGCGAGATGTTGCAGAGTGTGACGAATGCGTTCCGCTTGCAGGTCATGTCAGATTCCTATACCGTCAGCTCATGCTCTTCCCGAGCGGATCACAGCTGAAGACGCACCGCAGCGAGAAACGTGTCCAGCAGCTCTGGCGCGTCGGGAATGAGGTGCTCGTGGTCTTGGTAGATGGAGTAGACGGCGAATACGGCGTTCTTGCGGACGAAGGAATGACGGTGCTCCTGCGAGATGTCAGCTCAGAGTCGGCGATCCGGGTGTTCCAGCTCACCAGACATGACCGGACAGTGGGGATGAGGGGTTCGAGCAATTCCGGTTCCCGGATCTTCTGGAGGTATCGTAGAGTCGCGCCGCGGATGTACTCGTTAGGATGTTGCTATATTGTCAGCTAAAGACCCAGAGTGCGGACATCAATCAGCATACCAGGTCTCTTCTTGTTGCGTCGCTGTACAGATCAGCTGACTATCCCTGGCACTCATCAGCATCCCAGTACTCACCAAACAAGAATCATCTCGTGCTTGAGCTTCCCATTGTCGTCGAGCTTGGGGCAGATCCTTGATCGTTAGCGGATGCTCGTTAGGTGATGTTCAGAAAAGCTACTCACTCCCAGTAGAAGTGCAGCATCTTCTTGAGCTGCTTGTTCCGCGACGGCATGACATATTGGATGATTGGCATGAGGAGTTGCGGCTGGTGAGTCAGCGCTGAAGCTCCCACCCGAGTCCAAGCAGCATCCCCTTCTGGATACTCCCTCGCCCCCCTCTGCTGCCCCTACTCACATATGACTGCCCGTTCAAAGTCCCGACAATGATCCTCCGCATAGTCTCGAGCTTGACCTCATCCGAGCCCTTCTGGAGCGCGTTCCTGAGCTCGGAAGCGTTGGGTGACTCGATGAGATCATCGTGTACTATCGAGTAGCAGGTGGATGAGGGGTCCATGGCGAACCGAGTAGTAGCCCTGGTAGAGGCTTTAGGATAGTAGGTAGAGGTGATACAAGGCGAGGTATGTAGTCTATAGCCTCGTCGCGTTCGCGCTGGTAGAAGGAGGGGCGCGAGGAATGCCACGTCACTAGAGACCATAAATTGCCTATTTGGGGTTATTCCCGTATCAATTCCTATGGTCGTCCGCCTGTTTCCGACAAGAGCTTGCGGCTACTAAAAGTATCCATCAACCACCATAGACATCTAGAGAGTGCAGCTACACAGACAGCTACTGCTCCTTCCTGACAGAGCTCATACCGCCTCCTTCGCCGTCACTCTCCCCGAAAAGCATACCCAAAATGCCCGGCCCATCGCCAGCTACCACCGTTAGTTTGCGCTCTTTCGAATTAGATCTGCCTTGCACTCGCAGAGCGGATCGTGCTTTGTCTTTGACCAACGCTCGCTATCTCGCCTACGGAGGAAGGCTGCAGGGATAGCGAAGATCAAAACGCTGAGATGAACAGGTCGTCCGATACTCTGCCCTCATCGGAGGTGTCCTCTACGGTCTCGTCCACGCCGGAACTGTCCAGTCAAAATATGAGGATGACCAGGTGGGCTAGCTTGCAGCATGGTCGCCAGAGATCAAAGCTGACTGTCGAAGGCCAAGGCGCAAATAGCTCGCCGGTCACACTTGGTGGATGAGGCCAAGAAGGCGTACGCACAAAAGCTGGTGGCCGACAAGGCAGGGAACGCTACTCAATGTCAGTGGACTCCTCTAGCTACTCGCACACAGCTGATAATCAGTGATAACCAACATCGACGACCCCAAGTTCGACCTCGAGAAGATCATCGAGGCATATACCAAGACCCCATAGAGGAGATGTATTTTGGGTGCGCTTCCGCTCGACATGGCCGGGGGCCTTAGGGTTCGCACGATCGAACGCCTCGCTGGCTTATGTGCTGACTACACTGACTGCTCTGCTTCATCTATACAAAGATATAGCCCAAGATAATGTCCGTCATTGCTCTAAGACCCCCTTGATAAACCCAACATCTCCTCAAAGCTCATCCCTTCTTCCGCCTCATCCTCTACGCCGCCCAACGAGCTCGACGCGCCCGCTGCTGTCCCTCTTGATCTCAGTCGACCTAAACCCGCACCATACCCTAACCCCCCTGATCCCCTTCGTTCGATCCGCCTCAAGGTGCTCCGCAAACTCAGACCTGAACCAGTCCCCGGACCTGATGCCGTCCCACTTATTGATTCTGGCTCGGAAACTCTCCGAGGCGGCACCGCGAAGATATCGACGCCTTGACTCTGATCCGGTGATTTGGGAACCGACCGCGAGGGCGACGCCGGCGCTGGCAGGCTGACCGCGAGGGGGGCAAAGTACGTCCCGGTACTCGGACCCAGCATCTCGACTTCTGGCGAGTCGACGGTCTTCTCCGAGATGGGCGATAGTAGCTCCGTCCCTGGACTCGTGAGGGATAGCCTTGGCAGCATGAGCCCCTTGGCTGACGATGTCTGTACAGTCTCCTCGGGGCGGCTCGCGGTGCTGAATAGGCCAAAGCCTGATATCGATGGGCGGGTCGTGCCGTTGCCGTCCTCGAGAACTTCGTCAGACATGAAGTTTAGGGTGTTTTGGCGCTGACTGTCAGTACCTGAACGATAAGTCACGGGACGTATTGCTCACTCGTTCACGTTCCTGCTCCATAACGTGGCGTAGCTCTTTGCGGGAGTTGATGACGATCATGGCTGTGATGACCCAAACTTTGGGGACAAAGCTGCACGTCAGTGTGAGAAAGCTGTGATGGAAGATAGCTCACATGAACACGAGAACAATCAGCGACTTGGGCGCGACCAACGCCTTGATGATCAATCCAGCCGTCCTGCACAACGTCAGCCGAGCGCTTTCCCAAGTCTGTTGAGACTCACACGAGACTCGGTATCAGCTGGGCCTCTGCCGACAATATCACAATCCGCATGACCAGCCTGTCGGTGTGCCCCACCCCGCTCCGTTTTCGTATAAGCGCAATGATGATTAGTCCGCTGAGAAGCCAGTCGATCGTAAAGAGGGTGGCGACCCAGCTGATAAAGTAGCGCGATGTTGTTGAGCTCAGGGGATCTGGCTCGCCCAGTACAAGATTGGCGATCCCGACGGCGACAGAGCAGATACTGTTGGGTCAGTCCGAGACCAGCTGGCACTGCTAGAGAGGACGACAAGACGCACGAAACGAATGGGAGACCATATCTGATGACCTTGGGCCGGCCCCAGAGCTGATATGCTCTTACAGCGTATAGTACCTGTTCGTTAGTGAGCAGTCTACCGCAAGTTGCTCTTTGTCTGCTCGAAAGCTCACCTCTATTGGCATCGCTACCAGCAGCTCAAACAAACAGTCCCCCTTGACCCACCACCCGCGAAAGATGTTGATCGGATCGCCATACCCCGTTACAAACACAGACATGCCATATGCTTGTACACTGTACGCTCAGCCTAGCATTTGGAATGGCATGGCGGCAGAGCGACTTACAATGCAGTATGCGCTACACTACCCACCGTAATCCAGTACTACTCCGTCAGCCCCCTATCTTATCGCTATCACCCCCGCGTTTCACCCCAGGCCAAACTCTACTCTCATTAAAACCTCCGAGCCGCCGAAACACCCAAACTTAAACTCACAATCAGTGAACGCAGAGGCCACCGCTCCTCCCTTTCCAGCCGCACCTTCCAAAACACAAACTGGCACAAGATCACCCCCAGACAAAGCATATCGATCCCCGTCCCGAAATACATGGGACCCATCGCGAGGTTCCATATGGACGCGTTGTATT
Organism: Dioszegia hungarica; assembly: GCF_025882075.1. Lineage (NCBI taxonomy): Eukaryota > Fungi > Basidiomycota > Tremellomycetes > Tremellales > Bulleribasidiaceae > Dioszegia > Dioszegia hungarica. The sequence continues at coordinate 650,973 of NW_026515767.1, read as the reverse complement.
CGAGAAATTCTTTTTCGCTGGGCGTGAGCGGCAGAGACATCCTGCGCGCAGGGTGTACCTGGCGGGTTGCGTCTGGGTACCGGGCTAAGCGCTGAGAGCTTGAGCGGGAGCCCAGCTGGAGATTGACGATGTGTGATGTGCAGTTAGCTGTTGACCCGCGAGGAGTCGCACCCCTGAGACTCATTCATACCTCGGCGCCGCAACGCCGTACGTACTCTCGTTCGTCTTTCGCAATTCGCTGATCCTCTCTGCTGTTTGCGGATCGTGCTTCACTGCTTCATGCTTCAAGTGCGGGTACCAAAGATTTGCCGCGCCTTGCCGCCCCCACATGTCGGCAGATTGACGTGAGTTTTCAGGAGGTGGCAGGAGGTGGCGCGCCGCCCCTGCCGCCCCCTGTATTGATGATCGTCGATCGTGCAAGGGACGGCGACTTGCGTTCAGCGGCAGCCTGCCACAAACGGAAATCAGGCGCCACTTTTGGTAAGACCACCGTGGGAGAGGGGCGGCGCTGGCCGGAACACGTGGTCTTGCCGGTAGTCGGCGCGCGCGCTGGAAACGCGTCCAGCCAGCTGTTGGAAACGACAGCTCTATCACACCTCGCCCTACTATACCGCCTACATACACACAGAGCCAGCCGGCGGCGCTCCCACCGACCCACACATCACTACTCTCTACGTCGCATCGTCTACGATCGTACCGAAAATGGCTCCTCCCGAGATTATAGACGTGGACGACGAAGAGGTGGCCGCTATGGACGAGAACAAAGTGATCAATGAGGTGAGTTGCGCTACGTTCTTCGCAGGGACACGGCGAGCTGACTATTGGCAGGAGTTCAAGATCTGGAAGAAGAAGTGAGCTCGGCTGATAGGTCACATGTTGGCGAGAGCTCCAGCTGATCCAAAGTGTGCCGTTCTTGTACGATACGGTCATTACTCACGCCTTGACTTGGCCGAGTCTGACATGCCAATGGCTGCCTGATAAGGAGACGTGAGTCAGTCGTTGCCGTCTGCTTCTGCGTGGGCGAGCTGGCTGGGCGAGGACTTCCTGGGAGCTGGGCACGGAGGAACGGAAGGCTGGGACCAATGCCTGCGGGGCCTTGCTAACAGTCTAGACCAAAAGACGCAGACCACACCATCCACCGACTCATCCTCGGTACCCACACCTCCGGACAGAACACCGATCAGCTCATGATCGCTGAAGTGGTCTTGCCCAAAAGCGGAGTCGATGCAAGCGGGAAGGAGGTTTCCGAGCTGTATGACGATGAGAGGCAGGGTGAGCTTATGGGCTCCCAGGTTGTGTCAATGAAACCATCAGGACCATAGCTTATCTACCAGAACTCGGATCACACCAAAAGTCAGCAGCTCGAATCACAGTCAAGCAGACCATCAACCACGATGGCGAAATCAACCGGGCGAGGTATATGCCCCAAAAACCTGATCTGATTGCGACCAAGACGGTCCGGGGAGAAGTCTACGTCTTTGACCGGACAAAACACGAGAGCAAGGCGCCGGTCGGTGGAGGATGCAGGCCAGATATCAGGTTGACGGGGCAGGACAAAGAGGGGTGAGCTTGGGAAGGGTTTATCGTTTCCCGGAACTATAGCTCACTCGGCAGGTACGGCTTGAGCTGGAGTACGGTGGCGGAGGGACATATCCTGAGTGCCAGTGAAGATACGACTGTGGCTCATTGGTGAGCTGGACCAGAACTCGTGAAGCGGGAGCTTCAGCTGACTTGCAGGGATATCAAGCACTTTGATAAGACTAGTCCATCAATAAAGCCATTGCGCAAATATACTGGTCACTCTAGCAACGTCGGGGTAAGCTAAATACTTTACCTGCTGCCGCGGGATCGGGCGAACAAGCTGACGACTAGGACGTTGATTGGCACCCTGTCCACGGCCACATGTTCGCCTCGGTCGGTGATGACCGGAAACTCATGATGTGCGTCAGAGATTAGATTGCATGGATTGCCGAGCTAACTTTGTAGATGGGATACGAGAAGCGAAAACTCTGCCAAACCCAGCTCGCAGGTCGAGGGGCATTCAGCAGAAGTCAACGCTGTTGCCTTTGCCCCAAGCAGCGAATACCTCCTCATCACCGGTTCAAGCGATAAGGTGTGTTTCACCGCGCCAGCTGATCTTCCTCGCTGACCCTCCAGACAATAGGCCTGTGGGACATCCGCAAGCTCTCGCTCAAACTCCACTCTTTCGAGTCCCACGCAGACGACGTCCTTTCCGTCGCCTGGTCCCCGCACTCCCCCGTCCACTTTGCCTCGGCTGCCGCCGACCGCCGCGTCCATATTTGGAACCTCGACCAGATCGGCGCCGAGCAGACCCCCGACGACGCAGAGGACGGCCCGCCCGAGCTCATGTTTGTGCACGGCGGACACATGTCCAAGGTCTCGGATCTGAGCTGGTCGCCGATGGCCAAGTGGCATTTGGCGACTACGGCGGAGGACAATGTGCTGCAGGTATGGGAGCCGAGTCGGCACATCTGGCAGGGGGACGTGGATGTCAATGCGATGGATCTGGAGTAGGGCGTGGACGAGAAGAGAAACCAAAAGAATCGTTCTGGGTTATAGACGTGAGACATGTGATCATCAATTATAAGAGTAGAGTATAGGTCCAGCATTCGGGGATGCTAAGATATTCCGTCAACCAATCCCTCCGGATCTGGCTTATCTCCATCAACGACTGCCGCCCCTTTCGCCTGGGGCTTGACTGCGGGGAGTCTCTTCACTCCCTGCGCCCGGATACACGACTTTGGCACGCGCAGCATCGGCCAGTCGGGCAAGTTCTCGAGTCCCCCACCCTTTGGCGAGACCACCTCGTCCCAGACCAACGAGAGATCAAAGAGATCGATAAATTGCTGATCGACCGCGCGAGACTTGGGGTTGGAGAAGCGGCGATACCTAGTATGTCAGCGGGAGCTGCAGCGCGGCGAAGTTGATGGTATACGCACTCGTCGAAGATGGACGTGAGTGACCATGTTTGAACTCGTCTGATACACCCAACAAGGCAGCCTGTGCGGTGCTACCAGGTCAGCTTGAGCCGCAGGATCGCTGCAGCCGGCTATAGCTCACCTTGCCCTTGTTGCAGTGTATAAGAAGCGGATGATTCCGCTTATCGAGGATAGCACAGAGGGCCGAGGTGATCACATCTTCTGGGATATTGTCGAAAGGCTCCTGTACCTTGTCAGCTCCGGTCGGGTGCCCCTAGGAGCCGATCTCACCTTGTTTCCGGGGATACCGAATTGCTATGCTGTATCAGGACTCATCCTCGGGCAGACTGGGAAGTAGAGGTGTGTGGACCAACCATGAACTGCACATCCTGCGATTGACACCACTTTAGATTCGCATCGGGATAGTCTTCCAGCACCAGCGTCCTGGCCATTAGCCACCAGCCAAAGACCGCTCCTTCAAGCAATACGATACTCACAAGATAGTCCTTAACTTCAAAGTCTCCATAAACCGAAAGTTGCGCTTCTTTGGGAAGCCCGATCGGTACACACCCGTCGTGACCACCGCAAAGTTCTCTGGCGGGACGAGGTCCTCCTCCACTTCCGGCATGGCCGGTGGAGGGAGATACAGCGGCAACGGCTGCTTTGACGGGCCATCTGCCGCTTGCAAGGGCGAGGCGGCGGGAACGGGCAGCCGAGGATTGTGCGTCTTGAGGATGAGGGAGAGGAAGGCCGGTGTGGGCGCTGGACCGGAGCGGGAGCCGCTGGAGCTCGACCCAGCGGACTCCTGCGCTGGAGGACGGGCCATACTTGAGACCTGCGAAGGCGGAGGTGCTATATAGGTATCATCTGTGAGGGAGATGATTGCGCAATGCTGCAGAAAGCATGTTGTTGCTTTGGTGCCCTTGACGACTCGGCGGGAATCGCCGCATATGCTTCCCACCTGCAACACCATCTTTCAACTCTGTATCAACCAACTACCTCATCTACACCATCATGTCCTCCAGCAGAGCCATCATCCTCACCTACGCGCTCGCAGACCCACCGCTGAAATCCGAAAAGCCCGTGGTCCCAGCAGCGCAAACCCTCTCCTTCCCCATCACCCCCTCCTCGACCTCCACTTATGCCCCCATCTACAGCGCGACCTCGGCGGCGGTCCTTCAGGCGCAGAAGGAGCTAAACGAGTCCCTGACAGCATGGAAGGATGCAATAGGTGATGCGGAGAAGGTCAAGGAAGATACGGGCCAGGTGGAATATGGTAAGGGAAAGGCGGCGAGGATGATGCAGTATGCCGCCGGGCGGGATCGCGAGGCGGACGCTGAAGTGGAGGAGGACGAGGATGAAGATGGGCCAGGTGATGCAGAGTAGGGCACAAGCAGGACCGACTGAAGGGTGAGTCATCTGCCTCACGAGACGATTTGAGCTGACTTGTGCAGCCGGTTCTTTCTACTGAACCCGCTCGAGCGCTTCCACGACCGGGCCAAGAGAAGATCCTCGGTGTGACGCACCTTGCTGGAATGAGGATGGGCAGGATTAGCATACAGCTAGGCAGTATAGTCATCCCAATTCCGGTCTATCCCGCCAAATAGCACCTTGTTGATCCGCTCAATCGACAACTCCGCCTCGTCATGCACAACTAGATCCACCATGTCGCGTATGCCATACGTTCCTGCGAGACCGTCGTCCAGTTCTTGTAGCGCCGCGCGGGCCTGACTATCAGCTCCATCAAGCAGAGAGCTGGATTGACTCACATCAAGATCCTGCCCGATCTGCAGTAACTGGATTCCAATCTGCGATGCTGGATGTCCGGCACGATCAAGCTGGTAATCAGCTTACTTCTGGAGAGCAGAAGCCAGCCATCTGCTCACCTCCTTTGCACACTGCACAATGACGCCCTCGAGATCATCCTCGGTGACATTGTCGATCAGCTCGGCGCGTGATATGGAATGCAGCTCGGCATGCTGTTTCCGCTGGAGGGTTGACCGAGCGCAAACTACGCATCATCAGTTATTGTCCGCGTATCCTTCCGCCTGGACTCACCTCCATCGGTGATGATGATCAGATTCATTGGCTTGGTCTCTCGCCTGGGCTGCCGGCCGGGTGAGGTAACATCAGGAGGGGTCAGACGGTCCGTATGATCTCTTAGTATGGCTTTCAGGCGATGACCAGTACTGGAGATCAGCCGCAGTCAAATTTAGACTTACGATGCAGTCCCCCTTGCTTGCAGACCCGCCAGAAGCTCTTCCACGTCGTCCGCTGTCTGCCATCAGCCACGCTCAAGCCAAGTACTCACCCTCAGCTCCCGCCCGACCCGCTTGCTATTGGTAAAGTAGACGTCTATGCCCTCCGCGCTGTACTTCATCGCAGTATGAGCGACCTGCGAGAAGACCTGGGTAGCGACTTGCCACGCTTCTCCGGCGATGGACGGGGAGTCGTCTATTATGAAGACAGTTTGGTAGTATTCGAGGGCGTGGAGAGGATCATTGACATCCGCGGTTGTAGCTGCAGGATCGTCTGCGCTTGTAAGGGGCTGTTCAGCCGCGACTGACGCGTTATCTGACGCTTCCGGCAGAGTGGGAACGGCCCTGGGTATCCGAGGTAACGCCCGTCCGGTCGGTGCGGAGTAGCTGGTCAGCGTCCGGGATGATCCCGCCTGATCCCGGAAAGACGAATCCGACGATTGCCGCATTACCGGGGAAGGGTCGAGCTGCGTGGACGGCAGTGATGGACCGGGATCGTCACTCGGATGGAAGAAGGGGTTCCGACTTTGAATCACCGCGCCCGTCTTTTGCGGTACCATTGGCGGTTGGTCAAACGAGGGATTACCCTCGTCAAAGTCCATCAAGGATGGTCCGCCAGGTACGGAAAGTTGGCTCATTCCGGCCGTCATACTGGGGACGTCGGGCTCGGGCTGAGCTTGGTAGTCCGAAACGACGCGCCGGTTTGGAGGGGGGAGTTGCGGACTGGCGAGTGTGGTTGGAGCGTACGAGCTGACGCGCCGCTGCAGCCCCTCGTCCGTCTCGATATGCGGGGGCAGACCGCTGGGTCTGCTTGGCCCGGCATCCGCCATGCTCAGCCGCATTGCCTCCTCCACCTCCAGCCGTTCCCTCTCGGCGATCATGCTCGCCCTCTTTGCCTCCTCCAGCTGGTTCTCCTCGTACGCCCTCGCAATCTCATCGTCTTCTGGGGGATGCGGCGGGGAGATCGGTCTCTGAGCTTGGGACGGTCTGCGGGTCCCCAGTTCAGCTCTTTGGTTTTGAGTCTGAGGAGGTGGACCTGGTGGGGTAGGCCAGACCTGTATCGGCTCGGTGCGACGAGGTGCCGGCGATGACGGAGGGGCGGTATCAGGTGGAAGAGTCGCCTGCGCCTCGGCCGCCAGACGCTCCTGCAGCATCCTGGTCGAGTCCGGTTCCGGGTCCTGCCTGGCGTACGGGGGCGGAGGAAGCTCCTCATTCCCAGCATCCGGACGCACGCGGAACTCCGCCGGCAACGGCTGAGCGAGGGGAGTAGCGGCTGATGGTCTTGGCCTGTCCGTGGACCGTCTGGGAGAGTGAGGTGGGGTGCTTTGCGAGATGCGGGAGACCGAGGGATTACTGGAGAGCCGAGAGGTGGACGCCGTGAGGGTCGAGGCGGGCAGGACCCGGGAAGGGGGAAGGCGATACTCGGCTCTGACAGCGTGGAATGCCTCGGCATGCTGGGGTAGCTGTCATTAGCCCTCTCCCGGAAACAACTTACATCCTGCTCGATGTAATTAAGCTTCATAGATATGTCATTGGTCAAGCGACCTCGGGCCTTCTTGACTTCGATATAGGACCGTATGACCGCCTTGACATACTCGGGATCACGGGCGTAACGGTGTAGCAGGGCCTGAAGCGTCAGCTCAAGGACAGCTGTGTTGCTTACGACTTACCCAGTGCACGGAGGCGTTCGATACCATGGGCTCGACATTGTATCTCTGCGGCTGTCAGCTTGATCAAAGGGTAGGGCGCAAAAACATACCGGTCGGCTCTCGACGTGGCTGGCGGCGCGATACATAGCGACGGGCGTTGTTCTTGAGGTTGTGCCGGAGACGGCGGAGACGGCGGAGAGGCTGGGAGAAGCGTATGGTCCGAATGAAGCTGAAGATGACATGTACTATGAAGGACAACCCCTATCTTGACGGTTTGTCAACAACGTCATCGAGGAACGCCTCCGCCAGCCGGAAGGCCAAAGCGGAAGCGGTGCGTCTCTTGTCATCCTTCAGTATTCAATCTTGCAGTTCAGGCATTTATGCTCAGCGGTGCATAGCCCTCGGACGGAGCCCTTGTACGCTCACTGTCACTGATTCTACACTCGCCCGGACAGAGGCGAGAGTATGATAACGAGTGAGCATCATTGCCTTGTCGGGCTAGGTCGCCGACGCAGGTAGCCTTTGTTTGACCATCGCCCAAGGATGTGCATGCTGGCTGACTCTACTATAGATTGTGACCCTTCTTTCTGAAGCTTCTTCATTATATGTACGTTCTACTTCCCTTCCTTCTTGGGGCCATTTTGCTGACTGATCAGACCGAGATCCACCTAGCCATCCACTTGTTGACAATCTACCATCTCAGCTCAAAGCTTGGCGAGAATGGGGACGACTCACCTGCTGAGCCTCGTCCACGAGTCCATCGTCGAGAAGGAGCTGCACGACACCGCGGACAGAGGACTCGAGGGCCGAGAAGATCCAGGCGTGATTTATGGACGTGTGTTCACCGATGCTGATGTCAGCCGAAGTCCACCGAAGCACTTACAAGACGTGACCACTGTGCGTCATGTGATACTGAGGCATGTACCGCTGGTGCTGTCCAGGGTAAGGCGAAGCCCAAGATCCCGCCGCATTCTGGTCGATACCCCAGCACTGACGGTCGTAGATGCCAGTGTACTGCTCCTTGGCGATGGGGCCGTGAATCTCCTCCATGGCCTCGACGATTGAGCGGACATGGTCGGCCTCGGATCGAGCGGCTTGGAAGGGTCCGGTCCCGGTGTCGTACGAGGCGAGGAGGGCGCCAGGGCCGGTACCGTTGAGGTTGTAGGCGGGGTAGCAGAAGGAGCCAACGCCGGGCAAGTCGGTCGCGCCGCAACCGCCGTAAATGGGCGGGCTGAGCTTCTCCCAGAAGCGGGTCTTGTACAGCAGCTGCTATCAGCAGTGAACAACCTGTTACTCACAGCAACCTTGCAAGCTGACGCATAGCCAAGACTCGATACCGCCTCAGACATGATGGGGCTGAGGGCGGGCTTGCGCCAGAGGCGAGCGACCGAGAAGGGGACGGCGACGAGGGTCTTATCGTACGACTTGGACTCGAGTTTGCCGTCCTTGTACCAGGTGACGCCGGTCTTCTTGGTGGTCTCGTTGTAGCTGATACGCTCGATGCGGCGGCCGAGAGTCAGGCGGTTGTCGACGATGGGGTGGAAGGCCTCGGCGATGCGATTGAGACCCTTGTCGATGGTGAGCCACTTTGTGGCGGCAAAATAGACGCCATCATAGATGCTGCTCCAGAGGTAGCCTTTCGTTAGCTATGGAGGAACGCTGACTCACCAGAACTGAACGCAGCGGATGTCTCGTTCCATCCGAGACCCTGAGCCTTGAGGTAGGACACCTCGGAGAAGTCAAGAAGGCCGTCGGCTGGAGTTAGCGGGAACAAGCATGGACTCACCAATAGCCTGCTTGTGAGCCTTGAAGAGATTGGTAGCAGCCGCCTTGGCCTTGTTCTCATAGCCGATAAACTTGGTGAGTTCGACCCGAGCGGCAGCAAGGCGAGGGTTGGCGGCGACAGCGGGGAGACTGGCGTTGGCGAGCAGGGCGGGGTACTGACTGCGACGAGGGGCGGTACCGTCAGGGTTGCGGAGACCGTTCTGGTACTGGAAGGTGGCCGAGTTGGACTGGATCCAGGGGATGAAGTTGACTTGCCACGATGGGTCGAGCTGCTTGTTGAGACCGTTCAGAACGTCGGCGAGTTGGAAGACAAGCTTGTGGTCGTTGATCTCGATGGTCTCGTTGGTCTTGGGGTCGGTGAGGCTGACTGGGAACCGCATAGGTCTGGGTAAGCTGAGTATTGACACAAGACTTACCCCATCTCCTGGTACTGATATGCGTCCGGTGCAGTGCCATTCAGGTAAGCGGTTCGAAGGCGACTACCCATCAGCACACCTCTGCACTCCGACTCACCCTCCAATGCGGTTCGAGCTCTCGGAGATTTCCCAGTTGTGGATGCCGACCTGATCGAGGAGCAGAGCCGACATGAGGCCGGACATACCCCCACCAAGAATGGCGATCTTCTGGTCCTTCTTGCCGGCGATGAAGGCGGCGGTCTGATTCTGGGATTTGAGGTAGGTGACACCGTCGAACCAGGCACCGTAGGGGTCGTTGATGGAGGCGAGGGTGTTGCGCTTGCGGGGAGTGGCATGGCGGACCTCGAGGGAGATGGAGCGCCCCAGATGGGTAGTCTCGGTGAAGGCGTGGAGACATTGACCAGCGGGGAGATCGGAAGGGGTGAGCCAGACGAAGCGGGTGCTGGCGATCAGTGAGAGTCAAAGTGGGGACTTACGGCTTCTCGACATGATCACGAGCATCGAAACGGCCGACCTCGTGATGCGAGGCGGAGTGGTGTTTGATGTCGCAGTCACCGTATACCAGGATGACGGTCTCGGAGAGGGCGTCCGGGTCAGAGTAGGAGACGTGGATGTTGTGGGCGCCGTTGGACTGGACAGAGCCGGGGCTGAGGGATTAGCTTTGCGTGGGAATGGGGAGAGGGAGACGCTCACCCGACAAAGGTGAGGGCTTGGGAGGTGGGGACAGCCGAGGAGCTGGCCAACAGAGACAAGAGAGAGAAGAGGATTGCGGTCTTCATGATGGAAGCAGTATAGAGCGGCCTGTAAGGGTACGGCGGGAGTCATGACTAGGCTATATAAGATGCATGCTGCTGGTCGAAAATCATAGCTTCGGATAGCTTGCCGAAACCCTTTCTTATCTCGTCTTATCAATCAATCTGCCAAGAGATTGCGTTTCGTGCCTGGTTCTGGATCTTGGAGATGTCGGTTCCGCCCGCTGGCTGGCCGCGGCCTAGAGGAGAGTATCGGGCCACTCCCGCTGGCTGCTGGCCTCTCGCGCTAACCAGGAAGCGGACGATCCGATTCCGAGATGACGGCGCAAGAGCGGACAATCATCAATCACAGCGTGACACCTGGATCGAATTACGCTCATCTGCAACCCCGCTCCGCACCATGTCGAGCGCATACTCCAATACATGCACTTCCTCATCCGATAGGATCCGGGGTCCGGTCCGCCGGTCCAAGACTGCGACTCGCAAGGACTCGCACCTCTCCTTATCAGTGTCTGTACGCCTCCTCGGCCGATGAGAGGTTACACGAGGGACCGCTCGAAAGCGGCTTGGCGAACAGGCACTGCTGCAACTCGCCACGAAGCGAGGGTACCGAGCAATCCTTATCGAGGCCTTATCGCTCGGGTCTTATGCCAGATGAGAGCGCACGAGCAGAGAGGTATGCGGAGCTCGGCTCATCCGAGAGATCTCGCTTGGCACGAGTGCTGTCCGCTTCGACTCCGCTTCCCCACTCTGGAGTCCTCGACTTGCATTCCCTATTGGCTCATGGGCTTATCTGATGGGATACAGAGTGATACAGGCACGCCTTGGCAGGAGCACCACCTTCCCGTCCCCTTGCCAAGTGACGGATGAGTCTTCCGCTATCTCTGGTGCACCCCAGTGAACGGGGTCATGACGGCCGCTGACATACATATTACAACTACTCTGCTCAGCATGGCCACCCCACTCTTCTTCTGACCGTCTTACTTCCCACCTTCGACTCTACACCCATTTCCCACTTCCTCTCACCAGCAAAATGTGGTTCAACCTCGCGCTCATCCCCGCCCTGCTCGCCATAGCTGCCTCCGCCACCCCTCTCGCATCCTCCGATGTCTCGCTCGAGGCTAGGAACAACGACAAGATTACCTATCTCGGCTCCAAGGGCGCTACCCTGTCTGGCGGCACCAAATTCGGCAACCTCGTCTTCGTCAGCGGGCAGGTCCCCATCCTCAACGGTACCGTCGTCCCCGGAGGCATCAAGAACGAGACCGCCTTCGTGCTCGCTCGGATCGGCGATATTCTCAAGGAGGCGGGTACCGACTGGTCCAAGGTCTTGAAGACTACTGTTCTGCTTCAGGGTGAGTCCTCAATCCAGGCGGTGCTGATGTCAGACGTGCGAGACCTGCCCGCCATGAACGAGGTCTACGCCGCCACCGTCCCCAATCCCAAGCCCGCCCGGGCCGCTTTCGAGGTCGGAAACTTGCCAGTGTTGTGAGTCACTCTACCTGTAGATCTAGAGCTATCAGCTGACCGCCCCAGCGGTATCTCCGTTGAGATTGAAGGTCAGTACCCTCTACCTCATACAATTAGATCCTGACTGACCAACAGCTATCGCTGCAATTTACTAGGTCAATCATCTGGTCCGCACAGCGGCGCTTTAGGGAGAAGCCAACGGAGTGAATAGAGTTATAATAGACAGATCCTTGTAGAAGGATAGCATGCAAAAGGGGTGATAGTACATTGCCTGGTCGCTCCGTCATCTGTGTGTAGTTCAGATGAGTATGATTTAGAGGGACGCACAGTCTAGACGTGTCAGAAGGTCAACAAGGAAGGTGCATCCACTTGACGGAATCGAGGAAAAGGCAGGTGACAACGAGTGTGGATCCGATCGATGAGTGTCTAGTACCTGGCTAAGCTTTTCTGCCATGATGTTCTGCAAGCCGAATGCACAGGCCATGGCCCTCGTAAGCGTATCCCACGCCCCCCGTTAGATCAGCCCGGCGGGCGCGGGTGCCACGCTTAGGCCCTCGCGTCAGTGCACGCTGTGTCCTCATCGGCCAGCCCCGGACAATCAGCGGCTGCGCTGGAATAACCGGTCTGTCATAAGGACCTTGGGTCCCCGTACAGCGGCCGTACGGAAGCCAGTGACGGTATGACAATGACAAGCTGCAGGTAGTGAGACCCTTCCTTTCTTGAACCAAGACGGTCACCAGCTTGCCAACTTTTATCGAGGACTCTGAGCTCTTTGGAATTGGCGGCAGTGTTCTTACGAGGATATGTTTAAAAGACGAAGCCGGAAATGTTTTTGTCCGTAAAAGACGAAGAGAGTCCGAAACCTGTCTAAAAGACGAAGATCAGAGCCAAAAACAGGGTTTCTGAGGTCCCGGGGGACGCGAACAAGTCCCAAAAACCCCCTCCGCGCCGCAGACGCTCAGTCAGACGGTATCGCTCGTACGGACTTGGAATTTGGCATGGGCGTAGCCAAGACGTCGAGCTACCTGCTGATACTCTTTGCCGGCCCAATGGACAACTCACAGCGGACTTGTGAGGATATCTGCCCAAAGCGTTCGTCTTTTAAACATTATTCCGGGTCATCTTCGTCTTTTACGGACAAAAACATTTCCGGCTTCGTCTTTTAAACATATCCTCGTGTTCTTACGGATCGATGACGCGCGTTCGCGTCATCTTCGGAAGAATCGGTTGGGCCTCGTAATTTGAGGGTTCCGGTCTACCAGCTGGTCTAGCTCGAACGGGAAATAATCCAGCATTCCTGTGGCGGCACAGTGCCTGAGCCGTCGTCCCTGACACGCGCACACAAGCTCCCAGGGAAAAGCTTATCTGCGTGAAAGTGCGCGACCCACACTGAGTCGCTCTCCCTTGCAGCCTTCGTTGCTGTCATGCACTGCCTCTGCGATGGTGACGCTGGTCTGCGTCGATTTTCTGTGCACGCAGCTTCGCCGGGCGATGGGAAAAGATCAATCAGCGCGCTGCGGTGACAGTTGCGGTGACCAGACTAGAGCAAAGCCCTCAAAAGAGCCCGATGTCTCTTGCCGCATCCAGCCACATTCCGCGTTGTCGATTTTTTCGCCACCCTATCTTGTCGTCCGACTTGCCCAGAGCAGTATATCGCAGGCTTGTCAACGAGACTCTCATGCAAGCAGCACAGTGCAGCAAGAGCGCCCCAGCGGGGTAGTCTAGACCGTACGGGGAATAGAAGAATTACAGTAGGAGCCTAATGAATATGCGCCAGAAGGGCGTCTGATCGTTTGACCCGTCCAAAGAGATATATCACCGGTCCTGACCAAATTTGTTTACCTTTCGGGCAATTCAGTCACGTTCACCAATCGTACTTCTACCATCATACTACCATCTTCTACCCATAGACCATCATCTCAAGATAAGCTCCGTGCTGTACGCGCTCCCAAGTGTGTACACAAAGCGTACCTATCGTCAACACAACAGTCCAACAACAACTTCACTTATATATCTACTGTCGCCCGGTGCCGCAGCCCCAGCCAACTCGAGAAACTCGCTCGTCTTACACTCTTTATCACCATGTTCGCCTCCCTTCCCCACCCAGTCTCCAGCCTCATCCTCTTCTTCCTCGTCGCCTCCCCCATGCTCTCCATAGCATCCCCTGTTCCCGACCTCACAGTCGCCACGCCCCCTACCCCCGTCGCCCTCGTCCCCCGGCAAAATCAGCCATCCACACGTCTCGGTCGGCGCGCGCCCAAAAAGGTGGCACCCCTAGAGAAGAAGGACTATTCATCCTTCCTCTGCCCCGCATCAGCCGTCGCGTGCCCCGTCAGTGAACCAGATACACCTGTATCACCGGAATCTATCGCAGCGCTCAGCGAGGGATTAAATTCCCTCGCGGATTGGTTCACCACTGGATTTGAGTGTGTGGATCTGGCGACAGAGTTGAATCAGTGCGGCGGCTGTCTCGCGTTTGGAGAGGGGTGAGTAAACTTTGTCGCCGTCAGAGGGCACAGCTGATAAGTATAGGCAAGACTGCTCGACAATACCAAACGCGCGCGCGACCGGGTGCGAGGCGTCCAGCTGCGCGGTATACTCCTGCTATGACGGGTACACCGTTTCTCCTGACCGTCAAACCTGCGTCAAGAAGGACACCAATCCCGCCGCGCCCCAGGCTACCCCCGTCGCTATAGGCACACCAACTGAGCAAGTCGTGCTTTCGGATCGGTCATCATCGTTATGAGGTGGATGAGGGAGGATGGCAGTCATCACATTATGCGGTGGAGGCGGAGCGGAAGGGGAAAGGAGGGGGACACTGCGTGTGTGGACAATCAAACCATAGATATAATAGAGTTGGACGGACACTGCCTTGTATTACATTTAGTAGATCATATCATCTTAGTAGATCCATATATCATCTTGAGACCATCGCGCTTCGAGCGAAGATTGACGAGAAACGCTAACCTAAAACAACCTGTCAACAATCATGCACCCTATGACATTCAATTCGGCGCAAATTTCTCCGTCTCAACCCCTTACACTCCAACCCCAGATCGTGCTCTTGCTCGTAGGCCTGCCCGGGTCAGGCAAGACCACCCTCTGCGAGGCCCTCGTCCAGCACTCTGCGCATTCGCTCGCGCCTGTTCGAAGATGGGTCAGAGCATCTCAAGATGATGCCCCGGGACGACGGCGGCAAGAGTGCGAGGCGGTGGTCCGACAGGCTTTGGCAGAAGGGTGTAATGTCGTCGTAGACAGGGTCGGCTTTGACCCAATGTAAGTCACCACCCTGACGGAGCTTACCCAAAGTCAGCGAAGCCACTTTATTCGCCTCGCAAATTCCCATCACCCCCGCCCCTCCATCTACGCTCTCACGCTCTACGTCTCCCCTCCCACCCTCTCAGCCCGCCTGCGCATTCGCCCGTCCCATCCTACCCTCACAACCCCGGAACTAGCGCTGAGCGTCTTGAGGCAGATGCTGGCGGTATTCGACCCGCCCAGACCTGGCAGAATAGAGGGCTTTAATAGGGTCATGGAACTGCGCGAGGCTGGTCAGCCCAAGGGAGGCGTGTGGACCAGGGAGTCTGTAGAGAGATTGATCAGGGATATAGGAGTGTATGGGAATCAAGAAATTCCACTGCAGCGTCCGCTCGCCGAGTCCACTCTACATGCATGATCTAGCCGCCCTGATGATATAAATACACTAAGATAAGAACAGGCGACCAGAAACACACCGCCCAGGTCATCTGCCCTGATCTGGACAGAAGCGTCCCGTCCTCCAGGCGGCAGCGACGACCGAAGAGTACCGCGACGTATCCCAGGAGGTTGAAGAAGGACCTGACGACCAGCATGATCCCGCTACCTGCCTGGTCCCAACGCTTGTCAAATCGGCGGTTGACCCAGGAGGATTGTTGGGAAGAGTTTGGGAGGAGGCGATCTCGGGTATGCTTGAGTACTTTGATCTAAAGTCAGCTCATGCTAGATGCGGACTGACCTCTTCCTCGTTCCGCCGAGCCCAGTGCTCCATGACTTGCGTCTTGGATAGCAGCTGGTCTATACTGTATACCATGGCTCTGAGCTCGTCCGCAGCATGGACCCGGGTATGGTCTAGCCTGTCGACTTCGGCGTGGACCTTGGCTAGCCGCTGCAAAGCACCTTGTCGACCAATAGGTGTGATCAGAGGTTGCTGGAGGTCGATCCCAGTGGTGAGCTTTGCAGAGTGGCTGATTTGATCGAGCTGGATACTGTAGTGACGGATATTGTCACTCGCGACTTGTACAGCGGCATTGACACGGTGAAGTCCAGCACGAGCAGCTTTGAGCTTTCTGTAGGTCAGATGGGCACAGGCGGAACTTACCTTGAGCGTTCGATGTAGAGCACCGCTTCCGCCTCTCTCAGCTCCTTGACTCTCGCCTCCTCCGCAAGGGATTGTAGCCGGACTCGCTCCGCATTCCTTTCCTCCGCCTCCTGCGAATGGACCGACTCGACAGGAACCTCGACAGGTTGGTCAACTGTCCGCGGAGGAGGAGCTCTATCCGATCGGAGCCGAGTCCGAAAACGACCCTCCTTGGTCTCCTCGTCTGTCATTGACCCGCGGTTGTGGCTTTCAAACGGCCGACGGAAGCGGTCCGTACGGCTCCGCAGTACACCAGCGTCATGACCACCGTTTGTTCGTAGCGGGCGAACAACTGGCGAGTCGTCCATGGTCGAGTCCGACATGTCGCCGAGAGGCTGAGCCTTCGACCGACGATGCAAGCCAATCTTGTCCATGGTGTGCGCCGCGAGGGATAGCGGATTGCCGAGATGCCCTCCGAGGGAGTGAGACGTGCGGTGAGATATCTGATCAGCACTGCCCATGGCGTAACTCACTTTATGCTTGCGATGATCAATACTCGGACTCCTCGACAACGGCTCAAAGCTCCCCCGACTATCCGACCGCCTGAGCAGATCCGTCGACGAGGAATTACTGACCGCCCTGATCTGGGGAAGGACATCCTCTTGGACACTCCCCTTGGACGAAGCGGGATGCTCCAACGCGGTGAGCTCGTCCACGCTCGCCAGCGCCGGCTCAGGCGGCGGAATAAAGTATTCGACATGCCCCTCGACCTCCTTGTACCGCCTGATATCGTCCATCGAGTACGCCCACCGCGCAAAAGGGTCTTGGCTCTTTTTGGAGATGGACGAGGTGAACGATTCGACCGAGGCGCCGAGATGCTGCTTGCGCGACTCCCATGCTTTCCGAGCTGCGTCTTGCTCCTCCACCTTGTGTTTCCAGCGAAGGATAGCGACTGGGTTGAGGCGTGGAGGGTTCTCCAAGCCATCAAAGACGTGCTCGTACCGCGTCCAGAGCTGGACCTTGGCTTGGTCGGCCAAGCGAACGGAATGGGGATGCGCCGAGACTTGCTGCAAGGCACGAAAGTAGCGATCTGCATCAGCTCAGAATTGGCAGAACTCACCTTCTTCGATCTCATCCTGTCGTCGCTGACGTTCCTTTTCCCTCATATCCGTCTCGCGCTTCTGCTTCTCCTCACTTTGAATGGGCTCAATGGTAGGCGCCTCCGCCACGGACGACTCGGATGTCTTGTGCTTGAGTCCAAATAAGGCAGAGATCCGTTTCCGCTTTCCACCCTTGGGATCTGGTGGCTTGAGGCTTGGTGGATCGGTCGACGCCGCCACGGACGGCGCCTGCTCCGTTTCATCGCCCGACTCGACAGTGGGGGAGGGAGGAACGTAATGGGTGAAGGGTACGTGTCCTCCATCCTCCATCGCCTGCATCGCACGAGAACTTGCTCGACGCCGACGTGCCATCGTCCCGGCATCTGGGATATCCATGGAGCCTTGACGACCTGGACGCCGGGGCGAGGACGCGACGGTGGATACACTGATGGTGCGGTCCCGAGTATGACCGTTCTCGCCTGTCAGAGCGGGAGGGGCGGACACGAGGAAGGGTTGATGGTATTCGGGGGATGTAGGTCGAGAGGGGGCTTCACGCGGAGGTGGTACAGGCGAAGGTTGCGGAGTATTGCCCATGATCCGTATAGCGGTTCCGACATCGGAATCAGCGAGGAGAGCGTTGATTTGTTCTGAATCAGCAATGTCGAATGTCAGCTCACCTGCTGTCAAGGCTGCCCCAGTCCCAGCAGCTCCTAGACCCAAGCTGCTAGCCAGCAGATCCCGCCTCGGCTCCGCCCGTTCCTTTCCTTTCCTACTCCGCGAGGAGTCTGGACTGCTC
Source organism: Dioszegia hungarica (assembly GCF_025882075.1). Classification (NCBI taxonomy): domain Eukaryota; kingdom Fungi; phylum Basidiomycota; class Tremellomycetes; order Tremellales; family Bulleribasidiaceae; genus Dioszegia; species Dioszegia hungarica. The sequence continues at coordinate 633,472 of NW_026515767.1, read as the reverse complement.
ACGACATTCTGTCTGGGATCTCGACGGGTAGGGGACGCCCTCCTAGCCGCAGGGGAAGGTTGTTCCGACTTGGGGGGTTTGATGCGTGACGAGTGCGACGACACCCGGGATGGCGGATTGGAAGTGACCGAGGGACGAAACGATGACGGCCGAAGGAGATCGCGAGAGCTATGGCGGGACGCAGCCAGTCGGGGCTGCTTGGCGACCAAGCTCTTGTCGGACGAGCTTCTGCTACTGGGCGGAGCGGAGATGGGGAAGTTCAGCGTTTCCGCTCGACGACGAGTCGGAGCGGGCTCATCGTCAGAGCTGCTCTCGTAGCCGCCCGTGACGATAGACGCCCGCTTGCCATGTGCAAGAGCGATTCCGTTGCCGTATCCACTCCCCTTGGGAGTCGGCGCAGGGGTGACTGGCGCGGGGGCCTTGCGCTCCAAACCTTCGATAGGATAAGTAGACGCTCTCGGTGGAGAGCCGTCGGTATTGCCGGATGCGGACCCCAGGCGACGAGGAAGAGGAGACGCAAAGTGGACCGAGGAGATGGAAGCCGAGTGTGCGCGAGAGGGGAAGTGAGGGGTCGATTTGGGAGATAGGGTGGGGGTGGTGGAGGTCGAGGTGGGCGCCGAGGCGTTGACGGCGGGATCCATCTTCATGCTGCTGTTTCTCAGCTGCCGACGGACCTCTTCCTTTACAGTACTCTACCCATCTAAATGTCTATGCGGTCCTTGTAATATACAGTAGAAGATAGCAAGAAGATAGCATGCTAGAGATCGATGGTGGGGGTCTCCAATACCTTAACCCTTCCGACGGAACGCCCTCGGCCTCGTGCTTCTGCCAAAATTCTCCCCTTTGTACTTCAACTATACATCTGTCTCCTACACCTATCTACCTCCAATATCATCGTAAGTACAGTCCCCCGGCCCTACCCTCTCGCCCAGTGATGCTGGTCAACCACATATGTTAGACTTCTGAACAGGGCCTTCAACCTTGACAGTAGATAAATTATAGACTTCTGAGGGCAAATCACACAACTCGTCACCTGATGCCGGGGACAAAGCTAATAGCGTAGGGCCTAATGACACCTGTGGCCATCCCAACACTGGAGAATCTGAGTCTCGAGGATGCACCTCCCGCCAAACATGTTGATGACGTAGAGGAAGACGGAGACGAGGATGACGAGGGAGATGAAGCGGGCGCTGAGGGTGCAGTAGGGGATGCCAAGAAGAAGAAAAAGAAGAAGAAGTGTATGTATACCTTGTCTACTACACTGGACGCTGTTGACTGTCTAGCCAAGAAGAAGAAGTCTGGCGCCGTCACTCAGTCTGAACCTCCTCGCGTTGGCTTGACCAAGCTGTTCAAGGATGGCATATTTCCCGTTGGCCAGGAGGTGGAATATCTCAACGAGTAGGTCGAGCTCTAGCTGGGCTGACAAAAGCAACGCGTACCGGACCACATCAGAAGAGTGCAGAGAACGTGAACGACTAGCCCAGGGTGACCCGACCGACACTTACCAAAACATCCGTCGAGCCGCAGAATGCCATCGCCAAGTCCGCTCGTATGCGCGTCAAAACATCAAGCCGGGAATGTCAATGACGGAGATCGCCAATATGATTGAGGACGGTACCCGGGCGCTGGTTGAGGAGAATGGATTTGAAAGTGGAATAGGGTTCCCAACGGGTCTGAGTGTGAACGAGGTCGCGGCGCACTATACGCCCAATGCTGGGGACACGAAGAGTAAGTCTACCTAAGGCTCGGCTGATGATAGTCTTACAAAAATCGGACGTGATGAAGGTCGACTTTGGGATACATGTCAACGGACGGATCGTGGATTCGGCATTTACGATGAACTTTGAGCCAACCTGGGATAGGTTACTGGAAGCTGTCAAGGAGGCGACGAATGCCGGGATCAGCGCGGCGGGGATCGATGTACGGATGTGCGATATCGGCGAGGCGGTACAGGAAGTCATGGAGAGTTACGAAGTCGAGGTTGGCGGCAAGACACATCCAGGTGGGTTCGGGGTTGGGTTTGGCTGACATTTAGTCAAATCGATTGCCAATCTTAGTGGACACACGATCGTGCCATACAGCATTCACGGCGGAAAGAGCGTGCCCATCGTCAAGCAGTTTGGCGCCGACAGGGACGAGACCAAGATGGAGGAGGGCGAGTACTTTGCGATCGAGACGTTTGGAAGTACAGGACGGGGCCGGGTGGTGGAGGAGGGTGCTTGCTCGCACTACGCCTTGGCCAAGGATATCCCTGCCAGACCATCATTACAGTGAGTCAACCTGTGTGTAAAGCTGACCAAAGACATCAATCCGCCAAATCGTTACTCAAATCTCTGCAGAAGAACTTTGGCACTTTGCCATTCTGCCGGAGATATCTGGACAAGGCGGGCGAGAAGAACTACCTCCTAGCTGTAAGTTTGCTCTCTGGGCTAGCTGACGTATAGCTCAATACATTGGTCCGGGAGAACCTCGTCATGGACTATCCGCCCCTGGTCGATACACAGCCGGGTGCCATGACCGCCCAATTCGTAAGTCTCGAAACGACCGCGCTTATGGCAGGAACACACGATTCTCCTCCGTCCGACATGCAAAGAGGTCGTCTCGCGCGGGGACGATTACTAGGACCATACATTTGTCTAGAACCCAAACATGTAGCCTAATATGAGCAGCACACAGGCCCCAACCACCACGCCCATGATAATGGAATCCCGCCGCCGCCGGGAGTGGATCATGGTGATGAGCGTATTGATACCCGGCATTTGGCTCAGGACACCGCCCATCCTCTGATCTATGCTCGAGAGCATGCTCCGTTGTTGGCTAAAGTCTTCTCGCGTAGCGTATGCTTGACTGAGCGTAAGCTTTCGTTGTAAAGGTGGACCTACTTTAGAGTATCATCCATCATCCGGTGACTCGAGTCTATCCTTCCTCGGTCGGCGAGCAGCGCGTCAGTCTGACTGGACTGGGCAGTCTTGTAGTCACTGCTGGTCAGCTCAGTCATACCCTCATAGGCGTGACCTACCTGATATCCTTTCGAACCGACCCAAGCAGATTCCGCCGCTGAAGCGCCTGCTCGACGTTTGCCTGAACTCAGCTCGACACGAGATCCGCACAGACTGTACCCACTCTAGTCCGGAAGAAGTCCCGCTTGTAGTCATCCAGATTGTCCCGATGCCGCTGAGCTGCATGCTGCATGCTAGACGAGGGCGGCTGAGATGGGGAGTTGATCAGGGTCGTCATGTCGTCTATCGCTTGTTCGAGCTGGAGTTAGTTCTCAGCCTTCAAATAGCTTACCTTGCCAACAAGCTCCTCTACTTCCTCCTCGACCAGTCTGTACCCCTCCTCGCCCTCCTCCTCGACGTTGATCTCGCCACGACTGCTCCCTGCGGCGGCCCCGGACGCACCGCCCCGCGATATCCCCGCGGCGATTTTGGAATAGGACGATAGCTTTGTTTCCAGCGCCTGTTCCAGTGCGCGAGCATGTCGCCTTGCGTTCTCCCATGATGTTGCCATTGTTGCTGATAGTAGATGGGTAACAGTGCGGAGGATGTACGTGAGGAATGAGGATCTTGGAGCAAGCGGGAGCATTTGGTCGTCGCGTCAGAGATGGTCCACAAAGGCAGAGTTCAGCTTCTCACATCTACCCACCCATACACCAACGATGATGCTCCGTTCAGCACTCACAGCTCTGCTCCTCGCAGCTCCATATGTCCACGCAACAGCCCTCACATCAATGCTGGGAGCGAACGAAAAGTCCTGCTACTATGCCGACGTGGATGGTGTCGGGGAGAAGGTCGGTAAGTACTGCCCCTCCGCTCGGAGGCCAAGCTGAAAGCCAGGCTTTTACTTTGCCGTACAATCCGGAGGGACATTCGACGTCGACTATACAGTCATGGACCCGGACGACCGGGTGTTGCTTACAGGCAAGAACGAGCGTCAGGGAGATTATATCTTCACCGCCAACAAGGTCAGTGCCACACCTCCGGGACAGAGCTACAGCTGACAAGCAGATCGGCGAATACTCGTTCTGCTTTGAGAACGAAGGGTCGTCGGCGGACAAGCTGCTAGACTTTGACATAATGGTGGAATCAGAACCACGGCGGCAGCTCTCGGCGCAACAACCGGCGTTAAAGGAGCATACCTCTACCCTCGAGGAGAGCACCTACAAGCTGAGCGGGTTGCTGAGTAGTGTGATTCGGACACAGAAATAGTACGTCCCCGCTTATCAAGGCTTACTTCAGCTTCCACACACGCCATCACCGCAACTACTCGACTGTACTTTCGACGCAAAGCCGGATATTCTGGTTCACGGTTCTGGAATCTGCCATGATTATCGCCATGTCACTGTAAGTTTCGCTGGCGACAAGGCTGATGGCAGAATCCAAATATGGGTGCTCAGAACATTTTTCTCCAAGGGTTCCAAACGATATAGCGCATAGCCAACAGATGATACATTTTACATTCTCCGTCTTTCCTGCTCCATCCGCGATGCCTCGTGCACCGTGATCGCCTCGTCTACCCAGGGCAGGGTGAACATATCGCTCCTCCTGAGATCTTCTTCCGTGACGCTTCCCCCATTGGGTCCAGCGCCAATTTGGTACCCCAGCATCTGATCCAGGTCGCGCGCTTGTACCGCCAGCCAGTTTTGTATAAAAGCTTGAGGATTGGTACTAAGGTCAGCTCGGCACCGGCGTGGACCTACGAGAATGATTCCAAGAAATCCCTCTTTTGCTTTAGATCCCTCGTGAAATAAAGCATCTCGGCGACCTTGTCTTCCAGCTTGACAATCTCCTTGCCTTCCTCCCCGTCAAAGCTCGTCAACAAACTTGACATTTTGCTCTTGACCGGATCTTCCAGCTCGATGGGGATGTCGAAGCACTTTTGGTGAAAGTGGAAGTCGCGGTCAACGCGGATGGTGTAGGGAATGATGACGGGCTCGGGATGGCTGAGGAAGCGCGTGACGTGCTCGGGGAGCTGGTGGAAGGGGATAGAATCGACATTGGCGGGGAGGATCTGATTAGCGAGAACTTCGGCGGGCTCACCTTTTCTAAATCGCCCACACGCTTCAGGATAGATCCGTCATCCTTGTCCTGCGCTCCAAGGACTTTGACCAGTTTCCATACTGCAGACATCGCCTCCGCGCGCGTGCCCTCCTTCATCGCGATGATTTCTGCCAGGGGCGGCAGGATGCGGAATTTCTCCGGGTAGTGATTGACATGGAGGACTATCCGGCAGTTGACGTCTTGGTCGCCTCGGCGCGAGACTTCGAATCCGTCCAGTGGAGCTTGCAGGCCTTGTGGGTGCCACTAAAGTCAGCGCGAACGAGAGCAGGGCTCACCTCGACGATATTGCCCTCTGGGAAGGTCGGTGCCTCGCGATTGTCCAGCTCGACAATGGCGGAACGGACAAAGGTGCTGAACTTTCTTCGTGTCTTGTCGAGGCGTGCATTACCGCTCTGCCAATCAGCTTGACCAACGGAACACTTACGTCGAGTAATCTCCCTTCTATCCGCAAGACCCATCCTGCAATTCCCTTCCCACTGTCCATATCCACCGCTTCCGGTCCTGAGCTTGGCCCAGCTTCGTTCGTCTCCTTCTGCCATTGTTGATCGTGCGCCGTATTGGAGACAAAGACCCGCAACGCCCGCTTGACCTTATCATCAGCTCAAGCGTGCACGCCGACTCACGCGTATTGGCTTCCCCATGGCATCGTTGATTTCCGCTTTCTTTCGGAGCAATGTCCAGTCAAGCTTCTGCTCCACCTTCAATAGATCCAGGAAAGCTGGCGAGTCGGGTACGAGGCTGGCGAGAATGTGCGGAGGGGGAAGGGGGGGTCTTTGTTGTTTTCTGTTGTCAACAATGACCTTCAACCATGACTCACGGTCTACGAGCCTCGAGCTCCGCGTCTGCACGACGCTTGAGGTCTGCTACATTGGGAACTGATGAGCCCTGTGGAGTGGCTGCTGACATGGTACTGATACTGTGGACAAGGATAAGAGAAGGATGTCAAGAGAAGGGGCTGGAATTCGAGGCTAGGTAAATACGCGCCTGCAAGATCATTACGTCAGCCAGGCACGCAACCCAAAAGTTAATTGATCTTCAGCATGTCCACCTCTTCGTTCGTTATCTATCCATCTACATCATGCCTAAGCCATCACGATCAACCAAGCTGGCTCCCAGGAAGGCAGTCGTGGAGGATGACTACCTCGACACCGACTCTGAGGTTGACGAATTCGCCGCTGAGCAAGGAGAGGCGGGACCTTCGGGCTCCTCCGATGAGGACGTAGATGAGGGGGATGAGGACGAAGACCAGGAAGGTGTGGGACAGTGGCAGCCAGATGATTGGCAGGGTGGAGACTCGGAAGGATCAGGGTCTGGAAGCGAGGATGAACAGGAGTCGGGAGATGAAGCGGTCAGTCACAGTTCAGATTAGACGCGAACCTTGGCTGACTGTCCAGCGTTTGCAAGACGGCAAGTTTACTGCATCCTGAACAAAGCGAAGCTGACCCCTAGACATCCGGCAGATCCCTCTGTCTACTCTAATGAAGGCGCAGAAGGCATTGAAGAAGGCAAAGAAGGGTCAAGGGAAGGATCCAGTCCAGACGGACATCGAGAGGCTGGCAGCTGCGAAGGCTCGCTTGGCAGACATGCAGCGGATGAAGGGCAAGGCCAGAGCGGTGGAAGTGGAGCGTGATGAATCAGGGGAAGAGTCGGACGGGGGCGAAGGCGGCACAGAAAGCAGGAGCAACAAGCATGCGTAGGTTACCAAAACGTTCGAGCTGACGGCGGTCCCGCTATGATGAGCACAAAGCGACAAGTCTCTCGCCATCGTCAGGCTATCTCTCTGCCCAAGCGCGAAGTCCGCGATCCTCGCTTCTCCTCCATCTCTGGCGAGCTCAACCCACATCTTCACGCTCAAGCCTACTCGTTCCTTCCCGACCTCCTCAAAAACGAATACCACGACCTGCGACGAGCGGTCGCGGCGGCTCAAAAGATAGAGCGGACATGCCCCTTGCGGGAAAAGGAACAACGGACGGCGGAACGTGAGCAGCTCGAGCTTGATCTGGGGAGATTGCGGACCAAGATGGACCGAGGGAAGGTTGAGACGCGGGAGAGAGAAGTGCTGGCGCAGGTCAAGAAGGAGGAGCGGGAGAAGCGAGGGGAGGGCAAGGGGGCGTGGTACATGAAGAAGGGAGAGAAGAAGGACTTGCTTCTCAAAGCGAGATTCGAAGCGTTGGAGCAGGCGGGCGGGAAGCGAGCGGTCAAGAAGGCGGTCGACAAGAAGCGAAAGAAGGTGGCTGGAAAGGAAAAGAAGAGTCGGCCGGACGGCGTCGGCGGGATGGATTCGAAGCGGCGGCGTGTAGCTTAGTCGATCATCGGCGGGCGTGGGGACTCGGAACAATGCAGGATTTGTCTACCAAGTGCTCATACTTCACTGATCATATGAAGCAGGCGGATGGGTCCGGGCGCTCAAACAGGCGGTAGATGAGAACGGGCCGGTGGACCTCGCCGCGCACTGACCCACAGTACTGAAAGCACCTCAGATCGCTGGCTTCTGGGGCCTTGACGTGCTGGCGAAGCCGATCACCACGGTGGTGTCGGCGGCGGACTGGGCCGCGGTCGAGCGAGGGGTAGCCGGGCCGGGGGACTACACGTATCCGCATGCGACGGGATGAGTAGACGGCTCCGCAACTATGAGTACCAGCTGATAAGTCAGGAAAAAGGGCGTCCACTGCCACCAGGCGAACGTCTCTATGGCGCCAGTCTTCGAGATGACCGTCATCTCGGGCCACCCGCTGATGATGGTGGCCAACGCGTGCGAGTTTTGCATTCGGGACGGGAGGCCGGGGACGTGCGGCTGTCGAGGGGTGATCTTTTCGCAAACGCAGATAAGACACCTGGCGACACTGTCTTCCGGCTGGCTGTCCACGACACAGTCAGAATCCGGCCCAACCTGCCTTTCGGGGCCGACTATGTAAGTTGGAGCGTTCTGGGTCGAGAACGATGCTGATGATCAGGTCGAGGGGGCGTCTCAGAGCGGCTATCGTCTACTAAGAGAGCGGGCAGTCCCCTGGCCGGCAGGAGACCAGGCAGTCCAAAGCCCTCGCCGCATCTCCCTGAACAACTTTCCGGATTGGCGGTCACTCGACTTTGCCCTCCTCGCTTCGCACGGGAAGATATCCCTTACCAGCCAGACCACGGAAAGAGGGCAAGCTCCCACCGACAATCTCCCCGCTCCCGGCAGCGCCCACCCTTCTCCCGCCCCGCGCGGCCGCGCCCAAGCCCCCGCCAACGCAGGCCAACATACCGCAAGTAGCTCCAGGAAGAGCAGCCCGCCAGACTTTGAGATCGACTTACCCGATCCCAAGTCTTCCCCTTCCCACCAGCCGTCGGCCACTCCATCGTCGGACAGTAGGCGTCGCCCTACGCCGAAGGGGAGTCTCGGTCACGGGCTCGGTCAGGATATCGAGGAGGAAGAGGAGAAGGTGGAGAACTGGGTCACGCTCCCCGTCCAGCGCCCAGGCAGCTCCGCCGTCCCTCCTTCTCTACGCCCGCTGATGCCAGACTCGGACGAGGGGGGGCAGCTCAACCCCGACGACGACTGGCAGGTCAGCGAGCGTTCCTATGACGGGGCAGAGGCTGTCCTCGACGCCCGCTCCGTCAAGTTCGCTGACGCGCCGACCTGCGACCTGCGCGCTGCGCCTGCGCAGCTCCCCACCGCATCGGCAGAGGAGGTAGAGCGCCTATCAGCGACCCAGATCTCGGGGGAGGTGGATACGGCGTCTCTGGTAGCCGTTATGGCTGGGATCCAAAACGTCCCGCGCCGGTACCGTGTCCCCTCTCGCCCGCCCCGCAGTCGAGCATCTGGGGGTACCTCCGGTAGCGGGTCCCAGCGACACCGCTCGAAGACGGGCAAGGGAGATGAGATCTCCGAGGACGACGAAGATCTGTACGAGGTTGCTATCGGCTTGATGAACCAAGACCTTGCAAGTCACATCTCCTTACACGCGGGCAACGCTGACCAATAGTCGCCTCGACCCCAAAAGCTGGTCTCGATCGATGACACCCGGCGGTGGCTTGAGATGAAGAGTGAGTTGTGAGCTGTAGAAAGAGCAGAGCTGACGGCAGGGACGGACTCGGACCGGACGATCGAAACGATGCGCCAAAGCCTCCAGAGCCGATATCACGTCGAGCAGCGACAGAGTAGGCGGTGATGTAACAGGAAGGCGGCTGGGAATGTGAGCAGTCGTCCGGATGGGGCCGCGGATATGGAGTTGAGGCGAAGGCGTGTACAGGGTAATCGATCTTGAAGTTTGACGTCGCAGGCATTGCTCGATGAATATATTCAGGACGTCCATCAGCAATTCTCAAATCGGCGAGCAATTCTCCGAATGGAAAGCAGGATCAGCATTTCCCCCTGCTCCCCGCTCCGCTCGTCGCCCAGCAATCGGTTCGATCTCGTGCATCCCTGTCCCCTAATACACTTATCGTCCACCCTTGCCAGCACCGGCACCACCCGCACCACCCTTGGCACCCTGCTTGGATACCTTTGGTGCACCGGCACCGACGGGCTTCGCAGTCGCCTTCTTCTCCTCCTTGTTCTTCTTCTCGGTCTTGGCCTTGGTGATGGCGGCCTGGCGGGCAGCGGCTCGGACCTCGGGCTTGGCGGTACGTTTGGCGAGGATGGAAGCAAGGTCGGCGCCGACAACACCACGCTATAGGTCAGCGCAATTCCCAGGAATGATGAGACAGATAGACCTACCTGAACCTTGACGTTCTTCCTGCTCCGCTTCTTGGCTACCTCCTCAGTGATACCCTTCTTGTGCATCCTACACATCAGCGAGATCCCAGGGACCAAGGAGCGTAACGTACCGCCTGTACACCTGGGTCCAGGCGATCTTGCGCGGGTTCTTGCGCTGGAGGAAGAGGGACTCGGATTTGGAGCTAGCGAAACGGAAGGACTAGACGTCAGCGGATGATCTTAGGTGTCTCCCTCTATTCCTCCCCCTCCATATGTTCCTCCCATATTCTCCCTTGGTGCACGTTCCTCCTTGCTGCTTCCTCCAACATCCATCATATCCATATTCCACGCCCACCCAGCCATCCCTCTGCATCCCTCAACCCTCTCTACCCGACCCGTGCCTCCCTTGTCCGTATCGAAACCCACCTTGGAGTCCCCCCGAACGTAGACCCTTCCCTTGGAAGGGTAGACACGGTAGCCTGAAAAGTCGCAACGGTCGACACGCATCCTGCACAGTCAGAGATGTCCTCGGTGTATGTCGATAGGTGTGTGAGGGTAGTCTCACTTGATGGCTATGGATCGAGTAGTGTATAGCAAGATCTATCCGTAATTCACAGCTATTAGAGCGAATCCCTGCAGTCAATCGACTAAAGTGGAGGGCACTTTTACCAACAATCTAGCTCAGCCCGCCAAATTTCGGCGTTCACACAAATCGCCGAAAATATCCGCTAGTGTGGCACTTTTATTTTGGCAGAGGAATGAGGATCTCGCTCCTTCACAGCTTCACACCTTCTCACCCCCAACTCCGACCTGATCATGGCGGATCATGTACAACAAATGATACAAAGCTTTATGCAGTCCCCTTGCCCTTCCCGATCTCTTCCTCGAGGGCATCCAGAAAGCTATCCGCAGCCGCCTCTCTCTGCTTTGCCCGTATCGCCTCCAGCGCCTCCACGCCGCCCGCCAGTTCCACCCGCTTTGCCTCCACCAGCTGCCGCCTCGCCTCGAGCTTTTGATTTCTCTGCTCTAGCACACTTTGTATCCTCTCTCTTGCGCGCTCCGTTTCCAGTCGTCCCGCCTTGAGCTCCTCCATCTGCCGAGCGCGCGTCTCCTCGTCCAGCGAAAATTGGTATTGCCCGGCGGCTTTCGTGCGGACTAGAATCAGTCTTGCCCATGTCGTGACCCACCTTCTTTGCTAGCATCATAGTGCTTCTGCCTGGATTCCTCCTCGGCCTCGAGATACTTCGCCCGTAAGACATTGGGGTCAGGCTCGTAGACGGGAAAGAAGTTTTGATCGCCATGTATCACTTTGGAACGCCTATATATCAGCAACGCCAAAGTGAGACTCACATGACGTCGGCGTAGGATGAGTTCTCAGGAGGGGCAGGATTTGCCGCCTCGGCTTCTGCCTTGGTACCCCACCGAGTTCGGCCGAGCTCGTCCACGTATTCCACCTTCTCATCGTCGTCGTCGGACTCCTCGTCCGAATCATCTGACTCCTCCTCTCGCTTCTTGTCAAACTTCCATCAGCCACAGCGCCATCAAGCACTCACATCGATGACAGCCTCAGCCCTTTCCCTCTCGGTCAATCCCGAATAATCCCCTCTCGATAGAGCGTCATATTTCCTCGCTTTCTCCTCCATGATGAGCCGCCGCTGCTCGTCGCTGGGTCCAGCATCATTGCCAAAGTTTCTCCGCTTGGCGTCATTCCGAGCCTCCGCTGCGAGTCGCTTGACGAGCCCAGGATTTGGTCGGTCAAAGGGGTCAGTCTAGATCAGCAATGTCAGTCTAGAGCCTACCTTGTGCGGCCGCTTGACGCCTTTGGTCGCTGTCTTGCCTTCTTTCGAGAACCGATCTGCGTGCTCTGCTGTGATGGCTCTGAGGTCGAGGATGCTGGATTGGGATGGGCCTTGCATATTGTATGGACGACTGACTGGAAGTTGCGGAGGTTGGTTGGTGGATACCGGAATAGGGCCCCGGAATTCGGATCCGTCGGAACTCGGGCCGGAAAGTGGGGTCAGGGTCACATCGCAAGGGAACGAACGCTCAGCGCCGTCCATCTACGCTTCATCTCCATCTGTACATACAACATGTCCCGCGTACGCTTCCCATTCAGATCGACGCCCTCCACACAGCAGGTCCCGACGACTGTGGTGGTACAGACGCCGGAACAGAAGAAGGAGTCCGTCACGACAAGCTACTGGGATGGCGTCTACAGCGAGGACGGGAGCAAGGACGGAGAACGGCTGTGGGGGATCGAGAACTTTGGCAATACGTGCTATTGCAACTCGGTCCTCCAGGCGCTATACGCTTGTCAGCCCTTCCGTGCCTTTGTCGAGGCATATCCCAGCACCCCACCGCCGGTGACCCCCCTCGGCCCGCCCCCGGGTGAAGCCAATCTCCCCATCGACGCGACGCCAAGCAGTCCTCTGGCGGTCAAGAAGGAGAATCCCTTTGACGCGCCGCCGACTTCGCCTACCGGTGAGAAGCGGGGATGGAAACTTGGGCGCAAACCCACCATCACCTCTGCCCCGCCCACTCTCGCTTCGATCCAGGCGCAAGTCAAAGAAAAGGTCGTCCCTCCCTCCAACTATCCCGCCCTCCCTGAACCCAACCCGGACCAGCCCCCTCCCAATGTCTTTGAAACCATCCAAACCCTCTTTCAGCACCTCTCCCTATCACCCCCGCACCAGCCGCTCCCCTCCCGAAAAGACCCCAAGAAGGAGGCCGAGACGATACAAACCGCTTCGCTTCTTGCTCCGGAGGCCGCGGGAGAGGCCGCCGTGACCAAGGTCAGCCCGAACGAGCCTCAAGGGCCGCCCCTTCTCGCTTCACTCCCTCCTCCATCCGCTCCACGCGGCGGCGGACCATTCTCGGCGGGATCGCTCGGACGCGGTGTCGTCCGTCCCGAGGACGTTCTGAAGACCATCAAGCGGGAGAATGAGATGTTTAGGGGGATGGCTCAGCAGGATGCACACGAATTCCTGGGATGGGTCCTCAACAAAGTGGCGGAGGAGGTGGAGCCGCTGGATCGGCACCTCAAATCCAAAGGGAGCTGGAATGGCAGTACTGGGGGCAAGACGTTTGTCCAGAACTTGTTTGAAGGGAGTTTGACCAACGAGACGCGGTGCTTGAGCTGCGAAACAGTAAGTCTATGTATGGACATTGCTGATTAGACTTCCTCCCGGGACGAGCTCTTCTTGGACTTGTCGATTGATATCGAACAGCACACCTCGGTCACGTCCTGTCTGCGAGGGTTCTCCGCATCAGAAATGCTCTGCCAAAAGAACAAGTTCTACTGCGACTCGTGCTGTGGACTGCAGGAAGCAGAGAAGAGGTATGTGCTTTGTCGTCTACGCTGACAATAGGATGAAAATCAAGCGCCTCCCACATATCCTTCCCCTCCATCTCAAGCGATTCAAATACCAGGAATCTCTAGGCCGCTACACCAAACTCTTCTACCGGGTCCCCTTCCCTACTCAACTCCGTCTACCTAACACCTCGGATGACGCCGAGAACCCGGACCGTCTATACGAGCTCTTTGCTGTCGTTGTGCACATTGGAAAGTGAGTCCTGCCCATGCCTCGCTGACAATTAGCGGCCCACATCACGGACACTACGTCTGCCTGGTCAAATCTGCTGGACGATGGGTGATGTGCGACGACGAAAACGTCGAACCCATCGACGAGGCGGACATCTTCAGATACTTTGGCGACTACCCCTCTGGCGCCGGCTACGTCATGTTTTACCAAGCGGCCGATCTGGACCTTGGTACGCTGGGCCTAAACGTGCCGCCACCGGCGCCCAAGCCGGCGCCGAAGGCAGCCGTCCCGGCACCAGTGCCGAAGAAGCCCGTTCCGGAAACCTTGGTCGAGGTAGACGAGCCCACGGCGCTTCCTCAACGGTCACCTCCCGCTACCCACACCCAGCGGCAAACATCCCCACCTCCATCGCCCCTCGCCTCGCCTGTCCAGCGTGCAGCACCAGCCGCCGCGACCCCTCTTCCCATCCAGCGGAGCCCCATGCCGACGCCAGAGGCCTCGGAGCCTATGCCATCACCGTCGGTTCAGCGCACCCCCAGTCAAATCGCAGCACAAGACTCGAAATGGTATCAGCGCAAGAAAAATGGCGTCCCTCCCACTCCTCCCGCTGCTACCAGTCCTTCCTCACCGTTGGAAAGTACACCTCCAGATCTTACGCGGCGCACCAGCACTCGCATTCCCTCGGGCGCATCCGCCACGTCTGGCGCTTATGCGGGTGGAGGTGGATTAGGACGCAAGTTGAGCGGGATCAGCGGCAAGGGATTGATGTCGCGGTCGGGAAGTTTGATGAAGCTGGGTTTGGGGAAGAAGAAGGAGGGGATAGACGAGTAATCTGTAGGCCTAAGTTGTATCTGCCGGTTCATATCTTACAACTGATCTCTAATTCTCGGCAACGGTAAATCTACAAGGTTTGATAAATGCGGTGGTACGGGCTGGAGGTGCGCTAGTGTGGGTATGCCATCGTCTCCTGTTGGGAGGAGTCTTAGCGAACCGAGGGAGGGGATGGAGGCGTCCGGACGGGCGGTACCGGGTCGGGTTGGCCGTTCCGACAGCGAGAATATGGAGAGATCGGCGGGGGGCCCGACGTTGGCGACTGGGCGAGTGAGGGCGGCGATTTGGGCGAGCTGGACCAGACCGTCGTCGCCGAGTTGACGTCGCGCAGGGGCCGCCTCGAGGCGCGGGTCCCACACTAGGGATGGAGGTGCTTCTGGAGTTGCTTGACGGCGACGAGACGTATTCCTGCCGTCAGCCCGTCCAAACGTAGACTCACGCTCTGCCCGCATTGGTATCTGTGCGCAGCTTGATTTTGATCCCCTGCGTAGCAAGATGGCGCGTGAAGAGTGTAGATTCGCGCATTCCGGTAAAGAGCTTGGGCGAAAACACCTCGAAAGGCTCCGATACGGTATGGCCCACTTCGCACAGTCCGAGCCTACGTTAACGGGGACTAGGTTGAACTCACTTGGACGTCTCGTATAGGGTAAACTTGAGCCTAAACATCCCCGGCATCCTTATGCTAAGCTTTGCAAAGACACATAGCGCTGCCTGTCGCTCATCCAACAGGCGCAGCTTTTCTGGCGTTTGGATCGTCTCGCCGGTGGTTGCAGAAATTCCAGTGGGTGTTTTGGCAACAGTATACGACGCCGACGCGTCAGGGTCGGGGTGGACGAGCGAGGCATGGATGAAGAGGGACGTCGATTCTAGGACAAGACTACATGAGCTACGTCGTGGAGAAACTTACGATGCGTCTTCAGAGTTGAACACCTCGATGACGGGAGGAGGATCGACTGGTCGGCGATCGACTAGAGTTAGCGGGCTCTGGACACGACCCACTTGTATCGTTCGCTTCTTTGAATGAACACAGGCGCGCTCTGCTGGGTTGCTGCTGGACTCTGAGCTGATATATGCTCGTAGCCATCCCGGCTCGAGGATGTACAGATGAGAAACGAAGATAACAATCAAGCTGTGACATATGGAGCCCCGCTATCTGACTTTGAAAAGTTGCACCCTCGTCTCGCCGCCAACCTCGTAGTGAATCTCCACGTCCAGCTCGCGCGAGTTGTTGCTGGATTTCCGGCAGTAGAATCTGCCTCGAAGCTCGTCGCCTGGGTCAGCTTGTTCGGCCGGAACTCACCTTTTGTAAGCTCAATGGGTGTTTTCAGCAGGAATGCTACCTGTCGCCAGTGCGTCTCCTTGCCGCGAGGACCGGTGGTGAAGCTGATTACCCCAGGAGCGACCGGCTCGACGTTGGCCAGACCTGTTGGGAGGACCGACAGGTCTACAGAGTCGAACGTCTGTCCGGGTACGGGGGAAAAGAAGGTGTCAAAGTAGGTTAGGAAGGCGCGAATTGATCCAGTACTTTCCGCCTTGAGTGTGAAGGACGAGTGAAAGTCGAGCGATTTCGGCGTGGCAGTGTGTGTGTCGATGTTCTGATCAGCAGGGAAAGACTTTAGACTTACTCGCACGACTGCCTCTGAGGTCAATACCTCGGCCGCATCGACCACCTCGACCAACCCTTCGTCATAGTACACCTTGTCCATGGCCGTCATATTGAAGCCTGATCAGCTTCATTCAAGCTTGACTCACCATAGACTGACTGCCAAAAGTCTATCCTCTCCTTCCACAGTCTCTCGCCGGTGATACCGACAAGCTTCATGGCAGTCTGGCTCGGCGCCATCAAGCCGCCCTCCTTCATGAAGTGGTCCCTAGCGTATAGGACGCTATCCAGCATGGATTCGTAGAGTAGGGCATAACCCTGATCAGCATGGCCTTTGGCAAACTCACCATCCATTCGCTGATCACCACGTCGACCTCTCGCTCCACCTTGATATCCTCGACTTTGCTCTGTATCACACTACATCAGCGCCGCTTTGGGTGGACGCACGTGATGATCTGCTCAAGTCCGTTGTTCTTGATGTTCTCCCTTGCCTTTGAAGCTAGGCCCGATGCCTCAATGGCGTAGACCTTCTTGGCGCCAGCCTTGGCCGCAAACACTGTCATCAGCACCGTCATATCAGCACTCACTCGACAGAATACCAGTTCCACAGCCAACATCCATGACCACGGCGTCCTTGAAGATGGCCGGGTTCGACAGGATGAAACGCGCATATGAGACCGTCCGTTGCGTGTCCTTGAGCATGATTTCGTGGATATCGTTCTCGGCGTAGGAGTCAAAGTAGTGCGAGTCGTCGTCGCGCTTCTTTTCTCCGGTTGAAGGGAGATCGTCCGCCATGGTCTGCTGCAGCAATGCCTGCGCCGCAGCGAGCTCTTTCTGAAGATGTTGAACTTGCGCCGAGGCAGGCTCTTCGTCTTCATCAGACCACGAGTCGAAGCCGAACTCTGATGTCAGCTCGGAATACGACTCACTTACGAAGGAGAGGGTCGTCTGCGATGACAGGTGGAAGCAAGGAGTCATCCGTCATCCACTCTTTGCCTAAAGTGGACACCTGATCCGGATTCAAGCCCTGGGATTAGCTCAGCCACGAACTCGCTTACATCTCGCCGTATCAGATTGACCAGCCGTATCCTGCCATACATATCCAGCTCCCTGTCCTTGCAAACCGCGTCCAGGTCAAATCTGTGCAGACTAGCATCGTGCTTCATCGCCAACTCTGGCGAGGCGTGGACGGTGTCGTCGAACAGGGACTTGGTCCGCCTGGCCTCGCCGAAGGACGATGCCCAGTCGGAGCAGCCATCGTCCAAGTCATCCGTGTCAGAGCCTGATGACGACGGGGCTGCGTTGGGTGGTAAGCGATAGGTACCAGCTGTGGACGTCATGATAGATGATGGAGAGGTCAAAGTGAAATTCTGAAACGTCGACCTTGTGATTACGGCAAACCCTTGATCAAACGGAGCATCTTGAGGTGTGATCACTGCTCAACAACATCATGTCTTCCACGACGGATTGGGTATGGGACCAGTCGCACGGAGCCTACTATCACGCCGAGTCGGGGATGCTGGCCGTTCCCAATGCCTCCGGGAGCTGGGACTATACTCCGCTCGCTGATCCTCGAGAGCGACTTCCGCCGGAGGACAAAGAAGAGGGCGAGGTGGACGATGATGTTGGCTGGGGAGGTCTAATGGAGCCGGAAGATCTGGCAAAGGCGCAGGCCTACTCGGATCCCTCGGTCTATGCGTATGGCGCATCCCCATCCCAGACGGCCAAACACATCCTCCGCCTTGTCGTTGAAAAGAGCTCGGTATTGCCTGTTGGCGGCATGGCGATGATCGATGCGCGGGAGGGAGGCGTGCATATAGGGAGAGACAGGCAGGAGGGGCAGGCTAGACTAAGAGTGAAGGAGATGGAAGTCAGCAAGACTCACGCGGTGGTGTATTGGGGGAAAGTTGAGGAGGAAGAGGGATGGTTAATCGTCGATCTCGGTGAGTGGTTGAGAGGCCAAGCTCACGCCAGGCTCTACGCATGGCACATTTCTCTCGCAGTCCCGCCTGTCCGACGCCAAATCATCTTCTCTACCACATCCCATTCGCCATCTATCCACCATCTCCCTCGGACATACCACATTCGCTGCCCACATCCATCCCTCCTGGCCTTGCGACCAATGCCAACTCAAAGCCGACACCGAAATCAGGCTCGACGAGGGACTTCCCCTAGAAACGCCTCCCTCAGAGCCCCTCTTTGAATCATCAGGCGGGAAACAGATGCGGGAGTTGAAGAGGAAGAGGGAGGTGGCGGCACTAAAGGAGGCGCTGCTGGCGGGTCCGACTGATCAGCCCACCGTCTACCAAGATCGGGCTGCTCAACGGCGACGTCTTCACCCAGAAACCCGCCCAGCCCGGTCAGCCTCACCACCGGTAGCGCCTCCAAAACCCAGCTTTGCTGCAAAGCTTTTGGCGGATCAAGGATGGACGCCTGGAACGGGATTGGGGAGGACGGCGGGTCGGGCTGAGCCGATCAAGGTGGAGATGCGGATGGAGAAGCGGGGTCTAGGTGCTGTCGGAGCTAAAGCTGAGAGCGGGGACTGGAGGGCGCAAGGAAAGGAGCGAAGGTATCAAGAGCTGCGGAAGTGATACTCATTCATTGTACCGTATACTGTATTGTCCTACGCCTCGTAGTCCTCGCCCAGGACGGACTCTTTCGCCTGATCAATTGCCAACTTGACCCGCTCATACACCTGACATCAGCTAGGCTTTCAGCTTACTCACAGTGAACACGATGGCCTGTCCAGGCGCGACCCTCAATACCCGCGGTGTAATCCCCTTGTAAAACGCCGCCATGCCCTCATTCTTGAACATGTCGCTCGACACCTTGACGAACCGGGACAGGGCTGTCTCGCCAGGTTCCTTTGCAGCTTTCTGGATCCTTGTCTTGATGGTGTCGATCGGTGCATTGGAGAAAGGGCCCATCGCACCGGAGATCAAGCCGAGGACCATGGTCTGGTAGGAGGGGAGGTCGGTCAAGGTGGGCTGCGCATCCAAAGCGAGCTTTTTGAATTGCTGGTAGGCGGTAAAGTTGACACCTTGATTTGTGGCTTGTCGAAGAGCGGTCAGTGTGACCCCTCTATACAGAGTTGCCAGACCTTCCTCGCGGACAATGGTGAATGCAGCTTGTGCAGCGTTGCGATACCGCGGGACGTCAAGTGGGTCCGCCAGGGAATCTACGATTAGCAAAGTATTAGCTTGCACTCACGTTGTTGCGCTTGTAATCTGATCTTGATCACCTCCATTGGCGTCACCACCGCAACCGCCTCTGTAGCACCTGCCCCTAGCCCAGCTGTCGTCAGCGGGGCCTTCTATGGGCTTACCAAGGAAAGTCCCTTTGCTGGAGACCTTGCCTTCCGCGTCCATGAGCAGACCTCGGTACTCTGACATCAGCTCTTGCTTCGGGATGACTTACTCTCAAATGAAGCGAATCGGATGGCCATCTTTGGCACTATTCCACTGACGACCGCTCCCAGCCCCTTGTATAAGCCCAGCGGTGTTTCTCTCGCCGCAATCTGCCTTCCCGTGGCAAAGAATCCAAGCGGTTTCAACTGCCGTCAGCCAGGTCTACGTACGACTTACGCCTCGTGCCTTTCGGGATTTTGACAGCTGCATCCGGACCTTGATGGTGTCGAGCGGATGGCACACCAAGGCCTCGGCGAGACCGGCTACACCACCAGCGATGAGATGGGTGCTCAAGGGGACCTTCTCCTTGCCTCCCTTGGCGTTGGGCTTGACCATGTCGCCTGTGCGGCCGCCGCCGTATGGTTTACTGGTGGATGTGGACATTGTGGTTGAGAGTGAAGAGATGGCTGCGCTGGCTGGTTGCTGACTACATCATTCATGAGTCGAAGATACAAGTTTCAGATGGAGCAGGCGGTAAACGTTTTGCCGGTCACCGCTTACGCGCTAGCCGGGTCTTCGGGTTTACTCGGCTGCAAGGTGTAGACAGTAGCTGTAGTTAGGGCTGTAGCATTATAAGGGGTATTATTATACGGGACTAGTACCAGTGTCCTAACATGTACACCGTCGCTGCCCGACCATATCTCCAAGATTGACGCTCCTACTCCTCTTCCGCCGTGCGCCAAACCCGCCCAACTTTGAGGTGCTCCCCACCGCTCGCAACTGCCTCTCCCCATATGATATCCCTGTCCCTGCTTGCTCCGGATCGATCTCCCCCTTGTCAATCTTTTCCAGGATGGTCCGGGAGGCGAGGAGAAATGGAGTGAGGATGTTTTCGCCGGTCATGGACGAAACCTCGACGAAAAGAAGGCCGTTTTCCGCCGCCCAGCGCGCTCCTTCCGCGTATTCCACCTCTCGGTCTTCCTCTCTGTCCACCTTGTTGCCGATCAGGACTGGGACGAGGTGGGGCGAGGCCAGCGCGCGACAGTCGGTGAGCCAACGATTGAGATTGGCGAAGGATTGTCGACTATGTTCAGCTGCGATAAACCGGGACTTACGAAGAGATGTCATAGACCAGCAGCACCCCTGCTGCACCACGGAAATAGGATCGAGTGACCGCTCTGAACCTCTCCTGTCCCGCTGTGTCCCATAGCTGCCATCAGCCGAGTTACAGAAAGACCGACCGACCTGTAGTTTGACATTGCGCGCTCCTATCCGCAGGACCCTACAGGTAAGCGCAGAAGCCTTCGGATCAGCCTACCTACTGGAAAACTCAACACCAATGGTATGAGAGGAGTTTTCTTTGACTGGAATCAGCCCTGTTGGCGGGTGGACCTACACGTATTATTGATTAGATATGAAAGCAAACACGATTTGCCCGTCCCTGCTTCGCCTACGCCATTAGTGACTTCGGGTCGTTTAGTGACGCACCGACGATGATGAACTTGAAGAGATAGTCTGCATGTTCAGCAGTGGTAGCTGAGGGCAAAGGGGCCCATGGGCTGAACGCACCGTAAACGTCGACCAGCTCCGTGCCCTCCTCGTCCGCCATTCTTGCGCCCAGGCGCGAGCGACGTCGATTGTCAAGCCTCTGCCTTCTATGCTTGCGCACTGCCCAATCTGAGAGCAGTGTCAGCAGTGTCAGAGGAGTTTGGCATTCGGTAGAGCAATGTCATGCAGGAAAAGGAGAAATGCGAGATGAGTTGAGCGGAAAGTGAGCTGTGCGCTCATGCGCGTGAGCAAACCTTAAATTGATCGTCAAGCTCTCAATCCTCTTTGCATACGCTGATTGACGCTTGATGCGGCTATCCACACGACTGCTGATCGACGGAACTCCCATCGCTGGCTGGTTCCAGCATGGTAGCATCCATAAGCAAAGCTGGATCTGAATGGCTCCTTTGTTCTCGACGAACCTTTGTTCGTCAAATGTCCGCCGTCAGCCTTTAAGAGTACTGCGACCCCCTGACTTCCTCTGGCTTCTCCTCTCACTACTCACACCTACTATGATTCCCTTTTACAACCCCCTGGTCGCTCCGGCCGGGATCGCACAAGGCCAAGCTCACCCTCATCACACCGCGAATCCTCTCTCAAAGCTCTTCTTCCACTGGGTCACGCCCGTTCTGAAAGCAGGCTATTCAAGGCCTTTGGAGCAGGAAGGTAAGTTCTCCTACGTAGTAAGCTGACCAAGACCTCTGGCAGATTCCAGACAAGTTCAAATGTGTGGACCTGGCAGACACCCTCGACAAGCTCTACACTGCGCGGCTACCTCCCTCAAAGCGAGGCTCAACTCCGCACGATGGCGATGTTCCTCCGTCCCCGGTCGATGCACAAGCTCACGCGGCGGATAGGATGGAAGTCCTTGCGGACCTCAATCCTGCCATGGACTCGCTCAATCTCACCGCACAGCTTACCCGAGAGAGCACGCGCAGACCGGACCTTCGGACTGACAACCATACCGAGCCTCCGACTGCCGGGAAGGGCTTGATCATCGTCGAAGACGGCAAGAAGTACTACCAAAGCCTCTTCAAAGCTCTCTACAAGGCGGTTGCTGGGGAGGTATGGGTCAGCATCGCTATGATCGGCACATCATGTAAGCAGACAACCGATCAATACTGATGTAGACGTCGGCCGGATCTGCTCCCCTTTGATCACCCAACAACTCATCAACCAGATTGGCCGGGCTCATGCTGGACAATCAGCCCCTGTAGGCCCAATGTTCGCCCTGGCAATCGGCAACTTTCTGCTCCTCCTTGTGGCCGCCTGGCTCGAATTCCACTCGGACGTCAGAACAACCCAGATGGGGATCCGACTTAGAACAGCAGTGAGTTTCGGTCAAGTGTCGCTAATATAGATTGTCGACCTCATCTCCCGCAAGTCAATGAAGCTCTCCAGCAAAGCGCGGGTCAAAATGACGAGCGGGCGTATCAACACGATGATCTCCGCAGATGCCTCCTACATCGTAAGTCCAAAGCATGCGCCGCTCATATCAGGATTGGCTAGTCTTGCAGCTCGTGGAGGTGGTGGTGCTGGTTCCGCAGATCGTTAGGTATGGGCCTGCTCATCTCGATTCTCGGCTATCCCGCTCTCGTTGGCCTAGGGGTAAGTCCACTGCAAGAAAATCCCTGATCTGCAGGTCCTCCTACTTTCCGCTCCTTTCCAGTGGTACATGTTCAAAAGGATGTACTTCTACCGCGATGCCCAGCAAAAGATCGTTGATCGACGAGTACGCATACTCTCCGAGGTGATCGGCAGCATCAGGACGATTAAGCTGTACTCGTACGAATCCTACTTCAGCGGCAAGATTTCCGACAAGCGTAATGAGGAACTGGCCCATCTCGCGCAGAACGGCATCAGTAGGGCCTTTACCACCGCGACCATGGCATTCATCCCCGTTCTTGCTGCCATGCGTAGGTCCAGTCACAGCCTGTGCTGACTTGTAGTCTCCTTTGTCTGTAGTCTCCTTTGTCGCCTACGCTCTGACTGGCAACTCCCTCCAGGCCGGGATCATCTTCTCCTCCCTACAGTTCTTCAACCTACTGAGAGGCCCAATTGCCTTCCTTCCAATGGCCGCGGCAGCCATTGCAGACGCCCAGTCTGCGCTTTGTGAGTCGATGAGCGACCCCGCTGACTGTAGTGCGGATCGGAGAAATGCTACGAGCCGAAGAGCAGGTCCTCCAGCTCGATATCGACGCAGATCAACCATTTGCCATCGATGTTGATGCCGACTTCCAGTACGAGGTCAGTACGACCGTGGTCGAGGAAGACAAGCCGCGCGGGATACGACAGCGCATTGCGGCTCTGCGCAAAGGGCCCGTCAGGGTCGACCAAGATGAAGATACCGAAAAGCCGGCGCCGCCATTCTCTCTGCGCGGAGTAAAGCTTCAAATACCCAGAGGTGAGTCGTGCTTGGATCAAGCTGATAACAGGATCCCTTGTGTGCGTGGTCGGACGTGTCGGTACCGGAAAGACTGCGCTACTCAACGGCCTGATCAATTCTCTGCGCAAAACGAGCGGATACGTCAAATTCAGCGGAGAGATCTGCTATGGTGAGTTGTGTCAAACGCAGAGCTGATATAGTCCCCCAGCAAGCCTGGATTCAGTCTGGTTCGATCCGGCAAAATATCGCATTCTCCCGAAGCAAAGGGGATCTACAGCACATCATTGATGCTTGTGCTCTGCAGGAAGACTTGGACCTCTTGTCTGACGGGGTGGAGTGAGTCCATGCAATGCAGCGCTGATGAGCAGCACCGAGGTAGGCGAGAAGGGCATAACTCTTTCAGGTGGCCAACGGCAGCGGATCTGCATCGCCAGGGCTGCCCACGATACTGCCGATATCGTGCTCCTGGATGACCCCCTGTCAGCCGTGGACCCAAAAGTCGGCCACCACCTCGTACATCGGTGCATCGTGAGCGGGCCCTTTGGCAAGCGAACCAGGATTCTGGTCACCCATCAGCTGGACCTTTTGCCTCACGCTGACCTCATTCTTGTCATGGATCGCGATGGCGAGCAGGGCAGGATAGCGCAGCAGGGGTCTTACACAGTGCGATGGACTTCTCTTTGCACGCATCACCTGCTGATATCAGGATCTGATGAATCAAGAGGGCATATTCCGCGACTTGATCGACGAATATGGATCGCATTCCGCCGATACGCCATCAGAGGTCATCGAATCCAAGACAACTGTCCAAGCAGCTGGAGTCAAGATCCACCTCGACGAAGAGCGAGAGACAGGCGAGATCGGCTGGGCAGTGTATTCAGCCTGGTTTACAGCTGTTCGCTCTCGGACGCTCCTCACCACCATCGCCTTGACCCTGTCCTTTGGCCAGGTCGCCACAGTGGGCAGTTCCCTCTGGCTGGCTTTCTGGAGTCAGGAGACATTCCGCCTCGCGCAAGGTCAATACATAGGCGTCTACGGCGGACTCGGCGCCTTGGTGGTCTGTTTTGGGTTGAGTGGCAACGCTGACGAAGGCTAATGGTCAGTTTGTGGCTGCTTACAGCTTGATGAAGGCCGGACTACGGGCATCGCGTACACTGTTCGAGAAAGCTTGGAACGGGGGCATGGCCTCTCCGGCTTCCTGGCACGATCGGACACCAAGCGGACGTGTGATCAGTCGATTCTCAAAGGATATCGCCCAACTGGACGACAAAGTTGACGGCTACTTGGGGGCAATTCTTGACGAACGCACTCGGCGTGGTTGGAATATTTGGTCTCATCGCTTATACGTACCCATGGCTTTGTTTGGTGTTCGCGCCGCTGCTGGCGTACATTGTAAGTTGACATCCATGGCGTTGCTGATCCAGTACCTCGCTACTGCATTCTACCGCAAGTCGTCTCGTGAGATCAAGCGGGTGGAATCGCTCGTGAGATCTCACGTGTACAGCTCTTTCGCTGAGCAAGTGAGTCTAGCATACTGTCAAGCTTACCCAGCTCGCCGGCCTGGACGTGATCAAAGCATTCAATTGTCAGCAGCGTTTCGCAACGGATCTGCAATACGCAGTGGACCGGCAGCTGGTGAGTGGCGTAAAGAGCGCGCTAATGACAGGACGCTCAGACTCTGGGAGGTGTTATGATGTTCTGGCTGTCTATGAGGCTGCAGACGTTGTCTTTGTTGTTGAGCTTTGTAAGTGAAGGAGATTCGGCGCTTATACCAGCTTGTCGTGGTGTTTGGTATGGTCTTCCGGTCAACCGTAGACCCGGCAAAATTCGGTGTAACGCTTGCATACGCACTGTCTACGGCTACAAGTGCGTGTGAAGATGGACAAGCTGACGACAGGCATGCAGCAGCTGGCCACCGTAAGTTATGGTCTGCATCGAGCTGACGTCAGATGTTTGCGCGATGCGAACAGGAGATGAATTACGTCGAGCGGGTGAAGCACTATGGGGAACTGCAGCCCGAAGCGGACGCGCATCGCTCTGACGATCCCGAGCACTGGCCGATCGCAGGCAGGATCGACTTTGTGGACGTCCAGCTGCGATACCGACCAGATCTTCCGGCTGTATTGAACGGTCTATCCTTCTCGATTGAAGCGGGCGAGAAGGTCGGAATTATCGGACGAACGGGAGCGGGAAAGAGCAGCGTTGTCAATGCTCTCTATCGCACTGTCGAGCTTTCTGGGGGTCGCATCGAGATTGACGGCGTTGACACAAAGAACCTCGGTCTCGAGACTGTAAGCACTTGTCTTTCACGACTGACGTCAGCTTCGCGGGCGCTTGAGCATTATCCCTCAGGAGTCTTTCCTATTCGAGGGGACTGTCCGTAGCAATGTCGATCCGGCCGGTCTTCGCTCGGATGCGGAGCTGAACGAGGCCTTGAACCTGATACACTCGAGCAATTCCGCCTCCACCAGTTTGAAGGAAAAGTTCCGACTTGACAGCGATGTCCACGCCGAGGGGGCCAACTTTAGCGCGGGCGAGAAACAGCTACGTAAGTACTTGGTCGATAGAGCTGATGACAGTCGCACTCATGCGCGCTTTGGCCCGACGGAGCAAAGTCCTCTTCCTGGACGAAGCGACATCGTCTGTGGACCCAGAGACAGATGCTCTCATTCAGAGAATCATTCAAGCCGAGTTTGGAGACGTCACAGTGAGTTGTAGTGTCGACTCGGCTAAAGTAGTTACTTTCCATCGCTCATCGCCTCCAAACTGTCGCCTACTACGACCGGATCTTGGTGCTTGACGCTGGGACTGTTGCAGAGGTGAGTTGTTGGGTGAATGCATCTGACGTTAGTTTGCAAGCCCACTCGACCTCTTTGATCGACCCGAGTCCGTAATCCGCAGCCTGTGTGACGTCAAGAACATCACGCGTGAGGATATCGTCAAGATCAGGGGCGGGTGATGTGAGAGCAGGTATGGCTGCGTATCTGTGTATACTGTATGTATAATTGACCATCATTGGCGATGATGCCCCGCTAAGAGTCTTGTCGCATCGCGTTGAGCTGTACCCGAAATCAGAACCCTTGATGCATTATAGCTCGTCGACAAAGCGATTCTTGATACCGAGCAGCTCGACTTCAAAGACCAGCGTGGAATCAGGGGGAATGACAGGGGGGTGGCCACGAGCTCCTGAATGTTAGCCTCGCTCCAACCCAGACTCACCATAGCCCAGCTCGGGCGGGATGGTCAACTTTCGCTTCTCCGAGACACACATCGAAAGCAGTCCCTGCTCCCACCCCTGAATGACCTGACCTGCGCCGACTACAGTCCGTCAGCACTTCAAGCTCAGGAAGGGCAAAGCACTCACTCGTGAACTCGAAAGGCTGGTTGCGGTCCAGAGAGGAGTCGAATTTCGAGCCATCTTTGGCAAGTGTGCCGGTGTAGCTATCATCAGCTACGTCCCTGGTCTGACCCACTGCATGCTGAGCTTATCGCCCTTCCTGGTTTTCAACGGGCAGTCATCTGGTTTGTACTTGACGCCAATTTGGAGTTGGGATGCCGATTTCTCGGTGGCTGCGAGAGCGACCAAGGCGAACAGTGCGACGATGAATAGCTTGAGCATGGCGAGGGGCAGTGATCGGTCTGGATGATAGTTAGGTCGCAAGATGGCTACTGTAAACTCAGCAGCGTGGACGCGACGTGACAGTGACACGTGGCATTTAGGGTTTGTCTGGTATCAATTCCTCACCTGCTCGCCACCTAAAAGCTCTCTCCAACCAACACAACTTTCATTCCTTATCCCACCCTACTCACGACTTTACGAGCAGACAAAACATTCACAAAGATGGAGAACCAAGCAACCTTCAAGATGGTCCTCTGCGGTGATGGTGGTACCGTGAGTCTCCAGACTGGGCAAATGCTCAAAGCTAATCCTATAGGGTGGGTTCTTATTCGAAGCAAGATATACAACTCATACTGACCCTGCCTTTCTCTGATATAGGCAAGGTGAGTTACCTTCTTAAATACTAGAGCTTCTGCTTACCATATAGACCACTTTCGTCAAGCGTCATTTGACCGGTAAGCCGCTGCTCAGCTATTCTATTATGTTTGCTGATCTCCAGGCGAATTCGAGAAGAAGTACATTGGTGAGCTCACTCATCGACCACTCTGACGCCAGCGACTCTCGGTGTCGAAGTCCACCCCCTCACCTTCCACACCAACTTTGGAACCATCTGCTTCAACGTCTGGGACACGGCAGGCCAGGAAAAGTTCGGTGGTCTCCGCGACGGATACTATATCCAGGGACAATGCGGTATCATCATGTTCGACGTTACCTCGCGTATCACCTACAAGAACGTCCCCAACTGGCACCGTGATCTCGAGCGGGTATGTGAGAACATCCCCATTGTCCTTTGTGGAAACAAGGTCGATGTCAAGGTGAGTTTGATCCTCAGAGACCAGTGTCGTGCTGATAGTAGGAACGCAAAGTCAAGACCGGCAACGTCACCTTCCACAGGAAGAGTAGGTCTCCGCCTGATCTCGCTAATGATAGAAAACCTCCAATACTTTGAAATCTCGGCCAAGTCCAACTACAACTTTGAAAAGCCCTTCCTTTGGCTCGCCAGGAAGCTCGTCGGGTGAGTAGGCTTACCGTGCCCGGCTAATGTCAGTAACCAATCCCTCGAGTTTGTTGCTGCGCCCGCCCTGGCCCCGCCAGAGGTCCAGCTCGACCAGGCCATGATTGCGCGATACGAGGAGGAACTCAAGCAGGCTGCGAACGCGCCTCTCCCGGACGAGGACGACGCCGACCTTTAAGCTACATGTCATGCATCATTCGTTACGTTTCAGCTTAGATATGTGTGGGAAGCGCTCCTGTATCCTTCTCATGTCTTCGAGCTGTTTCCGACGCGCTGCATTGCAAGTTTGCCTATAGTTAGATCGGTACGATGACGGACTCACCATTGGAATATCGAGACGATTACAAAACTTGCCACTGCCCAATTCGCTCCGGCTCTTGGTGCTATCGTCAGCTTGACCTATCTCTGACTCACATCTCGAGGCGAGATATCGAACAGCGCCAATCCCAGCACCCCCTGCGATGCCCGAGAGCAAGCTCTGCCTGATGCAGGGGATCTGCTCGATGTTTCGGAAATCGTTCTTCAGATCGATCGTCTAGAGTCAGCATGGCCTGCGAAGCGCTCACCTCGAGAGCCTTCTTTATATCCGTCACCCTATCGCCCGAGAGCTGCTCATCGCTGACAGGCTCGCTGATGGTGGAATTGCCAGTGGGGATATTCAGTGTAGGCATGGTATGGGTGAAACAGATACATGCTCTAAATAAAATGTCCAGAATTCAAGCGCTGCCAATCAGCCGAGCAAAATCAAGCACGTACCTTCATTTTTCCTCCGCCGTCTTGGAGTCAGATGTAGACTCCTCGTCCAGCTTCTCCAGATCCCTCCTAGCTGCTCGCCTTTGATATATCGCCCATGCACCAGCGGCTGTGACGATCATTCCGAGGAGGATTGTGCAAACAATAAAGGGGGTTTTGTCCACACGCAACGGAGAAGCGTCGTGCTCGGGTGATGCAGCAGGAGGGGAGAAGTCTTGTTGCGGGGGAAACAGCGTGGAGTTGGACATTGTGGGTGGGCAGAACAGAAGCGCTCAGACGAGCTCTATATGTAGACGTTGCGCTTTGGCGCTAAAGAGATACATTCATTGAAATGAAACCCCTACTAGTACTGCCCCTGGTAACCACCCTGGCCGCCTAAAGTGTCAGCCCCGTCCAAACTGTGAGATTTTGAGCCATAACGTACCGTAGCTCTGCTGTCCGCCACCGCCGTAGCCGCCCTGGCCACCACCGTAACCGCCACCACCGCCCTGCTGCTGGCCGCCACCGTAGCCGCCCTGACCACCACCACCGTAGCCGCCCTGGCCACCACCACCGTAGCCGCCTTGGCCGCCCTGCTGCTGCTGGCCACCGTAGCCGCTGTTGTAGCCACCACCGCCGTAGCCACCACCGCCACCACCGTAGCCACCCCCACCACCGGCACCGCCAGCAGGGCGAGCGTTGGCGAGGTTGACACGGACGCGACGACCGTCAAGCTCCTGCTCGTTCATCGAGGCGATCGCGGCCTCAGCCTCGGGCTGGGAACCGTAGGTCTAGATCTCAGAACTGTTCTCCAGTGAGGCGGGAAATGGTAGAAAAAAGATACACACGACGAAACCGAAACCACGCGAACGACCAGTCTCACGGTCCTTCATGACGATACACTGCAAACGAGTCAGAAACACAATCCACACAAGCAAGAGAACAAACAAACGTCGGTAACCTGGCCGTAGGCAGAGAAAGCCTTGACGA
Organism: Dioszegia hungarica; assembly: GCF_025882075.1. NCBI lineage: Eukaryota > Fungi > Basidiomycota > Tremellomycetes > Tremellales > Bulleribasidiaceae > Dioszegia > Dioszegia hungarica. The sequence goes on along the minus strand of NW_026515767.1, from coordinate 604,121 downwards.
GATAAGCACATTCATACGTCTGCGTACTACAGACAAAGAGCCAACCTGGTGGAGGAGATCATCCGTGGTGTTCCACGAAAGGTTTCCTAAAGGATCAGCGAAAATTCCACGGGTCGAGACAAAGGAGGCTACGCACCGACGTAAACTTTGGCAGCCATTTTGAAGATATGTAGTGTATGTGTTGAGAAAGGAGAGAGAGACAATGTAGAAAGGGACAGGGGGAGAGGGGGGAAATCGAGAGGGAGAAGCTTCGAAAGACGGAATCTATTCTTTCAGGGGCGCGGTGTTATGTTTGGATAACGCCGAAAGGGAAGGAGAGTGGCGACGATGCAGATGACGTAATTGAGGGGCTCCCTACTCCGATCGACTGCGCGCCTGCTCTTGTCGACTCATTCCTTGACCTTACAACTTCTATTACTCCACGTCAACCTCGCCATAACTCTGAACATGGACCGAGACCAGCCAGACGGCCCCGCGCTCCACATCGTCCTAGCCAAGCAGCGGGAGCGAGAAGCAGTGCGTTTCTCACCGCCGCTGACAACTACGCTAACGCGTAAAGCCAACAGGCTGAACACCAAAGGCAACGTGATGCTATAATAAAGGTAACTCCTGGTCGCAAAAGAGCTAATAGTAGGACTCGCAAAAGGACCATACGGCAGACAGATTCGTCGGCGTGGTAGAAGCCATCGACGACAGGCTCAAACGATCCACAGTCGGTCTCGTTACCCTCTCCGACTTTCAGCGCGCCAAAGAGTCGCTGGAAGAAGAGGCCCGGCAAGTAGCCGCCAAAACCAAAGCCGAACAGTACGCCCCCCGCCGACATCGCTGATGGTAGAAAGTCACTGTCCCGCGCAAAGAAGGGAAAGAAGCGGGACGTAAAACTCTCCTTTGACGATGAAGAGGACGATGCTCCGTGAGTTCTCGACCAACATGGCTGACCTCAGACACAAGAAGCGCAATGCCAGTCCGTCGTCAAGCGATGCCCCCAAGGAACGCCTCAGCAAGAACCCCGACGTCGACACTTCATTTCTCCCGGACCGCTACCGCGAGGAAGAGGAACGCTTACACCGTGAGGACCTCCGCAAGAAGTGGCTGGCGGAGCAAGAGCGGATCAAAAACGAGACGATCGAGATTGTGTATTCTTTTTGGGACGGCAGTGGGCATCGCAAGACCGTGGAGTGTCTGAAGGGAGACGACATTGCAGCGTTCCTAGGCAAGTGTCGCGCCCAATTCCCCGAGCTACGCGCGACCAGCATCGACAACATGATGTACATCAAGGTGAGTCATGGTAGGAAGGCGCTGATGGCAGGAGGATCTCATTATACCCCACGTATGTCCGGCGGAAGACTACGCTGACAACAGCACTACACCTTTTACGACTTTATCGTGAACGGTGCAAGGGGCAAATCCGGTCCCTTGTTCAACTTTGACGTCCATGACGACGTACGAATGGTTTCCAACGCATCGCTGGAGAAAGACGAGGTGGGTCAAAATCTGGCAGCGCTAACGACAGTCTCATGCCGGAAAGGTTGTAGAAAGAACATGGTACAACAAGTTCAAACATGTGAGTCGTTGCAAAAACATTGCTGAGTTAGATCTTTCCAGCATCGCGGTGGGAAGTATACGATCCAGACAAAGACTATGGATCGTACAAAGTTAGGGGGTAGTCATGCATCGTCAAGATTACTACGCGCCGCCGGCCAATTTCTACTCATCAGCCCTGAAATGTCCAGCACTCACCCTAATATCTGCCGCAGAGATCGGACAGGGGAAGCTGGCATCGCTGTTGGTTGTTACTGGAATGACAAAGCTGAGTATCCTCAATTTGAGGTACAGCACATATTGCACCGTGACGTCCTGGCTCGTGGCGGAACCGCATTTGGCTACATCAGCGATGTTACACTATGACTCACAAATCAGATCCTGCAAGATGACCTGGTTGGGGTCGATACTGGACGAGTAACTTTTGTTAGCTATCGCTACTGTGATGACCTACTTCAAGGCCAGGGGGAAGCTAAAGCCTGACTCGGCATAGCCCGCAAAGTTGACATTGTACAATGTCCCCCCGCCAAACTTGGAGTCGACACCGGGATACTTGACATCTGCCGAGATCTCCTTAAAGTCGACGTTGAACCAATTGGGGTTGGATACACTGCCTCAGTAAAGTCCCCACGCGAACGCACCTAATGTCAAGATTGATGTTGACCGAAAACGAGTTGCTGTTGAGGTTTACGCCTGATGTGCCGAGGTTGATGCTGTTGAGCGAGAGATTAGGAGGCCGAACGTACTGGCGTGAGCAGAGCTCCCCGATCCACTCACAAGTGCGATCGCTAGCAGCATGCTGACGATGATGATGACCGACAAGGTCGTACAGCAGCAGCAGAATCGAAAAAAGGTACGAACGCCTCCACCCTACTGTCAGCACTGCCGAGCTTGTAACCCACTCTTGACCACTGCTTCCCCCGCTCATCCTTCCGCCACATCCGAAGGATCCCTGTGCTCCTCGGCGGTGGTCCAACCTCTGCCCATGATTTCGTTTGGTTCAGTCCCGCGCGCCCTTTGCGTTCACGTTCGGTGTTCTGCGGGTAACCATCTGTGATCTTCTCGGCACTGGGGTTTGCTTGGAATCCGGTGTCCGTGGAGGGATCGAGATGGTGGGTTTGGTAGGGAACGGTGTTGTTGTACGCGTTTTGGTAGTGAGGCGCGTCGACGTGTTGGTTTTGGTTGTAAGGATCGTCATACTGCGCGCTGGAAGACGGGACTCCGCCACCATGAGCACTTTGTGACCACATCGTGAGGGACAGAGGGCAAGAGCTGAGGTTGTACGATGAAGTATGGAAGAAAGCACAAAGCTGTGTCTGCTGTATCGAAAGCACGCGACTGGCAGTTTACGTAACGCGTTTCAGAATGCGGAACGCTGCAGCTGCAGCAGCTGCAGATCCAACCAGAACTCGTCTTGTCACCATATTCATCTCTGCCCGCCATGACGGACATCACCTCGGCCTTCAAGGCATCATGCCAAGGTCCGCTCTTGATGTTTTGCTCGATTCCAGCTGACAGACAGCCATTCCACCCGCAAAAATGATCAAAAGACCCAGCACATTACTCCTGGACGTCATGAATGCCATGCCCTTCTTCGACCCCGCGCTGGACACGGGCCAGGTCGACCGGGCCGCTACATTCGATCTCTCAGCTGCCCTTTCGGTGATAGAGATCTGCGGAGTAATGGACAAGATGTTGCAGCTCGAGGTAAGCCATTCCGCGGATGAGCTAATTAGATCTCGTGGCATCTCGGAGCAACCCTTTGCGATACAGTATTCACCGCGCGCTATTACCACCACCCAGCTGCGATCTCAGGTATATCCCTCCACTCCTACACTCTTGCCTATATCAAATCGGTCGAGCTCGTATACAACGAGTTTGCCAAAGGCAACGTAGTGGACGGCGAGGATGTCCTGCTGGACCACCATGGGATTTCGATAGGCATGTCCAACTCTGTCGAACAAGTCATGGTCATGCTGGACGATGCTATCCAAAAAGAGAGTGAGTCTTTCGTAAAGCATAGCTGATCCAGTCTCATCCGACATCTCACAGCGGCTAGCTCTACGCAGGTCCATGCTGTCTCTTTTCGCCAATTCCTCGCAGCCCCTTGATCTTCCCCGCTTTAGCATATCCCCAATCAGCAATTCTCCTGCCTTCACCCCGGTCACTCACCTCCTACGGCAAGCCATGCCGCTCATGCCGAGCGCACTCTGCGACCCGTGCCTCTACCTCAACCGGCTTGACGGGCAAATGCGGGCGGTCCACGGCATTGTCGGCCCAAAAGCCTGGCAGGCCTATCTGTCGACGGAAGAGCTCTTGCCGTACGTCCGCTCAGTTGCGGCTGGCAGAATCGCCGAGATGGACAACGCGTATCAACGCCTATCCGCCCACACGCAGTCGCCGGGAATCTGGCGAAGTATTGCCGACGGAGTGAGTGACAGACTTTCCGAGCTGACTTCAGTGCGCTATTGCCACACTACGCGTCCCTTTGCAAAACAGAGCTCGACAAAGACGGCTATACCTATCTGTCGCGCACTCTTGGCACGAACGGGCCACTTCGGCCTTTTCTGCGCGCGACC